>NC_054378.1:126118413-126467996 GCF_017654675.1 Xenopus laevis | reverse complement strand
TTTGAACCTCTAACTTTCATTCCTAATTAATTAAAATATTTTTGGCAAATGCTTTTGCTTTTGAATCTTTATCAAAATGTTGCCTCTTTACAGGTCCCTGGTGTGGCCTCATCTGGAGTATGCAGTGCAGTTTTTGGGCTACAATCCATAAGAAGGATATAAATGAGCTGGTGAAAGTGCAGAGACTAAACTGGTTAAGGGGATGGAAGATTTAAAGTATGAGGGTAGACTTTCAAGGCTGGGGTTGTTCTCTCTGGAAAAACAATGCTTATGAGGGGACATGATTACTCTTTATAAGTACATAAGAGGACATTATAATGAGGCAACAGGCAGTGCATATTCCTGTCTCATATCACTTAAAGATAGGCTAATAAAATATAAGACAATACACCATCTTTATGTAACTCCCACCCGACTTAGACAAATGGGGCGAACCCCTAATGACTTTTGCCCAAGATGTCGGGAACCAGCAGCTGACTTTTTCCATCTGATATGGGAATGTCCACAAATTTTTACCTTCTGGTCCCAAGTTGTAACTTACCTGGCAGATAATTTAGATTTCCCAAGGGTAATAACACCAGCTATCTGTCTCCTGGGGGTTGTAGAGGCTATAATCCCTTCCAAACATGCCAGGCTACGGTCACGTATCCTATTATTCTATGCAAAGAAAACAGTGGCAATGCACTGGATGGGTAGTTCTCCTCCCTCCCTCAGAGTATGGAAGCAGTTGGTCAACAATGCTCTCCCACTTTTCAAACTTACATATGAAATTAGAGGTTCACCCACCAAATTTGACAAGGTCCGGGGGCCGTGGTGTGATATCGATCCGATCCCTGAATTAGTGTAACCTACATAAGACAATTAAGCAACTTCACAATTTAGTTTGGAGCAAATGGTGGCTCAAAAATAATTCATAAAGAATACTTCTAAGAGTGTCCAATTGACCCCAATACAGGGTTCTTACTGTTACAATACTGGTAATTCATGTCTGATTTCATGTAATGCATACGAGATGTGCTGTTATGTCTTGTTTTACGTGTTTAAAACAATAAAACTTACCTTTTAAAAAAAAAAGAGGACATTATAGACAGATAGCAGGAGATTTTTTTTCCCATAAAATGGGACCTGAATCAACTTTGCTGTGTAAAAGATATTGGGAATTTTAAAGCAGTGCCTCCACCCAATGGGCTCTGATGAATTACACCTCCGGGAAATTCCACTAGGACAAATAAACATAAAAGTGCAACAAACAGATAGAACTTTATATGAGAATGAAGAAATGCAAATTAAATTACAACAATTTACCCCTGCCCTGGAGAACCTGTGTGATAAGTCCAACACTGGCACAGTCTTTACCATGACACAGTCCCACACTCCACTAAAGGTGAAAAAAACAGTCACAGTTCAGTCCCTTCCCACAAGAACTCTTAAACTTTCCCAGGTAGGCTCTACCTGCCCCCAAGTACCTCTCCCTTTGGACAAGATAGTTGCTCCACTGTAGTAGGCACACCGACAATGCCTGTCCTCAAGCAGGGGACAAACACTGGATAAAACATCCACAGTGTCTCGACAGAAATCTTAAATCTTCAGCATGGACTCTCAAGCTCTCTAGCTGAGCACACAAATCACCTTTCCTTATCTTCAGGCTGAGCTCCCAACACTTATCTGAAGTGCAAGCACACCAAAGCCTCTTTAACTGGAATCCACCCACAGGCAGCTCCTTTTGCATTCTCTGTTGCCTCTGAGTTCCAGACATCTCCCTAGTCAAGCTCCACTTGATTATTGGGGTCCCGGAATCCCCTCCTGAATTGAAATGGGAAAGAGGCAAAGCACATGGCACCTTTGCTATATAAATGCATTTGCAACAGTGATGCCTCTGGGCCAAATCTGGAACTGCTAGGACACACTTCTCTATGGAAAAGGAATTACTCCCCCTCCCATATCCAATTAAGTCCCAAATCTTAGCTTGCAACAACAGGGGATTTTCAACCTGTAGGAGATTTCCAGAACAGAGGGGAAGATAACCCTATAGGCCCCTACAGATAGATAAATAGAAAGACAGACAGACAGTGGATACTGTAGATATAGTTGTATGGACATTTGTAGGGGTTGAACTTGAGGGTCTTTTTTCAACCTGAATTAACTACTGTATGTAACAATGTACTATTTTCTGCACTTTAATCATGTAGTAATACTACAAGGAAACGCAAGAAAATATATATAGAGTAGAAATACATACTACATGAGGTATACCCATGGATGTTAGCAAGTAGCTAATTTTTGGCAATTCTTCATGTGAAAACCTGAGGTTCTTCTATGCAAGTAATAGGAGTTGAAGTAAAACGTAAAATTGGATTTTACTGAGAATTCTGATATTGCCTCATTCTTATTTAGTTCCTGTGCAGTGGCATAACTACCGGGGGAGCAAGGGATGCGATTGGGCCAGGGCCCGCACCCCCTCAGGTCCCCCCGGCAGCTCATGCGCCACTGCACACACGCAGAAAACAGAGTACGGATGGGGGCGGGGGGCCCGGCAGCAGGTCCCGTGCCAGGGCCCACCCCCTCTAGTTATGTTACTGTTCAGGTGAGTAGGCTGGCTCACTTTTGGTTGGTGAAGGAAGAGGATTGCCTTGTTGTCACACTTTCACAGTGTTATGTGTGTCTTACACTAACTAATTGTAATATGCACACTTTGTTGTGCTTTCTATGTGCATATGAGTTTACATATTTTGGCCAAAGTGTGGTACTTACACCTTATTTTTTGTAGCAATTGTTTTTAAAGACAAAATGTGCAGTGGCACTCATTCTCCTTCATTTTGTATAAGGATTGAAACTGTACAATTTTTTTTAAAGTAGAAGATCCGGGGATTTTTTCTAACAAGCACCATGGAACGGTCATCATCCTTCTTCTTTCTTCACTCAGGTGCGCATTAGCGCAAAAAAACCCAAATTTTAATTATGAAGTCTGCTATTTCATTCTACTGCGCATGCGTCTGCCCTATGAAATTTGAAGAAAAAAGAAGGAAGCCAATCGCTCCGTGGTGCTCGCTGGAAGAATCCCTGGACCAGTGCGGTTTTCTCCTAATAGGAGCACCGGCCCAGGGTTTCAGGAAGTATATACAACCATTTGGGCGTACCTAACTTTTGGCACCCCACATAAATAGGCCTTTCCTTCTCCTGATCTGTGTCTCCTACATAATTATTTCTCAGATCTTCTATTTACAGTATTGGACAAGTTGGGATATTTGTCGTTGCAACAGCTTCCCACCTTTATTTTCATGTCTATAGCCAGTGGTATAGAACATGGGATAGAATCTTCTCTAGTCCTCAGCAGATACTTCCCTATGGGACATGTTTAATGAGAAAAAAAAAAGAAAATTTGATTTAATTAGGTTTCCTATTTTTTACCATTTGTATTTGTGCTGCTGTTTTGATATTTTCTTTATATGACAAAACCTTACAAAACCCTATTTTATCATCATCTTCACAAAAACAATCTTCCTTTTGCTGTGAGTGGCACTTATTCTGTCTGCCTAAAACTATGGAGAAGGTAATTTTGCTGCAAATTGACGGATATTGGTTAGAATCTATGTAACATTACTTTTTGAAAAATAAATTCTTTATTCTGATGTTGCTGAACCAGTGACAGGTGGTCTATAATAACTTTTAATTTGTATGTATTGAGTTAATATTAAAAGAGCATTTGAAATCAAGTTAAACTCATCTTGGCTGGTTTTCTCGCAGTAATTAGCTGAAGTACTGTGTTGGGTATCACTACGAAGTAATTCAACATGAAAAAAAAAAAAAAACAATTGGACAGTTCTCAAATCTATAAAATGACTTTATTGCACTGGTGAGATAGAATTTGAATGACTTTAAAGAAACAGTGTAGTGTATCCCATGAAAATTAAAGCTTGACATGCACAATTCATGCTACAAATAATTTAACTTGTATCATAGCAGATCCAGCATTTTTTACTGGGCATGCATCTCATCTTGATAATCAATATTTCAATATACTATTAATGCACTGTTTTGGGATTTGGACAAATGTGAATGTTTCACAAAGGATTAGGGTGAATCCCAAATTGAATTGAAACCCTAATTAACATATGCAAAATAGGGCAATAAGTAGTCAAAAAGAACAGTCATGCAGCACTTGTGAGTCGCAATCTCCTTGTTCGGGTGACAAAAAAAATTGCCCAATTAAGGATTTGTTTTGCCCGGGCACCTGGATCTGAATCCTGCTGAAAAAGACAGAATCCCGGACCAATGCCAAATTAAATCTTGAGTTAGTTGCATCCCTACAACGTACTATGTCCTAATAAATATTTTTGTATTTTTGATAATCTTTACTGTTTTTGGAGGGACACAACTATTGTTGCACTTTCTTGGATATGCACCTGTGGACTGGGGTGAACTGTGAGTATATCCCTCCCACATTAAAATGTCTGCTTTTTAGCATAATTTATTGAAAAAAAAATTTGATTGTAGTAGTGAATACACCTTTTTCTGGCACCCTTTCTGTTGTTTTGTTATCCCTACAACGTACATCAATATATTTGCAACATTGGGCCAGATTCCGTTCAGTGAGAAAAAGGTTTATCATGTGAAAAGTAATGGACAAGATTGAATTTGAGATGCAATTCAATTCAGAAAAATGGATCTCACAGGTTATCACATGAAAACACATGACGTGTATGGGAAAAAGATGTTGTCTATAAATGTTCACAATATGGTCAAAGCTGATATTTAGGGGGTTACTTACTAAAAGGTACAAGAGGAGGGTTGTGGGTGCACTCCTAAGGCCATATCAGAAAATATTTAAATACAATAATTCCGTGTCTAAAAAAAAGAAAAACAGTGAATTATTGTATTTAAATATTTTCTTATATGGCCTTAGTAGTGCACCCACAACACTCCTCTTGTTACTTACTAAAATCCAAAATTATTCTGATCAGCATTTTAAAGGGGAAAACAAATTTTTTTGTAAAATGAAACTCACATTTTTTGAGATTTATTATACCCCGAGGCTGATAAAAGTCTGAATCCAGAAATACTCCATCTCAAACCTGCCAAGGTCATGTAGAAGTCAATGGCAGTTGTCCCTTTTACAATTGGAAGATATGATCTGTGCTGGGTTTCATACAATAATCCAAAAAATTTTGGTTTTTGAGTGATAATTCAAAAAAAAGTTTATACGTTTTTCCTGATTTTATTAAGATTTTATAAAGTGTTTTCCTGCACCAAATTGTTTAAATTATTTTATTGATAAATAAGGTAAAATTGTGGATGGTTAGAGTTTGGTTAAAGGTGTTTTAATAAAATAATGAGAAAAATTCAGGTTTTAGTTAATAACCCCTTTAAGCATTTTGATTTATCTTTGCTAAGACTCAGAGGTCTTTCAAAATCTTGACAATTCTGCATACGCGCTACCCTAAAAAATCCTGCCATACTTAAAAACCTTGAATACCTCAAATTTACCATGTTTTTAAGGGAAAACTTGTGTCAAACACCCCAGAACTCCCAAAGTTAGTCTTCAAATGGTTAAAGGGACAGCTGCCATTGACTTTTACATGAATTCAATGGGTTTTAGATGGATTATTTTTGGATTCTGACTTTTAGCAGCTTCGGGCATAATAAATCTAAAAGAATTCTATTTTTTTTCCCTCTAAAATTTGTGAGTTTTTTTAGTGAAAGGCTTTTTAGAGAAAATAATTGCATTTTAAAAAATAACCCCCTTAAAGGATCAGTAACATCAAATGTCTTTATTAAGAAATAACTTATGAAACTCCGCTTGTGCTCCTCTTCAGAAAAGGCGATCCAGTGATCCATCGTGCGGCGCTCGATTTCTCCTCTCTGCCTTGCTTGTAGCCAGGGAGGAGAAATTGAGTGCTGCACCTTGTAGCCTTTGCTGAAGACGAGCACAAGTGGAGTTTTGGTAAGTTATTTCTTAATAAAGAATAAGCGATTTCAAATTTTAATTTGTCTTTGTGTTTTATTTTTCGTTATATACTAATGAATTTTATGTTACTGGTCCTTTAATCTGTATTTTGATCACATTTATGTGACAAATTATTACAGCTATACAATGAAGTGAAGACTTTTACTGGAACTCTGAAGCTGCCATATGTTCCAAGATTTAATGGAGAACATCAACTTACTAATTGTAAAGTGCAACACTAATTTATGTATAATGTACAATCTAATTTGTGAATGTCTGACTAAGCAGCTGCCAACTAATCAAGACAGCGGGCCATTAATCAATACATACACACAGTATGTTAGGTTCTCCTTTGAAAGGCAGAGCAGGATACCTTCCGTCCAATGAAAATATAGCAAAGACAAACCCAGGGGAGTGACACAAGTACAAAAGTAGGTACAAAAGTAGGTACTAAATTAGGTCACCTAAGGAAATTTGACACACACGCTACTCTTGTCACTTGTGGAACGATTAAAAAAGCTATTAAAAAACATACAGAAATATTTGATTGTGTCAGGTACTTACCATTCTTCAGGGAGATGCGGCTCTTCGGCGTGATGCGTTCCAACAATGCGTTCCAGTGATGTCACAATGTGTGTGCCGTGACGCTGGCACAGGGGATTCGCTGGACGCAGCGTATTGACGCAGGTGACACTATTTCTTTCGGTGCAGAGTTTCTCCCAGTGCTCGGACATCGTTTTCCTAGCTAAATTGAGTAAGTAATCTGATTATTCTTGAACTTTGGTTATGACCCTGTTTTTGCCTGTTTGACTACATCCTGTTTAACCCTTGTAACCCTGCTTGATATTTGAACTCCTGTTGCCAACTCTGCTTGCCTTTGACTACGCTTCTGTGTTAACCCTTTGAACCCTGCTTGATATTTGATCTCCTGCTGCCAACTCTGCTTGCCTTTTGACAATACTTCTGTATTGCCGAACTTTTGCCTGTCATCGATTAAGTCTCCTTGCCTTGACTCCTGTTACCGTCTGAACTTTGAATACCGTTGCCGACACAGTTTTGTCCTACCCAACTATGCTTCAGCTTTCACCCTGGGAACCCTCTTCCTGTGGATACTTCCATCAACGTGACGCCGTCTGTTCAACCAGTGTGTCTAGTGAAGCGGTTAATTGTATCATCTGTGCTGAACGTCATATCTGCCAACTACTCTTCCATATTTGCCTGCAGTTGATGCTAAGGCCCTCTCCTCCACAGACCGGCGCATCCTGCCAGAAATCTCAGGCTCCCATTCTACACCTTCACTGATCTCCCTCTGTATCCAGTTGAGGGTGTATCGGTAGAGGAGCTGTAAGGGTTATCTTCCTCACCATCCGTGGTCCCTTACGGTTTGGTAAGTCTGACAGATTGACATTTATTTTTCAGGTGATTGTGTAAGTACATTTCTGAAGAAGTTTAAATCATCATCACCATAATCATCATATCATGTAATATCTGTAAATGCATTTTGTTGTTGAAGGCGAATACCCTCTTTAATAACATACACCATCCATGATATCTGTTTTGCCTTACTCCTTGCTTGCTCTTTGTGTCCATGATAAATGACTCAGTGGCCTATGTATTACCATTGAGATAATGAGTCTTTTTTATAGAACATGAAGGTTAGAGCCTAGGAGCCTTAAAAGGAACTTTCACCTACTACATAGAAAATAAAGGAGCCAAGGTGATGACCTCGGGGTTTGCAAATACGTGTGAAACAGAACAAAACAATTATTTATTAGGAAAGCATTTTTAAGGACTTTTATGGTCAACCTGGCTAAAGATAAGCAAGGCATCTAAGCATGGTTTTCAAAAGTTTAAACTCCAAACACAAACTGTAGGTGAAAAAGTTTTGTCTGTATTTCGCAAAGCATTCTAGGGGTCATTTATAAGTGGTAGCACACATTTTCCCATAGACTCCATTTTATCCAAATAATCCAAATTTTAAAAAATGATTTCCCTTTTCTCTGTAATAATAAAACAGTAACTTGTACTTGATCCCAACTAAGATATAATTAATCCTTATTGGAAGCAAAACCAGACTATTGGGTTTAATTAATGTTTAAAGTATTTTGTAGTAGACTTAAATTATGCAGATCCAAATTACAGAAAGATCTGCTATCCGGAAGACCCCATATCCCGAGCATTCTGGATGATGGGTCCCATACCTGTGCTTGTATCAGAAGGGATGTTTGCATATCCATATAATTGCATTGAGCATCGATCAGTCCATATCTGTAAGGATTCATAGATAGGAGCCTATGTGCTGAATAACTTCAAGGTGTTTATTAAACAAAAATGTGCACAGACAAAAACAAGTCCAGGTACAGGCTGAAATTCCAGGGCAGGCAGTAGACAAACAGATGAGGGACAGGCCAAAGGTCGGGATGAGCAGAGTTCATACAAGTTCAAAAGCAGGCTGAGGTCAATACCGGGAGATCCAAAAATCAGGATTTACAGGGAGCAGAGATGAAATAGAGCAGGGAAACAAAGCAGGAACAAGAAAAGATTTACAAGAATATTTCAGGAGCAGGAGTACAGGATCAAGAACACAACCAGGATATCAAAAGGTTTGGAATCAGCAGTAGGGGTAATAATCCAGCACAGGGAATCAGTCTTAAATTGCCCTGAAATGAGCAATTGCCCTCAGCTGGTTAGAGGGCGTTTACTTGCAGAAACTGATATGAAGGCATCAAAACAAAAGGCATCCTGTCAAAGATAGGGTGACACCACGCTGCCTCCTGTGGCTCAAGCAGGAAGAGCAGCGCATGGAGCATAACAGGTCCTTGGTTCGAAACCAGAGAGTTTCTCACAATATCGCCTCTTGTTACAAATCAAATTTAGTTGTGATTATTGATGCAGCAGAACTCTAGAGGTGACTCGACTGTGTCAATCAACACAGTGCAGTTTTGCCAAAAGTATTGGGTGCTCACCTCACCCCGTGACATAATACCAGAAAAGATGGCAGCGGGACTCCTAAAATTTTCGCTACTATTGCACCAGACTCACTGCAAAAGGGTATACAGTTGCCCTAAACTTAACATATTGGCTACAACAAGCCAGGCACACCTCCCCAATTTCTTGGGAAAATGCTGAATTATGGGAAGAAAACATGATTACCGGACTCAAAATTGCACAGTACATTTGTGCTCATAAATTACATGTTCTGTATTGCAGAGGGATTATGATTTGGTTTTAGATTTTTGTGGACACTGCTTCTGTCCTGTTTTCTATAATGCACTGCTGATATGAATAGGTGCAGCCTGGGACACAAACAAACAATGGATAGGGACAAAAAGGATTGGACTGGGCCGATGGGACACCGTCCAGTCGCCCAGTGTTCACGCATGCATGCGGCGTGCCAGTATTTGCAAATGTGCACAGGACCCCCGAGGTTTGGAACCTGGTGGGCCCCAAATGTGCCATTAAGATGCTGGGCACAAACAATAGGGGAAAGGGATGCAAAACTTGTGATCTAAACCAAAACCTACATCTAACTTGTGATAAGCTACTGACTGATAAGTACAGAATATGTAGAGTTTTTTTGCCTTCCTCTGGGTCAACTGGCAGTTAGTCAGGTTAAAATAGAGTCAAAAGGTTGAACTTGATAGACGTGTGTCTTTTTTCAACCTAACTTACTATGTTACTGTGTCTGAAAACATTTGTTTATGTAAGTCTCCACTTACCCCCTCTGCATGCAAAAGAAACAGATTTTCAGTGTTAAAAACAGACTTGTCCCAGCCTTAATAGAACTAGTATATATATATGTGAAATCCACTTGCTGCATGTCAACTTTAAAATAAATTGAAATGGATTCTGTTGGCTCCAAAGAACCATATGGCCTGCAGAATGAAGATATTTGCAATCATCTGTGTAGAAAATATCCTTTCCAGACTCTCTCTCCAAATGGATATTGAAGTTTTTGCACAACTCAAGATCATGAGTCCTGAAAGTGGTGCTATTTCTCAATCTCTTATATGGGGCTTAAATAGTCTATAGACCTTATGTTCTCCTGCTGAAATGATGCACATTGCATTGAATTCGTGTAAAAATACAAGGTCTTAAAGTAATAAGTGACCCTCTACAGAAACTTGAAAACAGTTGAATGGAGAATAACACCAAACAAAATAACTCAATGAAGTGGCTGTCAGTCACTCAAATTTATTTTCATTGATTTTTGCATATGTAGCGCTATAATAAACTTCAGTTGCACCGGCTCTATTATAAGCTTACTTTCATATATTTGTGCCACGGGTGAGACCTTTCCTTCAGGGAGTAAGCCCTCGCAACGGTGTGGAGGCAGGGTGTAGTGCAACTGTAACAGTGTGCCAATGCACAAGAATTGGGAGCCAGAGGTTCTTTATGCTTAACCAAGGAACTTATTTATTTAAAAGGTCAATCCACAAAGGAGCATATAGAGAACATATAGTACAAAAGATTAGTTTATACTCACAGTACCAAAGAACACAGCCTGATCCCTACAGGCAAGGGAATAGTGACAGCAGTAGTTAAGCAGCAATGAAGAAGGTGCCCCAGCTTTCAGCCTTTTCCTTAACTGGAACCCAGGATCCCTTCTGTACACTTAGTCCCTTCTTCTGGGCAATTAGTACCCGGGATCTTAATCCCTCTGACTGTCCTCGTCGGAGCTTTGAGCTGCTCAGCTAAATAACCTATCTATCACTCCTAGAGTTATCTATTAATGAGTATAGCTATCCACTTTACTAGGGCCTAAGCACCTAGGTTCCACTACCCATACCCTTCCTGTCTGTCGAGTAAGGGCTAAATGTAATGGACCCAGACTGCATGGTTTCCTAGACCTTTATACTATAGCACAGTGCCATCTAGCGTACACTGTGAGAACTACAGGGGCTTGCATAAGCAGAGCAGGGACACAGGTTCCAATTAGGACCCATATAGGTGTCTATAATACTGAGGATTTGCCTGCCAATATTATGTGAGGTTATCTAAATTATCACATCCTACACATAAATAAAGAAATAGCATTCTTAGTGTCTAGTTGGTTCTTGTGGAATGTTTTGCTTATTTGGCATAATGTCACTTGGTGTTGATATACTGTACTATCCTTTTTGTCCTCAGAATATAGTTAGAAGACTGAAGTCTATATAAATTTATTGATTCTTACATCTTCCCAGATTTATTAAGTTAAGCTTCGTATGAAAGACACTTTGTTATGATAAACATAAAGCACACAAGTTTAGCATTGACTTACTTTTTAAATTCCTTTTTTTCCTCATCTGAATTGTTACAATTTGCTATATTTAGTTGATAAAATTAATTGATACATTTATAGCAGCATCTGTGGAATATCAGCAACTATTGTATCAATTCTAACAGCTGCCTTTTATGAAACTCAGGGAGTCTATCGGTGCCCCCCTCCCCCAGATCTACTTTAGAAGGTGAAAAGTTAAACTTTATACTTCAATATTAGAAAAACTGTCACAAATAGCATATTATTAAAGATTTTAATAATTAAATTCCAAGTAATTGAAAAAAGTCTTTATTTCTGGTAAACTGTCTGAATCAACCAGAACTGAAAAAAGTGTCTGAAGGTGAACAATCCCTTTAAACACTTTGGGGCCTATTTACCACAATTAAATATGGTGTTTTTTTTCTGCAGTTTGAGAAAGCTGCATCAAAAAATGGTATCTCATATTTTTCTCTAATTCAGGTCTTTTAAACTCCCATTTTAAAGCTGTTAAAAAAGATCAATCTCACATACCTGCATGAACACCCTGAAACTATGGGGGTTATTTATTAAAGTCCAGTTTCTGGTCTGACTTTTAAAGGAGAAATTATAATAGGATTCAATACACTCAAAGTTTGTTGAAATGTTTTCAACGTCCTAACGTCATGTGACTTGGCATGAACCTTAACCACAATTTGAGAAAAAAGAAGATGCAGTCAAACAGCTCGATGCAGTGTACCCAAAGTACCTCCAAATATTTATTTGTGCAGAGTACAAAAATCAAATGTTCCAGGGGCCTCACACCCCCCTTCATCAGTGATATAGTACACCAAGGGGGAGTGAGACCCCTGAAAACATTTGATTTTTGTACAAATAAATAATAGTCAATATTTGTGCTCACCCTATCATAAATAGCAATTGCATTTGTTTGGCAAGATCAGTAATGCATAAAACCATGCTGGCACAATCTCAGTAGTATTATGATTTGCAATGAAGTCATTTATCTCTTAGTATCCCTTTGAAAAGCTTTCTGTAGCATCCTGCCTGGAGTTGAACCAGTGCCCTAGCATTTTCTGGCTTCATGCATTTCCTCTGCTCTACATGAGCAGGCAGCTATGGTCCTGATTCACTCCTATTTCTATCTTTATAATTGCAAATAGGCATGGCTTGTTTAACCTGTTGCAAATCTAGCCACAGGTGATCAGTGTAAGCTGTAAGTCTGGCTATAAAACCCCCTGCTCTGCACCCACTGATTGCCCAATGTAGGTCTATTCTCAGATACAGTAGTTCCTGGGTGTGCTCATGATCTGATTTGCCTGTTGTTTATCTTTTCTGATTCACTGCCTGAACTGACCTTGCCAGATGACTGACTAATCTTCTGTATCCTGGTTCTGTACCGTGCTGTTTGTTTGACCCTGGCTTGTTAATCCTGACTACACTCCTGGTTCTGAATAGTATTGACCCTGTCTGTTCCATGACTACTTTCTCTCTCTTCTCCATCCTTCCTGTATACGTTGCAGTTCACTTGCCTGTCCAGAACTCCCCCCTTGGTCCTTTCACTTTAAGACCTGTAAGCATTTGAGTAGCGGAGGGCTACTCCCAAAGCAAAAGGTAGAACAGTAAACCAAGAACGGGACCTTGGGGCTTGCTCTTGGTTTTGGGATACCATATGTTACACTTTCCAACCACTGATATCAGACTAACTGGCCTAAAGTTTTAAGGCCGAGATTGGGATCCTTTTTGAAGAGAGACCTCAATAAAAACTCAAAAATTAAGTAAAGAGGATTGGCAATCACAGAGCTTAGTTCATTTAGTACCCTGAGATGAATACCATCCAGTCCTGGACCCTTGTTTATCTTTACATGTTCTAGTCTCTTTTTAATTTCCCCCTGCATGCACCAGGCATCATTTGTCGTATTTATAGAATTGGGACTTTTTAGAAGTAGACCTTCATTACTTGGTTTCTCATTTGTGTATGATGAAAAATAACAGTTCAGAATTTCTGCTGTATTTCTGTTCTCATCAACCAACTTACTCCCCTCTGACAACAAGGGACCCACCCAATCCTGCTTCATTTTTTTTTTACTATTTATATATTTAAAAAATTATTTTATGTTCACCCTTTTATATATTGATGTTAGTTTGTCTGATTTTTGCAAGAGTTATTGGCCTCCTTATATGTGACAAACATTTCAGCTGTTCCAGCTAACTTGAAAGCCTTGAAAAAAGCTGGTGTTGTTTCCAATAAGGATTAATTATTTCATAAGCTGGCCATAGATGTTAAGATTTTTTAAAAGATCTGATCGTCATTGTGAGACCACGATTATCTTGAAACGATCATAGGATCGTACGAATTTCAGGTGATATTGCCAGGCAAAACAAAGGGTAGCTGCCTGCTTGTCCCTGCAAACATAGATATATTGCACTGGGACTGATAAGGATTTTTTAACCTGGCCGATCAATTTTCTGACAGATGTCGGCCGAAAAATCTAAGATGTACGATCTTTCGAATCCCACTAACCACACGATAATTTTGAAGGATTGGTCGGACTTCACTAAAATCGGTCGTTCGGCAAGAAAATCTTTGCGTCTATGGGGACCTTTAGTTTGGATAAAGTACAAGGTACTGTTTTATTATTACAGAGAAAAAGGAAATACTATTTCAAAATTTGGATTATTTTAATGGAGTCTATGGGAGATTGCCTTTCTATAATTCTGAGCTTTATGGATAATGGGGTTCTGGATAACATATCCCGTACCTGTATTATTATGTATCAATAAAAAAATCTCCAACATTGCAATGAAAAAAATCTGTACAAATTAATGAAAGGTATATACAGTATTCAACATTCAAGCTATTTTTTTTTCTTTCATTTTTTAAATAGAAGAATTGGTAAAATGTGAATGTGATTGGGATTTTCATTGCAACCAAGTTTTTTTTGTGAGTTAAAACAATATCATTTTCCAATTCAAGAAATATAATAAATTTGCTCTTGGCATTATGTTTACAAAGAATAATCAACCTTAGCAAAGTTTGTGAAGACTATAAAGCCACATTCAAAGTAAATTTTCTGATACAGATACAGATACAGCAGACTTTGTTTTGACATCCCACTCTGTACAATGCAAACCCAGTGCAGCAAGTAACAGCATTAACTTTGGTAGGAAATAAGGATCTACTGTATTTAACTGAAGCATTATGGCAGGAAATAATTTGCTCAACCATGAAAAAATAATTTTCTGAATGCTTTTTTTCCAGAATACAATTTGCATCAGCAAATAAGGATTCAGATGGCCACTAAGCAGTACTAAGCTCTCCCATTTCCTTCTACAAATGTTTCCCCAACAGAATAGGCAGGGGAAATCACAAAGGGAAGGATATCAAATAGAATGTCTAAATTCTACCCTGGTTAAAATAAAATCAAGTTATACTTTCCTTTCAGAGCAATCTTATGGAGTAGAAAAATTGCAGTTATGTACTCATTCATGTAACATTCACAAAGTTAATACAAATTCACAAAAATGAGAACAAAAATTTGCATTTCGAAATGAAATATTCTTTGTTAGTCTCTTATTGAATTTGAGAATTTTGACTGAGCATTGCTTGAAGACGTGCTTGAAGGTGACATAATCTTTTTGTGTAAACATAATATTAAGTAAAAATTTTAAGTTTTATCAATTACACTATTCACTCTCACCAACTTTAAAATTTGCAATCTTTCTTCCACTGTCCGGGTTTCCAGGTTAGCAAAAGCTAAATTAAATTAGTGCAGAGGAAAATTTATTTGACAGAGGCGTACATTTTCACATTGCAACTATTTTTAGCTTTACCATCTTTTATTCCATTCCATTCAATCTACGTGCTGCTCAAGATGGTCCCATTAATTTACCAGAGCAGGATATTTTACATTTTTTACAAATTTGTTTGGATCTAACATGGAAAGATAAGGATGGAAAAACATAGATGGCAATAGTAACATAGGTGGCAAATTAGAGATCAACGACTGAAATAATCTTAATTAAAATTGCTGCCTGCTGCTTAGCCTATTTGCATCAGATTGTTAATTTAAAAACAAAGCTTTTTTTAACCCAAATAAGATAATTTCCTGCACATAGAGCGGCATGAAGACATATTTAACATATATTTAAATTCTTACATTTAAGAAATAGCAGTAAAGAAGAAAGCAATAATGTAATGCAGAGAATGAAGCTTCATTAAAACAGAATCACTCACAAATCAAATTCTCATTTTCACATTTCAGCAATGTGAAAATCACTTAATAACACCCATGTCCTTTTTCATAAAGTGCTATTAGACATTTTTTCCCCATTGTTGAAGGCAATGTGAGTAATTTCAAATTAACAACATGATGTTCACAAATATTTTATTCTAAACACGTCTGGAAGACATCTGCCTTGGTTAACGTCTGCCTCTTAAACCAAGTGCTACTGCTTAACTGAGACCCAGTGAAAAAAAGAAAAACATTGACCAAATAACTGAAAAGATTATTTACCTCCCTCCTTTCTCAATATTTTTTTTCTTTCTTTCATAAGCTAACCACTTTACATTTAAAACAGGGATATATATATTATAGATATAATTGAGAGAAATAAAGTGATTGTATATTATGCTGTAAGTTAATTCTACAATTCTACAATTAATTCTAAAAAGGAAATTAGGGGGTCATTTTTATGATCGGACTGTTGCAGTTTTTGGGTGTCAAATCCGAAAATCACAGTTTTCTGTGACAAATCAAAAAAAAATTGCAAGATTCTGATTTCTTCCATGATTTTATTGAGTCTTTTCCTGCACAAGATTTTTTTGTGAAAATGTATTGATAAATACAGTAAAAAAGTGTGTGGGAGTTTGGCTGGAGTTGTTTTAAGAAAATAGTAAGACATGTTAAGCGTTTAATAAATAAACCCCTTAATTTTACAAATTACTTCTTCATATATAAATTTCATCTTTATATAGTGTAGCAAAAGTATAAATGACATACCTTAAAGGCTGGAAACCATCATTGTTTCAATAACTAACCATTACAGCCCAACCCAAATCATGGTGTGGTCTAATCATGACAAAATGGAAAAAATAATTATTTGTAACTATGGACATATATGTCTCCTAAACATGGGATAAGCAAACACTATATTTTATTTTGATTATTTTCCTTGCAAAAGTTATGCATTATTTTTATTCAGTATTATAGCTTTAAGTTAACCCATATTAAGTTTTTAAGTTAACCAATATAAAAAAAATGCTCATCCCTTTTCATAAATATTCTAGCAGTTGAAAAAAGAAAACTTTGATTGTAGAGAAAACTTGATTGAGATTTTTTTCCTTATTGAATTAAAAAAAACCTCAAATTTAAAAATGGATAAATTGCTCTCCCTGGAATATTTTTAATATATATCATCTTTTTTGTTCCCATATATCTTGCAACAGGACCACCATGGGAGGCCTATTTATTAAAGGTCGACTTATAGTGCTTTTAGAGTTTTTTTGAAACTACAATTAAACTCCTTTCCTTTAAAACTACAAATGTCATCAAATTTTCAAATATAAAAAGTATGAACGGAAAACAATTCTAAATGATGCACTAAAAAATACAAAATTGTAAAAAAGTTTTTAAGATAGTTACTAGTGAAAAAACCTGAAAACTCTAAAAGTCCAAATTAATTCAAGATCTGTGCAGCTTTGGCTGACTTCTATGGGACCTCAACAACTTTTATTTTTACAGTTTTTTCACAGGTTTTCACACATCAGAGACCTATTTACTAAAGTGCGACTTTTTCTCACTCTATTAAAAAAATGTATTTCGACCAAACTTGGAAACCCCAATCCCCTTAATTTAAATAATTATTTTTGAAAAAAAAAATCAGTGCAAAAAAGTCTCGACAAAGTTGTGAGGCAATTCAATTTTGAGTGCAGACCAGTGCAAACAGCCCTAAACTATCAAGAATTCTGAAGGTGAAAAACATGTTCCTATTGTTAAAGGGACCCTCTGCCATTGACTTCTACAGGATTTCAACAGGTTTTAGCTGGAGTATTTTCGGATTTAAATTTTTAGCAGCTTCTGAGCATAATAAATCTCATTAAATTTTCCCTCTAAAATAGCCCCTTTAAAAAACAAAATTGAGTTTTAATAAATAGGCCCCTTTATAAATATCAATATTTTTTAGAGAAAATAAAAAATATGATTTGTGGAAAAAAAAAAACAAATTTGAGTAAATCAGCCACAAAATCCTACCCAAAAAATTAAACCATGGTCTGCTTAAATTGGTGACCAACAATGTGATCACTTACTCAAAAATATGTACAAATGGAGGCAGTTTAACTGTGAACTATGACTTTAAGGAATATAATGTACTACAATAATATAAATTATAGCTTTGTAATCTGCACGTATTTTTTTCAAGGTTTTAAAAGAACAGTAGTGTATTTCCTATTCCACTCATGTAAAATGTTACATTTTTATTGTGAAGAAATGATTTTCTTTGGGGTGAAAGTGAACAAGAGAAGACTCCAATAAGTGAGTCAATTAAACTGCAGGAGTTCAAGTGTCACAAATGTGCAAATGGATAACCTATTCATTGTTGTCAAAGGTGAACAGACTAATACTTAAACTTTAATGGGTCTTGGTATATTTTATTTATTAAAATAACTCATTCAAGTCCTCATATTATGCGTAAGATGTTCCAGTAGGTCAAGAAGCTCCATTATCATTCTTGACTATAAAGTTTTTTCTTAAAGTCTGTAGGAAATTTGATAAGATGTATTCCATTTCTATTTCAAAATCATTTTTTCAAATTTATTCATATTTATTGAAGAAATGTCTTTGTGCTAAGAGAAACATGTCTTCCTATTAAAATTAGAATGTGACATAAAGGACCCAGCCTTTTCGTCTTGAAGGTGAAACTGTTTTAATTACTTGATCCAATAATAATATCTTCATATTTATGTAAAGGCTCATTAGGAAGGGATAAAGTGTTTTGGGACCTACAGCAGAGATGTACAATTAAAGCAACTCGGTATGGTAAAACTTTTTCCAAGCTCTCCAGGTTCATAGGATGTCCCACTCACTAAGCAGTTCAAACTGCATAATGATTGGCATATTATTACCCAAAATGCAGCATTCTTACCCAGCATTCAAGCATAATTCTATATGCTGCAATATTTGTAGCCACTAGTGATGGGCAAATCTGGGCCAAAGATTTGCGAAACGCACTGAAGTCAATGGGCATCCAAATTATTTTTATATGCGCAACAATTTGTGACGCATTTATTTTTTCCAAATGCATTAAATTTGATGGGTGTCCGAATAATTTTGATGGCAAATGTATTCGCCCATCATTAGTAGCCACCTCTACAGACTAACAAATGTTAGCCCATATTGGTAATTGAAGAATGCAGTGTTCATGGATCCTTTGCATGTGTCAAAGTAAAGAAAGCATCACATACTGTAAAAGGTGCCCTTTACTTATTGTCTGTTCATAGCGGGTATAGTGAAAATGATCCCCTTGCACCACAGTGTGCTGCACCTCGTGCATTATGCATCAAAGCAGGACAAATGGCAAAGTCCATAACTCTTGGGCAATTTACTGAAATTGGAAGTTTTATGCATCAAAACTCATGTATTTGGATTAGGGCTTCCATAACTCAAATGTTCCAGTTTCATAAAAAAAACCAAAAAAAAAACCAGTAACATCAAAAATGAAAGTGTATTCAATGAATGAATAGATAATGTAGTGTTGTTCTGCACTGGTAAAACTGGTGTGTTTGCTTCAGAAAGAAAAAAAACTATAGTTTATAGTTTAAATATGGCTGCCCCCATGGCTACACAGTAGCTTGTTTATATAAACTATAGTAGTACTTATCTGTTATCTACTGTGTATCCTGTGCTTGAATGGCTGCCCCCATGGCTACACAGCAGCTTGTTTATATAAACTATAGTAGTACTTATCTGTTATCTACTGTGTATCATGTGCTTGAATGGCTGCCCCCATGGTTACACAGCAGCTTGTTTATATAAACTATAGTAGTACTTATCTGTTATCTACTGTGTATCTTGTGCTTGAATGGCTGCCCCCATGGCTACACAGCAGCTTGTTTATATAAACTATAGTAGTACTTATCTGTTATCTACTGTGTATCCTGTGCTTGAATGGCTGCTCCCATGGCTACAGCTTGTAGCTGATAAATACTTCGAAATTCGACCCTCACATTGAAATACCTTGCCTTCGAATATCGAAGTCGAAGTAATTTTCACCAAATTTGGCCATCGAATGATCGAAGTATCGAACAATTTAAGTGTACGATAAAACGATTTTACTTCGATGTGTGAAGACTTAGAAAAATGGTCTAGAAGGTCCCCATAGGCTAACATAGCACTTCGGCAGGTTTAATTTGGCGAAGTATTGAAGTCGAAGTTTTTTTAAAGAGGCAGTGCTTCAATTACCAAATGGTCGAATCGAATTTGAAGTAAATTTGAAGTCGTATTATCCTATTCGATGGTCGAAGTATCCAAAAAAAATACTTTGAATTTCGAATTTTTTTACTTAGAAAAAACCCTCGAATTCACTTCGACCCTTGATAAATCTGCCCCTAAAAGTAGCATATATACAGTAAATATAAGCACTCGCTCTAGATAATGTTATGCATATATTTAGAATTCATGTTTTAAGATGTAATTATTTAAATAGGCTCTCAACACTAACCATATTGATGCAATTTAATCTCTGAGAATGTAATATTCTTTCAAAAATGCACAATATTTTCAGTACTTATGAGCCAATGGTCTATTAAGGCAGAGAAAATAATGTTACTTTAGTGGCAACAAAATTGCTAACATAATTATAAATGCAAAAAAGAATATATAAAAAGTTGTAATTGAACTGTTTTCATTTATGTTACTAAAACATTATTTCAGAATAGTAACATTCTTTTTAGGGAGAAAAAAAATAGCATTTTATCTGTGGATTAAATAAACCGTCTTGATGGTTTTGTAAAATTATGAATATTAATTTTTTTAATATCTACATATGAGTTTTACTGGCTATTTTGTGCAATACATTTTTTGGTTGTTTTCTTTTTAGAAATAATTATATTTTAAGACTTAAGTTGATGAAATTTAGATTTTTTTTAAAAAAATGGGATTGTGAAAAAGATTTCTATTTTTTTCTGTCGATTTATTGGTAAAATGGCAAAATGAAAGCAAGACAGATAAGGAAACCTCTTAATTGTGTCTCCCTTTCACTGGTAGAAATGGGCAACACACTCACACACTACTACAGACATGCACATTAAATTAAGCAGTTAAAGAAGAAATAAAACCTAAAACCAAAACTTGTCAATAAATTCTATACTTTGTACTACTATTATAATATTATAGTATAGAATTGTACTATACTTGTAAGGTATTATAACAGTCCAGGTGGATGGCAACAATAGAACACTAAGGGGCTGATTCACTAAGCTCGAGTGAAGGATTTGAATGAAAAAAATTCGAATTTCGAAGTATTTTTTGGGTACTTCGACCATCGAATTGGTTAAATTCGTTCGAATTCGAACGAAATCGAACGATTCGAAGTAAAAATCGTTCGGCTATTCGACCATTCGATAGTCTAAGTACTTTCCCTTTAAAAAAAACTTCGACCCCCTACTTCGGCAGATAAAACCTACCGAAGTCAATGTTAGCCTATGGGGAAGGTCCCCATAGGCTTGCTAACCTTTTTTTGATCGAAGGATTTTCCTTCGATCGTTGGATTAAAATCGTTCGAATCATTCGATTCGAAGGATTTAATCGTTCGATCGAACGAAAAATCCTTTGATCGATCGATCGCAGGATTAGCGCTAAATCCTTCGACTTCGATATTCGAAGTCGAAGGATTTCAATTCGAGGGTCGAATTTCGAAGTATTTTTAACTTCGAAATTCGACCCTTAGTGAATCTGCCCCTAATAGTCTATGCTCCAGCTTGCCATTTTGTCTTTGTTTGTTTTTTATCCATCTTTTTAATGCCAGCGGCACTGCACATGCTCAGTGTGCTTTTCATCACAAATCAGCCAAACATTAGCAGAAAGGGAAAATTATTTTGTGTGAGGTGCAATAACCATGGAATTCTGAGGAAGACATTGCAGGTTGAATTTATTTTGCTCCATCTACAACTAAACTGCTTTTAATAATGTGTGTAATCAAAAGTGCATGGTATATATACAGTACAGCAAATGCTACTGTCAAGCCAACTGAAGCCAATGTAATTCATCACAAAGAATGGGTTTATTATCATCTGGCCTCACTTAGCCTTTTCAGAACAAAACTCAAATTGGGTTAAGGAATAAAAGGCCCTGAGTTTGAAAGCTGCCTCCCTACTTTAAAGAAAAAAATTCCCTGCCCTGCAGAACCTGAATTCTATCTATTTCTTATTTTCCACTTTCAGTAGCATTGACTGTAATTGTAGTGCTTTATGTTTTGTAATTGTAGAAAAAGTTGCAACAAAATCAAGAGTCAATTTGAGTCCTGCAACTTTTTCAAATCTGCTCCGAAAACTTGAATTTATTGAGTTGTCGCAGAAAAGCATGAATTTATCAGATTCAAAAAACCAGAGCAAATAACCCTGAAACTATCGAGAATCCTGAAGGTAAAAAACATGTTTCAATTGTTAAAGGGACCATCTGCCATTGCGCGTGACTTTTGGCGTATGCGCAGTAGATCCGTACCGGCGAAATGCTCCTACTGCGCATGCGCCAAAACGCCGTTCACAGCAGGAAGAAGACCGCGTGGAAGAAGATGTCGTCTGTGAACTCCCTGGACTGGACCTGCGCAGAAGGGTAAGTAACAAGTTAGGGGCATTTGCCCAGCGGGACGGGTAGGCCAGGGGGGAGGCGGGAGGGTGGGCAACACACGGGAGGGGGGGTGGGGGCTTTGCGCCGACTAGGTTTCCTTCACCTTTAAATTCAACCAGAAAAATGTGAGGCTTAATAAATAGGCCCCTAAATGTATTGTTTGATAATAAAGAGAGTCCAACAAAAAAAGAAAGAAAAACATACCCAAAGATAACCTATATCAGATTAAAATTACTATAAATGTAAATACACATGCAAGTTACTATCTACTCCCAAGAAATATACAGTAGCAGCCCATTGCATGCTGGTGGATTAGACATGTAGGTTATCTCCCTCTCAGTCCCTGATCTCCATATTACATTTACACAACTACATTTGTTATCCTTCAAAGCACTGTATTCTGTAAATTGTGGACAATTTTGGATTTAAACAGTTTACAGAACTCTGCTATCTCCAACTCTTCTACCATGCCAATAAAGCTATTTTATGTCATTCAAAATTTGATTAATGACACTCACCCCAACCAAAACCAGACGTACCTAGAGAGAAGCTGACCCATTGCCTTTCATGTCTCCATAGATGCAACTGTATAATCGTACCATATATGTGACCTATTAGCTCCATTGGCCTTTTTAATCTTTTCTTTCTTTTCACCTTTTTTATTTCCTCACTCTCTGTATAAAATTTAAAATGCAAGAATGGAAAATAATGCTTTACATTCTTTTGTGTGCTTATTGTGAAAGGTCTATATGAATATATTTATGAGTTTCATCTATTGTACTTATATTTATACAGTAGATATACTGCAACCTGGAACAGAGGTACAACATGTTCTTTGGAGCTGTACATTCAATGTCTTTCTTTTTTTTCCTTTTCCCTTGTTGCATAGAGATTTTTTTGCATTAAAGTCATAATGACATTTCCCTTGATTGTATTTGTGGGCTAATTTGGGGAGCTGTTGTCTGTTACAGGTGAAGCCATCAAGATTTAACATTTTGTCTAACCAAGTCCAGGCACCATTTTTCAGTACTAAGTCCTGCCTCTAGATCAGGGGTCCCCAACATTTTTTTACCCATGATCCAAATTCAAATGAAAAAAGAGTTGGGGAGCAACACAAGCATGACAAAAGTTGCTGGGGTGTCAAATAAAGGATACAGTTGGCTATTTGTTGGCCTTTTGTGGAATGGCAACCTATGGGAGGCTCTTTTTGGTCATAAACTTGTTTTATATGCAGCCAAAACTTGACTTAAAGTCAAAAAATTTAAAAAAAAATCAGCATCTGCTCTAAGGCTACTGAAAGCAACATCCAAAGGGTTAGTGAGCAACATGATCACTGCTGTAGTTGATGCTAGATGCAATGCATTGCTTCTGAAGGACTAAAGTCATTGCACTCTATCACCATCTAAAGGCAGGACGTTGCACTAAAAAAATAACACGGTGCAACAAAAGTGGAGAATTCTTTCATACTTACCGTAATTCTCTTTTCCTGGCCACTCTCCATATCAGCATTCCCCACCCTAAGTGGGACAGCAGAGATAAAGGGGCAGAGATCCATCCCCTGGTCTCTGAGTCCTTGAATGTATACAACTTTGAAAATCGTGTCCCCGAGAGACAAAAGAGACTTTCTTGGCGGCTTTTTGTAATTCAACTTTTATAAGGTTTGTGACCTCTTGGAAGAATGGAAAAGCTTGATGCGTCTTAGCGGGGATGGTAGAACCTTTAGGGTGACTGACCCTTCCCAGTTCTCCTCTACCCCTAAAGTCTGTCTGACAGTCTTGATAAGTCGGATGACCAAGGAGAAGTCAAAGGAGTGCTTGGCACTGTCTGCTTCATCCTCAGAGTCGAAAAAGACATCAGAGAGCAACTCCAGAAACAAAGCTTCCTTTTCAGAGGAATCTTCCGCTCTACCCAGAAAATAATTTTCCTCCAAATCCATTGGGCTTAAGCTAGAAGGACCAGAAGCAGAACTTCATAATTTTTCCAACACAATCTGCAAAACATCTTGCCTGTTAGAGGAGGGCTAAAGCAACCCATGCATTCTGGAGGGCCTGTATGAAGACCTTTTAGTTTGCGCTTCTTAGAAGATTCATCTTCTGGCAAGCTGGAAAAAAGAAAGAAAAACCCAATAATGAGAAAGAGAGAGTGACGGAAGGAAGAAGAAAAGGAAGAAAGTAAAGAAGAAGGAGGGACCTACCTAGCTTGGAGGGCAGAGGAACCTGAGGCTGTGGAATCCATACACCTAAGGTAAAATGGAGAGTTAAAACTGCATTCTGACAGGATGGCAGCCCAGAAACTGCACATCCCACTAGCCACCTACCTATCCTGAAGCAAGAAAGAGAGAGAGAGAGGTCAGCTCGAACCTGCAGAGGGAAAGGATCTACCAAGGGGAGAAGTGGGCAACACAAACGCTACCCCTGTCAGACCTTAAAAACCCGTGCACGTGAGTTCACACAGCGAATTTTCCCCAATCCAAGATGGCGGCGACCACCTTATAACAACTTGACCCATCATCTGTCAGATCCCCAACTTAGCAAGAAGGGGAGGAAGGAGAAGCCCCCTGCCCTGGATTCATCTAAGGAAGCTTGCAACCACACAGGAAATAATACAACAAACTAGGAGAGGATCCCTAAGGTTGAGACAGAGCAAGGCAGAAAGAAATGCTAGGTGGGCTCATGGGGTTCCTTTACATTTCAGAGGGGGAGGGACATTCTAGTCTATGGGCAGGGATGGGAGGAGCCCCCCTGGTTGTAATGCTGATATGGAGTGGCCAGGAAATGTGAAATACTGATGGCTTCATCTGTATATGTTTAACAATTTTTTAACATATTTCCTATTATGATGTGTATTTTTATATTGTTTTATTTGTCTTCATTTCACTTTGTTGACCATTTCCTTCTAGTGATAATTATACCAGCAAACAGGAGTATTTAAGTATGTACAGTATTATTGACAATATCCCTTTGACAAATATCCCATGCATGCATGCAATAGAAGTATCAGAAGCAGTGATTTTTTATGTACATTGTACCATTATGGTTTATCATTTTAGAGTGTGGATTCCTGTTTACATAATAATTAGGGATGTAGCGAACTGCCGATTTGGTGTTCGCGAACACCGGCAAAAAATGCGAACGTTCGCGAACAGTTCGCGAACTTCGAACACCCGCTAAAATCGTTCGATTCGAACGATCGAAGGATTTTAATCGTTCGATCGAACGATTTTCATTCGAATCGAATGATCGAAGCATTCGATCGAATGCTTACAATCGTTCGAACGAATGGAAATCGTTCGATTTTTAGCGGTCGAAGGAATTCAAATGGTCGAATGGTCGAACGATTTGTATTCGAATCGAACGCGAACTCAAAATGCGAACGTCGCGCGACGTTCGCGAACATTCGGCGGACGCGAACGGTCGAAGTTCGCGCGAACAAGTTCGCCGGCGAACAGTTCGCTACATCCCTAATAATAATGTGTTTGTATTGTTGATGTTCTTACTTTGACTCTCTGGCAATTAAATTCACTCACTCACTCATCTGTTCTCTTTCCAGGGTTAATGCACAGGCTCCATCAGCCTGTGGGGTTAAATCCCTCGAAATTCGACTGGGGAATAGAATCGAATAGGCAATTTGGGCGAATTTACACGCTGGTGAATAGTTGAATTGGCGAATATTCGCCAGGCAAATAGGCGCACTATTGAATATTCGCTCGAAGGATTTTCATTCGATCGAATGCCTTTTTATTCGATCAAAATCTTGGAAAACAAGCCTATGGACTTTCCCATAGGCTTTTAAAGCAATTCGGTAGGTTTTAGGTGGCGAAGTAGGCAGTCGATGTATTTTTAAAAGAGACGGTACTTCGACTATCGAATGGGCGAATAGTCGCAGCGTTTTTGCGCTCGATCTATTCAAATCATTCTACTTCGATAGTCGAGGAGCACAAAAAACTACTCGAAATTCGAGATTTTTTCCCTCTATTCATTCACCTGAACTTGGTGAATGGGCCCCTAAGAATCAAGAGTTGGAGATAGTCAAGATCTCTTCATTAACACAGGATGTGTTGTGTGGCTGGCAGGAACTCGCAAATAAAATCTGAATTTTGTATAACCAATTCTAGACGTACTTGGAACTTTCATAGTTTTTTTATTTTTATTTCTGTATGTGACTTTAATGGATACATGGCTACAGAGAAGGTTGTATCTTTAAAGTATATTTTGATCATAATGGGAGTACTTTGCTAGGGCAAACAGTAGGTTAGAGAAAATGTCATTACAACAGTTGCCTGGTAACGGCCTTTGAAAAGTCTACATGACCAAGAGGAACGGAAAATGACTCCACTGTGCGACTTACATTGTCAGATCCGCATTCTAAAGTAATGGGTCACTTTTCATTAATATGAGAATGGGTGCATCTCAATAGCATTACCACTCGTTATATTAATCTGCCTTCCCTTGCATTAAAGGAGAAGGAAACCTAGCACCACATAAGAACCTGTCTCCTTGACAACCTAAAAGCTGTATAATAAAGAGGAAAATTTTCTGGCCAATGCTATTTTTCTATGTAATGTTTAATAAATGTTTATTTTTTTTTTGTTTGTGTGTGTCTTGTTGATTTTTCTTTTTTAATTTTTAAACACTTTGCTGGGGGATTTGAACATCTTCGTGGCTCAGTGAAATACATAATATATTATTTATTTACTTAACATTAAAAAAGAAGAAAGAAAATGAAACTTCAGGATAACATATTGTATATTGTACATGTTGAACACGTCTGAACAAAAAAAAAACAATCTACAATATGTTTTATGTGGTTTGACTGCTCTTTAATAAATTACTTTCTTTAGTTATTTAATGCTGTTGTTCTTGCAGAAATGGCATGCGAAAGGATTTCAACCGAACCCCTCCAAGGTGTTATATAAAATACATGGGTGGGAGGACTGATTCGCTATTACAATGCTGTATTTTACAGTATTTCCTTTTCAGTTGCCAACATCCTATAATATGTTGTGCCCATCATACAGTTATGACTGAGTCCAAGAACTGTTAAACATCAACTTTCTATCATCATCTTTCTTTATAGTGACCTTGGTTTTCTAATCTAACCAATAAGGCCACTGCTATAATGTTATATAGGAAGGCCATTTAAGGCCTTGATGGGCCCTTGGCAAAGATGCAAATAGTGGGCCTCTATTATCCTGCTGTGTGCAGCATGGCAACATTTTTACTAAGCCCTGCTCAATTTTGGCAATACCCTCAAATACCATACCCACATTACTAAAAGACAACCCAGATGTGCCAGTATAATTACTATACACAATGGATAATGAGCATATTAATCCCAGACATTCGGAAATAATTTCAAAGTAAAATGGATAATGGGCATGTTAAAGGGATACTGTCATGGGAAATGTTTTTTTTTTTTCAAAATGAATCAGTTAATAGTGCTGCTCCAGCAGAATTCTGCAGTGAAATCCATTTCTCAAAAGAGCAAACAGATTTTTTGATATTCAATTTTGAAATCTGACATGAGGCTAGACATATTGTCAATTTCCCAGCTGCCCCAATTCATGTGACTTGTGATCTGATAAACTTCAATCACTCTTTACTGCTGTACTGCAAGTTGGAGTGATATCACCCCCTCCCTTTTCCCCCCCAGCAGCCAAACAACAGATCAATGGGAAGGTAACCAGATAACAGCTCCCTAACACAAGATAACAGCTGCCTGGTAGATCTAAGAACAACACTCAATAGTAAAAAGCCATGTCCCACTGAGACACATTCAGTTACATTGAGAAGGACAAACAGCAGCCTGCCAGAAAGCATTTCTCTCCTAAAGTGCAGGCACAAGTCACACTGATTCATTTTGAAATCATTTTTTTTCCCCATGACAGTATCCCTTTAACTCCACTTTAATACTACAGAAAATAAATAGCATATTAACCCCAGGCATGCCAGTTTAAATTCTACAGAAAATAAATAATCATACAAACCACAGGCATGCTAATACAATCACAAACGAAAATAGATAATCAGCATATAAACCCCAGCTGTGCCAGTATAATCACTGTAGAAATGGCCAATGAACATGCCATCAATCTCACACATGCTAGTAAGATCACTGAAAAATGGCTAATGAACTTTTCATTTACTTCAGACACCCCAGTAAGATCACTGAAAAATGTCCAATAAGTACAATAAATTCACACATGCCATTGAAAATATCTAATTAGCAATAAATGAACTGCACACTCTATACAACTCCATACATGCCAGTAAGATCAATGAAAAATGTTCAGTTTGAATTTGGATAGACTGAAAACCTTTCCTGCACTTGCAGGAGCAGAATACCACTAGTAAAGTTGTCTGTTTCTTCCTTTACTCCTTGGGGCACTCTCTCTGCCTGGTTAAACACCAGTAAAAAAAAAAAGTCCAAGATGGCCATGGAATGCATGGTCATTTTGAATTTTCTACCAAAAGCAAGGAGAAAACAAAAACAGAGCAAAGAGCACAAAGTGAATGGTGAATGGAGAACGAGACGGGAGCAAAAAGATAGTCAATGTCTAGGGTATAAAAGGGGGAGTTCAGTCTTGTGCAAACTGCCCGTGATAGGATCTTTTCCTGTGGTTCCTGAGCCTTGTGCTGTAATTCTGTCTTGTTATTCTGATTCTGGTTTTGACCCCTGCTTGGCTACACGACGATCCTGACCTCTATATCTGACACTTGCCTGAATTTTGACTACCTCTTCTTCTGAACCCTCCTGTCTGATTGATTACCCAGTTTTGAACTCTGCCTGCCTGATTACGATTGACATCTGTCTGCCGCGACCCGGCCTGTTCTGACGACGATTCTGGTTTCCTGTTTTGTACCGTGACTCTCGGCCTTAAGACTCTAGCTAACAGTTGTGCCCCTCTGTCTATCCAGAACCTCTAGCCTTGCACCTCTCGTTTAAGTCCTGGTGGCATCCAAGAAGCTGAAGGCTCCTCCAGAAGCCAAAGGTGGGCACACTACAGATGAAGCACGAGCCCAGACCAGGGTGCTTGGCATTTGTTCTGGTGTTGGGTGCCGACCGTGACAGTGGCACAGTGGACCCTGGGCAGCTGTCACATTGGCCCAATTATTAAAACCATCCTGTATCTTAGGGTCAGACTGACTTTCCTATTAGGAAGCAGAGTGCCATGTAAACATGAGGTTCAGAGAGTTTTTTTAGTTTGTAACATTCATTAGAACATCCAATGAGACAGTACTCCAATCCTTCATTGCAATACCACTTAATTATAATAAAAGTTGAACATTAATACAGAGTAGCACTAAAAGACTTTGTTATTGACTCTCCCAAGAGATCAGAACTGCAGAACTATTTCAGAAGAAACATATTTAGAAAATCTTTATTTTCTCTTGAATTTTGGGTGCCCGTGACATTTCTTTTTATACAGTGTATAGATAAGGATAAGAACATATCTTGTCATGAATGGCTTGTTTGGAAATAAAAAAAAAATATATATTTTTTATTGTGACTATGGATACCAACAAATCACACAGCAATCAAGGTTGACTGGATACCGAAAAGTCTTTAAATAGTATTGCCCAGTCTTCTTGTGAGGCACCTCCGCCGTAGGTGCAAATAAGTAATCCACCAAAAAATAGAACACAAGAAGATAGGCGCTGAGGCAGGATTAACTGCTAAATCATCAGTGTTTATTTGCCAACACTACATGTTTCGAACCATAGAAGGCTCTTTGTCAAGTGTGGAGACAATCAGTGCATCATTACTTAAAAGGTGTTAGACAGGAAGTGACACAATATAATGGAAACGAACTTTCCAATTATTAACCCTTGCCTAAAAGATTAGTGAAAAAATTATTTAGAAAAACATACTGAAGCGTGACAATGTCCAATACAGATTTTTGTTTGGTACAAATAAAGTCTTTTGAAGCGTTTCAATGGTGTCTGTTGTGTGTCTTTACTTTTTGCGATAAGTCTTTAAGGTGGAAGTAGGAAAAACAGTGACTGTGAAGATAAAAATATCATAGGGAATAAAAAACAATTTATTATCCAGGTTTAGTACTGCCTAAAAAAGCCTACCAAGCCCTCTTTTCATCACAAATTCTTAACAACAGAGTTCCATTAGTACGAAAAATTACTAGGCCTTAAATGCCATTGGTTTATTATATATATGTTTAACAAATTTATTGAGCCCATACGTTACCATTAGAAGTTTTCAAACATATCTTGGCTATTAATACTGATCAATATCTGGAAGAGAAGAGTAATGCACATATTAGGACCGTTTATAAAGAACTTTTTATAAGAAACTTTTTACGCTCCAAGACTCATTCAAGCCTTTTGGATTCATAGTGTTTAGTTTCTTAATCCAGTACATTTCCCGTTGTAACAATTTGGTTTTCACATCCCCTCCCCTAGGAGGGTTTTGCACTACTTCTAGAACAAGCCATTTCAACTGATTGACATTGTGTTTCATTTCTGCGAAGTGCCTCGCAACTGCTGTATCTGTGTAGGTGTCTTTTTTATAATTTCGGATATACCCTCGATGTTCCTTAATCCGTATTTTTATTTGCCTAGCAGTTTGCCCTACGTATGCCATTCCACACGGGCATTTAAGTAGGTAGACTACGTTGCATGTGTCGCATGTTGCATAATTTTTTAAAAACAAGGGGGTGCCATATAAGGGGTGATTAACCCTATCTCCCTTGATAATAGATGCGCAACACACACAATTAAGGCAAGCAAATGTTCCCTTTTTAGGTTTTCCCAAAAATCTTTGTGTGCTGCTCTTTGGGGGGTCAATTTCAGATGGGCATAATATGTCCCGTATGCACTCGCCCCTTTTATAGCTAAACATAGGATTATTAGGGTAACACTTCCCTATTGTTCTATCCTGCTGGATAATGGGCCAATATTTTAACACAATTTTTTCTATGGCTTTACTATGTGACCCATATGTAGAAACAAATGGTAAACTCTTTTTCTCTTCTTTTTTGGTTTTATACATTAAAAGGTCTTTTCTATCGACTTTGTTAGTCTCTTGTATACAATTATGTATTTGCTTGCGATTATAGCCTCTATCTAGAAACCTTCCTCTCAGTGTTTCCGTGGCACTAATCAGGCTCCCTGTGTTTGAGGATATCCTACGAGCCCGTAGGAACTGCCCTCTAGGGATAGCCTTAATTATATTTGGTGCGTGAAAGCTGTTAGCATGTAAGACATTGTTCCTGTCAGTCTCCTTACGATACAGGCTGGTGCATACTTGGCCCTCCACAATTTCAAGGTGTACATCCAAAAAATTCAGCGTTTTACCTCCTACTTCCAATGTAAATTTAATGGTGTTATGTGCCTTGTTTGCTTCATTTACCATTTCATGGAAGATATCTAGGGGGCCTTTCCACAGAATCAAGACATCATCGACATATCTATAATATTGGTATATGTACCGCTTAAAGCGACTTTCTAAGAATAAGGTTTTCTCTAAATGGTACACAAACAAATTGGCAAAAGAGGGTGCTACCGCAGCACCCATGGACGTGCCCTGGCGTTGCCAGTAAAACTCTCCAGCAAACCTGAAGTAATTTCTTTGTAGTACCATTGTAAGGGAATCAAGTATAAAGTATATGAGGTGTGGAGAGAGATTAGTTTCTAAAAGGGCTTCTTCCACCACCCTTAACCCCTCATTCTGTGGTATAGATGTATACAGGCTCTGTATGTCTATGCTTACAAGCTGGACATCCAATGGTAGATTCTGTATTTCATTCATTTTTACAAGTAATTCTGTGGTGTCTTTAAGGCAAACCGGTATCCCCTTTACCAACGGTTGCAAATAAGAATCTACAAACTTAGATAATGGTTCCAAGACTGAGCCCAGCCCTGATACTATTGGTCTACCTGGGGGGTTTGTTAGACTTTTGTGAATTTTTGGGAGTAAATATAGTACTGGTATTCTTGGAAATTCAGTAGTTAAATACTCTTTAACATTTGTGGATATTATGTTACTAACCCATGCCTCATTTATCATTAGGTCAATATCTTTCTTAATCTGGGCAGTAGGGTCACAGGCTATTTTTTCATAGTGGCCAGGGGTAGTTAGCTGGTTAAAAGCTTCAGTTATATAGCTTTTTTTATCCATCACTACTGTAGCCCCCCCTTTATCAGCTTTACGTATAACAATGGTGTTATTATTTTTTAAAGCAGTTAAGGCCTTGCGCTCTATATATGAAAGGTTTGCCTGTGGTCGTTTATATTTAGAAGACTCCCAGACTTTTTGAACTTCATGTAAAACTACGTTTTCAAATGTATTGAGAGAGACATTATCAAGGTCAGGTACAAAAGTACTATGTTTCTTAAATATGTCCATGGGCGCAGCTATATTCAAGCTTTCACTTGGTGCTTTAGTTGAAAAATAAGCTTTCAATTTTAAGTCTCTCAAAAATCTTTGAAACTGGATTTCCCAATCAGTATAGTCTGAGATATAGGAGGGGATAAAATTTAAACCCTTATTCAGCACGCTCAGTTCTGCATTAGACAGTTCCAAAGAGGAAATATTAATCACAAGGTTCTTTACCTGCTCTACTTGCGATTCCTCTTTGGGTACTGTGTTCTCCCCGTATTGTCTTTGTTGCGGCTCTTTTTCCGGTCCCCGTCCTGTGTATTGTTGCGCTGCTCTAAAAAACAAGAAGACGCAGAGGAGCTGGATGATGCCTGTGATGCGGTCAGTGACTCCTCGCTGCCTGTACTTAGGCCGGGTAAGACGCTGTGTTTCTTTCGTTGCGCGTTCGCCCCTTGTTTGCCAGCGTGTTCTACCATCGGGTGCAGGTTTCCTCTCTGTGGACGGTCGGAGGATTCGGGCAGTCCGAGTCGTGATTGCCTCTGTGTCCGCTGCCATTTCCGTTCCTCCTTCCACGAATACACTCTGCCTTCCCGGTAGTCTTTGGCGTCTGTATTGGACATTGTCACGCTTCAGTATGTTTTTCTAAATAATTTTTTCACTAATCTTTTAGGCAAGGGTTAATAATTGGAAAGTTCGTTTCCATTATATTGTGTCACTTCCTGTCTAACACCTTTTAAGTAATGATGCACTGATTGTCTCCACACTTGACAAAGAGCCTTCTATGGTTCGAAACATGTAGTGTTGGCAAATAAACACTGATGATTTAGCAGTTAATCCTGCCTCAGCGCCTATCTTCTTGTGTTCTATTTTTTGGTGGATTACTTATTTGCACCTACGGCGGAGGTGCCTCACAAGAAGACTGGGCAATACTATTTAAAGACTTTTCGGTATCCAGTCAACCTTGATTGCTGTGTGAATTGTTCCGCCAGACTGGTAACCGTTATTACGAAAGAAAAGGTATGTCAGAAGACACTGCTTCCAGCCCACCTAATTTTGGAGCCGTGACATTCGCCTATAAGGATGAAGACATCGATAGGATCTTAGCGGAGGTAAATGCAGAAACCTCGCTATTTGAAAACCAGCCCACACAAAACAACTTGGCGAAAGAACTATTATACTATCAAAGAAAAGAAACTCACCTAAGTTTACACGTGTGCACATTGGCTGAGTACATAAAGGTCAGACGTATTCCCAGAGGTTTGCGATCGGAATTAAAACCTAATCTATGTGCAGAAGATACAATCCTGCAACAAAAGTGGCAAGAGATTTGTAACAAATGCAGTATTGACCTAATGGTGTTAACCGTTGAAAGACTTAGCATAAAATTACAAGATATCCGTACAACAATCTCAGAACTGCAGACCAAGCTGCTAGAGGAACGCGGAGCAGAAAAGGTTAAAGAGTGCCTGCAAGAGCATAACCAACTGCTGGCGAAATTACGCGAGAGTATCAAAGAAAAAAAACGCGCAAAGTTTGAACGGGACGCCAAAGACTACCGGGAAGGCAGAGTGTATTCGTGGAAGGAGGAACGGAAATGGCAGCGGACACAGAGGCAATCACGACTCGGACTGCCCGAATCCTCCGACCGTCCACAGAGAGGAAACCTGCACCCGATGGTAGAACACGCTGGCAAACAAGGGGCGAACGCGCAACGAAAGAAACACAGCGTCTTACCCGGCCTAAGTACAGGCAGCGAGGAGTCACTGACCGCATCACAGGCATCATCCAGCTCCTCTGCGTCTTCTTGTTTTTTAGAGCAGCGCAACAATACACAGGACGGGGACCGGAAAAAGAGCCGCAACAAAGACAATACGGGGAGAACACAGTACCCAAAGAGGAATCGCAAGTAGAGCAGGTAAAGAACCTTGTGATTAATATTTCCTCTTTGGAACTGTCTAATGCAGAACTGAGCGTGCTGAATAAGGGTTTAAATTTTATCCCCTCCTATATCTCAGACTATACTGATTGGGAAATCCAGTTTCAAAGATTTTTGAGAGACTTAAAATTGAAAGCTTATTTTTCAACTAAAGCACCAAGTGAAAGCTTGAATATAGCTGCGCCCATGGACATATTTAAGAAACATAGTACTTTTGTACCTGACCTTGATAATGTCTCTCTCAATACATTTGAAAACGTAGTTTTACATGAAGTTCAAAAAGTCTGGGAGTCTTCTAAATATAAACGACCACAGGCAAACCTTTCATATATAGAGCGCAAGGCCTTAACTGCTTTAAAAAATAATAACACCATTGTTATACGTAAAGCTGATAAAGGGGGGGCTACAGTAGTGATGGATAAAAAAAGCTATATAACTGAAGCTTTTAACCAGCTAACTACCCCTGGCCACTATGAAAAATAGCCTGTGACCCTACTGCCCAGATTAAGAAAGATATTGACCTAATGATAAATGAGGCATGGGTTAGTAACATAATATCCACAAATGTTAAAGAGTATTTAACTACTGAATTTCCAAGAATACCAGTACTATATTTACTCCCAAAAATTCACAAAAGTCTAACAAACCCCCCAGGTAGACCAATAGTATCAGGGCTGGGCTCAGTCTTGGAACCATTATCTAAGTTTGTAGATTCTTATTTGCAACCGTTGGTAAAGGGGATACCGGTTTGCCTTAAAGACACCACAGAATTACTTGTAAAAATGAATGAAATACAGAATCTACCATTGGATGTCCAGCTTGTAAGCATAGACATACAGAGCCTGTATACATCTATACCACAGAATGAGGGGTTAAGGGTGGTGGAAGAAGCCCTTTTAGAAACTAATCTCTCTCCACACCTCATATACTTTATACTTGATTCCCTTACAATGGTACTACAAAGAAATTACTTCAGGTTTGCTGGAGAGTTTTACTGGCAACGCCAGGGCACGTCCATGGGTGCTGCGGTAGCACCCTCTTTTGCCAATTTGTTTGTGTACCATTTAGAGAAAACCTTATTCTTAGAAAGTCGCTTTAAGCGGTACATATACCAATATTATAGATATGTCGATGATGTCTTGATTCTGTGGAAAGGCCCCCTAGATATCTTCCATGAAATGGTAAATGAAGCAAACAAGGCACATAACACCATTAAATTTACATTGGAAGTAGGAGGTAAAACGCTGAATTTTTTGGATGTACACCTTGAAATTGTGGAGGGCCAAGTATGCACCAGCCTGTATCGTAAGGAGACTGACAGGAACAATGTCTTACATGCTAACAGCTTTCACGCACCAAATATAATTAAGGCTATCCCTAGAGGGCAGTTCCTACGGGCTCGTAGGATATCCTCAAACACAGGGAGCCTGATTAGTGCCACGGAAACACTGAGAGGAAGGTTTCTAGATAGAGGCTATAATCGCAAGCAAATACATAATTGTATACAAGAGACTAACAAAGTCGATAGAAAAGACCTTTTAATGTATAAAACCAAAAAAGAAGAGAAAAAGAGTTTACCATTTGTTTCTACATATGGGTCACATAGTAAAGCCATAGAAAAAATTGTGTTAAAATATTGGCCCATTATCCAGCAGGATAGAACAATAGGGAAGTGTTACCCTAATAATCCTATGTTTAGCTATAAAAGGGGCGAGTGCATACGGGACATATTATGCCCATCTGAAATTGACCCCCCAAAGAGCAGCACACAAAGATTTTTGGGAAAACCTAAAAAGGGAACATTTGCTTGCCTTAATTGTGTGTGTTGCGCATCTATTATCAAGGGAGATAGGGTTAATCACCCCTTATATGGCACCCCCTTGTTTTTAAAAAATTATGCAACATGCGACACATGCAACGTAGTCTACCTACTTAAATGCCCGTGTGGAATGGCATACGTAGGGCAAACTGCTAGGCAAATAAAAATACGGATTAAGGAACATCGAGGGTATATCCGAAATTATAAAAAAGACACCTACACAGATACAGCAGTTGCGAGGCACTTCGCAGAAATGAAACACAATGTCAATCAGTTGAAATGGCTTGTTCTAGAAGTAGTGCAAAACCCTCCTAGGGGAGGGGATGTGAAAACCAAATTGTTACAACGGGAAATGTACTGGATTAAGAAACTAAACACTATGAATCCAAAAGGCTTGAATGAGTCTTGGAGCGTAAAAAGTTTCTTATAAAAAGTTCTTTATAAACGGTCCTAATATGTGCATTACTCTTCTCTTCCAGATATTGATCAGTATTAATAGCCAAGATATGTTTGAAAACTTCTAATGGTAACGTATGGGCTCAATAAATTTGTTAAACATATATATAATAAACCAATGGCATTTAAGGCCTAGTAATTTTTCGTACTAATGGAACTCTGTTGTTAAGAATTTGTGATGAAAAGAGGGCTTGGTAGGCTTTTTTAGGCAGTACTAAACCTGGATAATAAATTGTTTTTTATTCCCTATGATATTTTTATCTTCACAGTCACTGTTTTTCCTACTTCCACCTTAAAGACTTATCGCAAAAAGTAAAGACACACAACAGACACCATTGAAACGCTTCAAAAGACTTTATTTGTACCAAACAAAAATCTGTATTGGACATTGTCACGCTTCAGTATGTTTTTCTAAATAATTTTTTCACTAATCTTTTAGGCAAGGGTTAATAATTGGAAAGTTCGTTTCCATTATATTGTGTCAATTCCTGTCTAACACCTTTTAAGTAATGATGCACTGATTGTCTCCACACTTGACAAAGAGCCTTCTATGGTTCGAAACATGTAGTGTTGGCAAATAAACACTGATGATTTAGCAGTTAATCCTGCCTCAGCGCCTATCTTCTTGTGTTCTATTTTTTGGTGGATACCAACAAATGTCATCTTCATATACTGATAATGCCTCAAAGAGAAAAGTTATTTGAGCAGTGATATTTACGGAACAGAAATTCTAAATTCGAGAAACAATAGCTCTAGCAAAAATTATTTGAGAAACAGAATTAGTAATTCTTGTAGATGAAATAATGTAGTGATGAGTGAATAATTTTTTACTTTTTTCTCACTCAAAATGCATTAGTCAATGGGTGTTTTTTCTTGTGGCCACTTTTTTATCTTGCTGACTTTTTGTCCAAATGCATTAAAGTCAATGGGTGTTTTTTCACAAGCCTTCTCTCACTCCAAATGCATTAAAGTGCTTTTTCTTATGGCAAATTTTTTGTCTCTGCGACATTTTTGTCTTGACAACTCTTTGTTGTGGCAAATTTTTGCCTCAGTTTTGTGTAAAAATTTTCAGATGGCAAAATGCTGAATTTCACTACAAATCCATGCTTGACAAAGAAATTTGCTCATCACTAGAGATAAGGTGAAACAAATCCAGAATGCTTCTAAAACCCTACAACAAGAAAGAAAATGTGATAAATCTCAAGCAACTTTTCTGAGTGATTTCTGAGTGTAACCCTGAGGAAGTGTCGTTTACCTAGACACGAAACGCGTAGGTTTGCACAGCACACCCACTGAAATTGTAACTCCGCACTGTGTGTAATAATAAAGCCGGATTGATATTAAACAGTGGTATTCCTTCCGTTGAATGGCCGGCGCTGCTAGCGAGGAATCTATAGTGTGATGATTGCATTTTTTGCCAGCTTATTTTCTTGACATGTTAAAACATGATTTTAAATTTTAATAAATCAACCCTTAGTGTATACTTAGCTAAATTATATGTGAAAACATATTAAAACAAGAGGCAAGGTGGAGTCTTCCTAAATGAGTATCCCAGATGCTACTGAAAGTTTGAATAAAAAAATACTCCATCTCAAACCTGCCATTGAAACGTTACATTGAGTGACTGAATAAACATGCAGGGGTTCTCCCCGTTACACTGGCTTTTGTGTTTGGCATCCTTTCTATTTATACATATTGGGAGAGGCGCCGACCCCTCCAACCAAACACAGGCCATTCGCTTATTGGCAGGGCCGGATTTATATAGTGGGCGCCCCTAGGCCCACTGCCATTCGTCACCCCTGTCCCCTCCCCTTTATTCGTGCAAATTTTCATCATCTGTACCGGAGCAATGGGGATTGGCGCATTGGAAATTTAAAAAAATTATTGTATCCCCAGTGTTTTTGAACCAATGTGGGTGTGGTTGGGCAGCATGCCGCCCCCTAAAATCCTGTCACCCTAAGCTCGGCCTAGATGGCCTTTCCACAAATCTGGGCCTGCTCATTGGAGAGGATTGGGGAAATAGGATAACTTGTATATTACATGTAGAAGTCAGTGGCAGATGTCCCTTTTACAATTGTAAGATATCATGTGCTGAGTTTTATACAATAATCCGATTAATTCATGGTTTTCGGGCAATAATCCGAAAGGTTTTTAGGCATCAAATAAAAAAAAATCAAGTATTTTCCCCGTACCAGATTGTTTTGAGTAGATTTATTGATAATTTATTGATAATCTAAAAATGTGGATGGCAGTTTGTTCAAAGAAAATTGAGAAGAAATTTAAGAAAATTGTGAGAAATTTTTGGATTTTTGTAACCAACCCCTCACTAGGAAATCATGTAAACATTCACAAACCAAAACTAGTTTGGATAAAGTACAGGGTACTGTTTTATTATGGGAGACAACCTTTCTGTAATTTGGAGGTTTCTGCATAACAGGTTTCCAGATAATGGATCCCATACCTGTACTTGATCAAATGCATTTTTTTCACATAACAGTTCATGGCACCTTTGTTGGTAGCATCCCAGCGCCAACAGCCTTTATAACCCCAGGCTGTAAACATTAATATTATAAACTGATAAACATTAATATTATAAACATGGTTTATTTTTATTTATTTTCGAACCTTCTTTACAAGTCACAATTTACCCAGACATGTCGGCAAATTAGCTACACATTTTCACCCTGAATATTCATAAATTACAAATTAGCAATATGTTTAAAACACTGAATCCTCAAGTCACTAAATCCCTCTACCAGCTGTTACTTTTGATTAGAAACTTTGTGTTCTGACACTTATAATCTTGTTTTTCACAAAATATTACTGAGAATTGTGATCTTAAAACCTTTGGCAGACACACAATAGCTGAAAAGTGCATTCATTAGCAGCACTTGGGGAGGTACATGTATCAAAAGGTCGAATTTGGAATTCATGTGAGTTTTTAAAAACTCTCCTAAACACCCATAAATTCGAAATCTGACCAAAATGTATTTAAAAGAATCAAATTTTTCAAACTCAGATGAATTAAATTGACCCGAAAACTCGAATCGAATTTGTATCGAATTCTATTCGAATTTAAAAAAACTTAATTCAAACATTACTCGAATGTAGGGGGGTAACAACTTCAAATTGATTCCTTGACGTCTCCCATTGACTTAAACATCAATTCGGCATGTTTTAGGTGACAAATAGTTGAATTTGAGGGCCAGAGTATGATAAATATCGAAAATCGAGTTTGAATTAAAAAAAAAAAAAACTTGAATCGAATTTGAATAACTATGTAAAACTTTCTTAATTGATTTAAGTTAAAAAGGGAAATCTTTACATTAGGAGCATTTATTTATAGAATGAGTATTTTAGTGCGATAAAAAATTGCATTACATAAAATTGTAATAATATTACCTGTGCGGCAGTCCTCCGCCACACCATCGGCGGGGATGCCCGCCGCGTGGTTCTGTGGCGCCGGATCCAGTGCCATCTTGATCTCTAGGGCACGCGTGGCACGCCTGCGCGCCTCTTAAAGGTACAGGCGCACTGGCGCGATTACGCCAGCTCGCATTGGCGCACGTTTTGGCGCAAAATTTGAATGTATTTCAGGCCCATTCATACTCCCAGCCAGTGCCCGTGATAGAACTTGTTTCTAGTGGTTCCTGAGCCTTGTGCGTTGATCTGTTCCGAATCTAGTCTGTTTGATTACCCGTGTTTGACCCAGCCTGTTCCTGACTATTCTGCATTTTGTATCCTGACCCTGCCTGCCTACGACAACTCTTCCTGCTTAACCCCTTGATTGACAACCCGGTTTGACCCTAGCCTGCCTGACGATTCTTGATATCTGCCTGCATCGACCTTGCCTGTCTGACGATTCTCTTGCCTGCTCCATTTGTACCGTGACCTTCGGCCCAAAAGACTCTGCTAACAGCCGTGCCCCTTCGCCAGCCAGAACATCTTGCCTTGCACCCCTCGTTAAGTCCAGGTGGCACCCAAGTAAGCTGAGGGCTCCTCCCGAAGCCCAACGGTGGTCACACTACTGGTGAAGCCGAGCCGAGACCAGGGTACTTGGCATTTGTTCTGGTATCGGGTGCCGGCCGTGACAAAAATAAATTGATGCAGAAATAGAAACATATATTGGGGGTTATTCTAAAAGGGATTCTCAGAAGTTTAACTCTAAATCCCCACTGGCATTTTTTTTTCTTGGACTTTTGCCTTTGCATGAACTCAAGAGAAACCTTGGAATGTATGCAAAATCTACTGTATGCTCTCTCTATAGTTACACACACTTGAGAATACTATGCACCAGACCACTGGCCCAGTGTAAGAATTTGTGTAATTTTTATATCTTACTTTCATCTATTATTTTGCCGTTAATAAATCATTCTGCTCCATAATATTACCCGTGTTATACAGCACTTAGGCTACTAACTGCTAGCCACTCATCTGCGGCTGAGCCTGACAAATATTATATTATAGGTCAAAACGCACAAAAGAAAAAAGGAGGGGTATTTGTCTAAATAAAAAAGTTAGCTATAGTTATGAAGCACCAATGCAAGATTTCGACAAAAGCTTCCCTGTACAAGATAATACAATATAGTATTAGCAAAAAAATGTCCAGATTGAAAGAACTTCACGTCTGATCCAACTTCATCAAATTGAAATCTCCCCGTTACAGTCTGTAAAGGCTCCAGATGGCACTGAGATCATTTGTAAGTATTTGCAAATAATAAACATTATACAGATAATGAAATGGGAGGAAACGAGATTCAGAAAAATCTGTTACAAAATGAATATCAAATTGCTGTCATTACAAGTTTCTGTAAACTGATTGTTCCGTCCTTAGCACAATGCTGCCGAATCCTTCTTTCAGCAAGGCATGAATCTCTAAGTAGCCCAACAAATAATGAAAATAATGCACATTGTGTTTTCTTGGTATTTTTATACCTGAAAATCTGAATCCATTGTGAACTATAATAGACAAGAAATTGCAATACTGAATGCATTTTTTTCTTTACAAAGTCTGCATAAATAGGACAACTGTGAAATATAAGCTCCATGTGCTCCACTTGGTTACTGGTTTAATGTTCAGCTGTTTCACACTAGTGTTTGATGAGCAAATCTGTCCCGTTTTGCAGAAGAATGAGTGAAACAGTGAAAAAAAAATGCGAAATGCCTAAAAATTTGCTAAGCGCATTGAAGTTCATAGGCGTCAAAATATTTTTTATGGGCGAAAATTTTTCTCACTCCAAATGCATTAAAGTAAATGGTCATTTTTTCTTATGGCGACTTTTTTGTTTTGCCAACTTTTTTTATCTCAGTAACTTTTTTGCCACAGCTAAATTTTTGGCAATAAATTTTTACTGTGGTTTTACGAAAAAATTTGCAGATGGCAAAGTGTGAAACTTTGCCACAAACCCATGCCTGATGAAAAAAAGCATCACTAGTTACAATGAATTCAAGTAGTTTTGTTCTTTGCAGTTTTGAGTTTAATCTTATATATATATATATATATATATATATATATATATATATATATATATATATATATATATATATATATATATATATATATATATATATATATATATATATATATATATATATATATACATACAGTATATATAAAATTATTTGAGTTACATGACAGGATTAAAGTTCAAGTTTAAGTCAACTGCTGAACAAGAATGTAGAAGAACTGATATAAAAATGCCACTAAATGCCACTACTTGCTTTCAGCTTATACATCTGGTTCTGTAGCTCTTGACATCAGCTCCAATTATATGAGGAACTCTGCTGAGTGAAATAATATCCAACTTACTGAAAAGAAGATTAACTTTTAAAACATTTATTTCAAGAAACTTCTGTAATCGTGCTCAATTTCCATGTAGAAACCACATTTATACACTGCCACACTGTTAAACAACAACATGAAAGATAGATTCTGCAATGATACCAGTGTACAGATGTGGTGGTCTTCATAATGGAGCACAACTAAAGCACACTATATTGGTCTTAAACAGATAAGGATGGAAATACTATTTTTAAATAAAAAAAACTCACCATAACTGCTTTGTAGGTCTAATTATAATCCTGATGAAGGACGCACTTTACTAGGATTGGAAAAAAATCTACCCTTGACTTTTTAGATCTTAATTTACACTCTTTTTATTTGAAAATATTACCAGGGAAGGCAGGTTTATCAAAAGTCAATTCATTTTTATTTTTTAAAAAATATGGGGAGGGACTCTAAAATTCACAAATCTTGATTGTTAGTGTAACCCTTTGATTGTTAGTGTAACCCTTTCCTTACCACACTTTTTGTAGAATTGGATCACACTCTCTTAAACAGCAATTAACTTTTTGCAATCCAGGGCCCTAAACTCACTTGTCTTATGAAAGATAATGGGAACTGGGTTTTACAGTGCTTCCACCTAGTGAGCACCGAGGATAACACCTCAGGGGAATTCGACTAGGAAAATAAAACACACAGTTTGCATTAAACCATAAGAAACTTTATACAAAGAATAAAGGAAAGAATTGGTTAAACAGTGCAATGCAATAATATTCCTACACTGTGGAAATGTGGTTCTGTCTAGTTAGTAACTAGCACAGTCTCTCTCCACTCCGGGTGGATAACACAGTTCAGTTCACATGAAATGTCCCTTTTCCCAGAGTTCTTTATTCGCCAGGTAGTGCTACCTGCCCCAATGTAAAGTTACCTCTGCTAGGCTGTAGCTCCTACATGGCAGGCTCACTAGAAACACCTGTCCTCACACCGGGGACACACCTTCTAGGCTGAAACTCAGATCTGTTCAGCTGAGCACAAAAGCACAAAACACAGTTTCACTTAGTACTGCAGCTCTGTCACATTAAATGCTGCACTCTCCCTCATGTCTCTCTCAACCTCTTTCTGGCTCTGACTGCTGCTGCAGCAGGGGCTCCTTTATCAGCTCTGTCTGTAACCCGGTGCATTTGGCTTCAAAGTCAGGCATTCCCCTGGGTCCTCCTCCTCTCCCAGGAATGCACTGGGATGCCCAGCCAATCTGATGACTAGCTAGCCTGTAACCGGGTTGGATGATGTCACTAACAGAAAAACAGGGGAAGGACTTGTCTGATCCCCTACATTAGCTAATTCATGAAAAAGCTGAATCCAAAAACTTTATTCACTTGAACACAGTGTGACTTTTCATTTTACAGTCTAATCACTAGTGATGAGCAATTCTGTCAAAAACAATTGTGAAACACATTGAAGTTAATAGGCGCAACAATTATTTACTGTACATGCACATTCATTTTTTCTCACTCAAAATGCATTAAAGTCAATAGGCTTTTTTGAGGCGACTCTTTTGTCTTGCCAACAATTTTGTGGTGACTTTTCATTGGTGCAGTGAAAATGATTGCGTTGGATTTTTGCCGCAGTTGAAAAAAGTCACTCCTCACTACAACTTTTAGCTGCTGATTTTTATAAGTTTTTTTCAGTTCAGTTGTTTCCAGATTGTTCCCCAGAAATAACAACTTTTTAAAATTAATTTCCATTATTTTTTTTTTATTTTTTTTTTCAAAACCTACCGTAAGTTTAAAGTTTAATGTCCCTGTCTCTGGTGTTTCAGTCTGGCAGCTCAGTAATTCAGGTGCAGACTAGAGATGTCGCGAACTGTTCGCCGGCGAACTTGTTCGCACGAACATCGGGTGTTCGCGCTCGCCGGAAGTTCGCGAACGTCGCGCGACGTTCGCCATTTTGGGTTCGCCATTGTTGGCGCTTTTTTTTGCCCTCTCACCCCAGACCAGCAGGTACATGGCAGCCAATCAGGAAGCTCTCCCCTGGACCACTCCCCTTCCCTATAAAAACCGAAGCCCTGCAGCGTTTTTTCACTCTGCCTGTGTGTGCTGAAGAGATAGTGTAGGGAGAGAGCTGCTGCCTGTTAGTGATTTCAGGGACAGTTGAAAGTTTGCTGGCTAGTAATCGTTTTGATACTGCTCTGTTATTGGAGGGACAGAAGTCTGCAGGGGTTTGAGGGACATTTAAGCTTAGGTAGCTTTGCTGGCTAGTAATCTACCTTCTACTGCAGTGCTCTGTATGTAGCTGCAGTGGGCAGCTGTCCTGCTTCTGATCTCATCTGCTGACTGCTGCAATAACAGTAGTCCTTGTAAGGACTGCTTTTATTTATTTTTTTGTTGTTTTACTACTACTACTACTACTACTATAAGAGCCCAGTGCTATTAGTCTAGCAGTGTTAGGGAGTGGGACTGGTGTTCTAATCTGCTGCTCCTAGTAGTTCAGCAGCACCAACTTTAATTTTTTTTTTTTAATATTCATTTTTTTTTTATTTTACTTTTTTTTATTTTACTACCGCTGTAGTAGTGTATAAGTTGACCTTTTAGGCATTATTTGCCCTGTAGGCATTATTTGCACACTGTTTTCTTCAACCCGCCATCTAGCTGTGTGACCTTGTTCACATTCTGTCTAAATATCCATAATATTACCGTCTCCAGAAAAAACACCGGAGTGACTTTTTTCAAGCAGCCATAATATATTTTACGTAATCCGTATCCACCACTGTAGTAGTGTATACGTTGACATTGTAGGCATTATTTGCACACTGTTTTCTTCAACCCGCCATCTAGCTGTGTGACCTTGTTCACATTCTGTCTAAATATCCATAATATTACCGTCTCCAGAAAAAACACCGGAGTGACTTTTTTCAAGCAGCATTTATATATTTTACGTAATCCGTATCCACCGCTGTAGTAGTGTATACGTTGACCTTGTAGGCATTATTTGCACACTGTTTTCTTCAACCCGCCATCTAGCTGTGTGACCTTGTTCACATTCTGTCTAAATATCCATAATATTACAGTCTCCAGAAAAAACACCGGAGTGACTTTTTTCAAGCAGCCATAATATATTTTACGTAATCCGTATCCACCGCTGTAGTAGTGTATACGTTGGCCTTGTAGGCATTATTTGCACACTGTTTTCTTCAACCCGCCATCTAGCTGTGTGAGCTTGTTCACATTTTGTCTAAATATTGATAATATTATCGTCTCTAGAAAAACCACTTGAGTTACTTTTTTTCAAGCAGCATTCATATATTTTACGTAATCCGTATCCACCGCTGTAGTAGTGTATACGTTGACCTTGTAGGCATTATTTGCACACTGTTTTCTTCAACCCGCCATCTAGCTGTGTGAGCTTGTTCACATTTTGTCTAAATATTGATAATATTATCGTCTCTAGAAAAACCACTTGAGTTACTTTTTTTCAAGCAGCATTCATATATTTTACGTAATCCGTATCCACCGCTGTAGTAGTGTATACGTTGACCTTGTAGGCATTATTTGCACACTGTTTTCTTCAACCCGCCATCTAGCTGTGTGTATTATCGTTTCCAGAAAAACCAACTGAGTTTTTGTTGTTGTTGTTGTTTTTTTAAAAATAATGCCAGGCAAAGGCAGGCCGCCACGCAGAGGCCGTGCTAGGGGCCGTGCTGCTATGCAATCCTGTGGCCCTAGCAAATTGCCCAGTTTTAAAAAGCCAATGACCCTGAACTCCCAAAATGCTGAAGAGGTAGTTGACTGGCTTACACAGCACACCCCATCCTCTACCGTTTCTAACTTTACCACAACATCCTCCTCATCCTCCACTGCTATGGCCACCCCACGTAACACTTCCTCCACCACCGGTGCCCCTTCTTCACTGGGGTCAGAGGAGTTATTTTCCCATGAGTTTCTTGAACTGAGTAATGCGCAACCATTATTGCCAGAAGAAGATGAAGGAGATGAGGACCTTACACCAGATTTAATTCTGGCAGAGAACACGATAGAGATGGACATAATGAGTGATGAGGAGGAGGTCCCCGCTGCTGCTTCCTTCTGTGATGTGTCAGAAGAAATTGATGCATCTGAGGAGAATGATGATGAGGAGATTGATGTTTTGTGGGTGCCTAGTAGAAGAGAGCAAGAGGAGGGTAGTTCAGATGGAGAGACGGAGAGTCAGAGAGGCAGTAGGAGAATAAGACTTAGAAGAAGCAGGGAGGACAGCCCGCAGGGATCAGTAGGGCAACAACATGTATCGGCACCTGTGTTCAGCCGGCCAACGCACCCGCCATTGCCGCCAATGCCGCCAACTTCTACTGTTACCGCCAGATCGCACACTTCCAAAAAGTCAGCAGTGTGGGATTTTTTTAATGTGTGTGCCTCTGACAAAAGCATTGTAATTTGCAATGAGTGCAGTCAGAAACTGAGCCTTGGTAAGCCCAACAGCCACATAGGTACAACTTCTATGCGAAGGCACATGAGCGGCAAGCACAAAGCACTTTGGGAGCAACACCTCAAAGGCAACAGGCAAACTAAAAGCCACACTCCTTCTGGTCCAGCATCTTACTGCTCTACCTCTGCTCTCCTTGACCCGTCTGAACCACCCTCCACTCCGCCTTCCACCTTGACCACCTGTTCCCATTCCCAGTCATCTGCCACCAGCCAAGTTTCTGTGAAGGCCATGTTTGAGCGTAAGAAGCCAATGTCTGACTGTCACCCCCTTGCCCGGCGTCTGACAGCTGGCTTGTCTGCACTCTTAGCCCGCCAGCTTTTACCATACCAGCTGGTGGACTCTGAGGCCTTCCGCAAATTTGTAGCAATTGGGACACCGCAGTGGAAGGTACCCAGCCGCAATTTTTTTTCTAAAAAGGGAATACCACACCTGTACCAACATGTGCAGAGCCAAGTTACCGCATCTCTGTCACTTAGTGTTGGGCCAAAGGTCCATATGACTACTGACGCATGGTCCTCCAAGCATGGTCAGGGCAGGTATGTCACCTACACTGCCCACTGGGTGAACTTGGTAATGGCTGGGAAGCAGGGAATGGGTAGCTCAACAACAACAGTGGAGTTGGTGTCACCGCCACGGATTGCACGCGGTTCTGCCACCACCTCTACTCCTCCATCGCTCTCTACCTCGTCTTCTTCTTACTCTGCTGCTGGGTCCTCCTTCTCCTCCTCCACACCTGTGCACCCCCAGCTCCCCCTAGGCTATTCGACGTGCCAGGTGCGCCGTTGTCACGCTGTCTTGGGGATGACGTGCCTGGAAAGCAAAAACCATACCGGATCTGTACTCCTGTCATCTCTGCAGTCACAGGCCGATCGGTGGCTGACCCCACACCAACTGCAGATCGGAAAAGTGGTGTGTGACAATGGAAGCAATCTGTTGGCAGCGTTGAGACTAGGCAATTTAACACATGTGCCCTGCATGGCACATGTGTTAAATTTAATAGTCCAACGTTTTGTCTCCAAGTACCCAGGATTCCAGGACGTTCTCACCCAGTCCAGAAAGGTGTCGGCCCATTTCAGACGTTCCTACACAGCCATGGCACGCCTTGCTGACATTCAGCAGCGCTACAACATGCCAGTCAGGCATTTGATTTCTGACAGCCAGACTCGCTGGAATTCAACGCTCCTTATGTTGGAACGTCTGCTGCAACAACAAAGGGCCGTCAACGAGTACCTTTTTGAACTGGGTGGTAGGACTGGATCTGCACAGCTGGGGATTTTTTTCCCCCGTTACTGGGTGCTTATGCGCGATGCCTGCAGGCTCATGCGACCTTTTGAAGAGGTGACAAATAGGGTCAGTCGCACCGAAGGCACCATCAGCAACCTAATACCCTTCGCTTTCTTCCTGGAGCGTGCCGTGCGACGAGTGACAGATGAGGCTGTAGACCAGCGTGACGAGGAGCTGGAAGCGCACGATTTCTGGTCGGAATCACCAGAACGAACCCAGGCACCTGCTGCAACGCAGGGAGAGGTGCCAGAAGTGGAGTCAGAGGAGGAAGGTGGCTTTGTGGAGGAGGAGGAGGAGGACCAACAGGAGCAGGCTTCCCAGGGGGCTAGTGGTGACCTTTTGGGGACCCCTAGTCTTGTACGTGGCTGGGGGGAGGAGACCGTGGATGATGCAGTCCTTGATAATGAGGAAGCGGAGATGGATAGCTCTGCATCCAACCTTGTGAGAATGGGGTCTTTCATGCTGTCATGCCTGTTGAAGGACCCCCGTATCAAGAGGCTTAAGGAGAAGGACCTGTACTGGGTCGCAACGCTACTAGACCCTCGGTACAAGCATAAAGTGTCAGAAATGTTACCAACATACCACAAGTCCGAAAAGATGCGGCATTTACAAACCAGCCTGCAAAACATGTTGTACAATGCTTTTAAGGGTGATGTCACTTCAGGAACTCATCAACATTCCAGGGGCAGAGGTGCCAGTAATCCTGCCACGAGCACACCTGCAAGGACAAAGCCCTTTGGCCAGTCTGTAACGTCAGACATGCAAATGTTTTTCTGTCCAAGGCAGCGCCACAACCCTTCTGGATCCACCCTCAAAGAACGCCTCGACCGGCAGGTAGCGGACTACCTGGCATTAACTGCAGATATCGACACTCTGAGGAGCGATGAACCCCTGGACTACTGGGTGCGCAGGCTTGATCTGTGGCCAGAGCTGTCACAATTTGCCATGAACCTCTTGTCTTGCCCAGCCTCAAGTGTGCTCTCAGAAAGGACCTTCAGTGCAGCAGGAGGGATTGTAACTGAGAAGAGAACTCGCCTAGGTCACAAAAGTGTCGATTACCTGACCTTTATTAAAATGAATGAGGGGTGGATCTCGGAGGGTTACTGCACGCCGGAAGACTTGTTCTGACTTCTATGCAGCTGTCCTTCTCTTCAAGCCTCATGACTCCACACACAGCTGTCCTTTAGCGTCCTCCTCCTCCCTCCGCCACCGTTACAAACTAGGGTGCAAACCCTACTGGTTTAATTTTTTCTGGCCTCTGTGCTTCAGTGGCTGCAACCAAAAAACTGGGCAAACAATGTCTACAAGGTCAACGTATGGCAAAAAATGACTATTTTCAGCATTTATATGGCATATTTTTTCTGGCAACTGTGCTTCAGTGGCTGCGTCCAAAAAAATGCATATTTTCTGCATTTATATGGCATAATTTTTCTGGCCTCTGTGCTTCAGTGGCTGCAACCAAAAAAATTTATATTTTCAGCATTTATATGGCATAATTTTTCTGGCCTCTGTGCTTCAGTGGCTGCAACCAAAAAAAATGCATATTTTCAGCATTTATATGGCATATTTTTTCTGGCAACTGTGCTTCAGTGGCTGCGACCAAAAAAACTGGGCAAACAATGCCTACAAGGTCAACGTATGGCAAAAAATGACTATTTTCAGCATTTATATGGCATATTTTTTCTGGCAACTGTGCTTCAGTGGCTGCAACCAAAAAAACTGGGCAAACAATGTCTACAAGGTCAACGTATGGCGAAAAATTACTATTTTCAGCATTTATATGGCATATTTTTTATGGCAACTGTGCTTCAGTGGCTGCGTCCAAAAAAACTGGGCAAACAATGCCTACAAGGTCAACGTATGGCAGTTGTTTAAAGAGAACAGTAGATTACTAGCCAGCAAAGCTACCTAAGCTAAAATGTCCCTCAAATCCCTGCAGACTTCTGTCCCTCCAATACAGAGCAGTATCAAGCAGATTACTAGCCAGCAAACTTACTATCATCTGTCCCTGAAATCACTAACAGCTCTCCCCCTACACTATCTCTTCCAAGCACACACAGGCAGATTTTTCAGATACATTTTTGCCCTTGATCCCCCTCTGGCATGCCACTGTCCAGGTCGTTGCACCCTTTAAACAACTTTAAAATCATTTTTCTGGCCAGAAATGTCTTTTCTAGATGTTAAAGTTCGCCTTCCCATTGAAGTCTATGGGGTTCGCGAACCGTTCGCGAACCGCTCGCATTTTTGCGCAAGTTCGCGAATATGTTCGCGAACTTTTTTTCCGACGTTCGCTACATCCCTAGTGCAGACTCTGGCAATTTTGCAACATTTAGTTGATACATTTCTTAGCTCCTCTCTGGAGTATTAGCAACTATTGTATCAAGTCTAACAGCTGCCTGTAATGAAACCCAGAGATTCTGCTCAGCAGGGACAAAGATAAGAAATGTATCAGCTAAATGACCCCCCTTCTAGAGCTTTGGAAGGTGACAAATTACACTTTACACTTCAATATTAGAAAAACAGTGACACATAGAAAACAGAAAGTAATTCGAAAAAGTGATTATTTCTGGTGATCTATCAGAAAACAACTAGTTTAAAAGCGAACAACCACTTTAATAAATACCAAAAAAGGTTGGGGAGCCATGCAAGTAAAAACATTTCCTGGGGGGTTGTGAAACAAGGACTGCAATTGACAATTTGGTATGCCTATTGTTCTTTCCACCAATAGGGAGCTTTGTTTCACTGTGTACTTGGTCTTTATCATTTTAAAACTTGTCTCCAAGTCAGAAATTAAAAAAAAATAAGTCACTGGGACCAACACCAAAGGTCATTTGATGCTCATAACAGATCACTGGTATAAACACACAATTTACACATCCAGCCTTCCAGAATTCAACTGAGGTTTAAGCGGTGTGAAAAGTGGAAATCTTAATCACTTTCTGTACCAACAGACAGAGTTACTGATAACATTGCCCTAATCCTAATTCTAACCTGTGTGCAACTGTCCCAGTTTGGGAGAACCTTATACTGTGTTCTTCTCTTCCCTGACCCATTTTAATTAAGTATATTGCTCTAGAAATCTTTGATCTGTGGTACATCAAACAAGAAGAGACAATAATCTTCATTTCTGGTTCTCTGGTTTCTGAGTTCCCATTAAGTAATTTCTTGTAGTATATTTTCCCATATACATAGGATCTTACAAATAGTAAGAGCTTGAGTACACTTAGTTATAATTGCATTTTTGTATTATAAAAATAAAATTTAAGATACTTTTAGAAGACAAGATCATTCTTTAAAAAGTTCAGATTTAAATGTTTCTAGATGAGTTTGCTGCAATATATACACTTAAGGAATGTGAAATTAAATTTCAATACAGCTTGTGCAGTCAAGATAAATTTCTGAGCGTTTGCAAGCTGCAAGATAGATATTTTATGCGATTTTGTAAATAGCTAGAATAACCTGTGGCTATTTAATTGAATTATTTACAGTAGAAAACTATCTCAGGGTTTGATTTTACATCTCATCTTATTATGCTGTGAGTTCATACCATTCTTTATTGAAGACGCTTTCTTATTACTTTAAAGTTAAGACGATTGATCACAGAAGAAATGTTTGATGTTTTGCACAAACTCAGTAAAATATTCAACAAAATGTGGCATTGAAGAAAAATATAGTAAAATTATCTGATCATTTTGCCATTTGCTTTTCAGCCAAATACTGAAGCAATGTTTTGAGGCGGTAATGAGAAAGGCTTTGACAGATAAAAATGGTTTAATTTGTATCGTTTCACTTTGTGTAAATCCTAGAGTATTACAAAGTCTTTATAAACACGAGCAATTGCAAATACAATAACACACACGCGGCTTTGTGCCTTGCTGTATTCATCAGTAGCCTTACATGCAGAAAACTTGGCACCTTATGGAAATTTATAGGAGAACCATTTAGATGTACAAATATAGAAATCTAAAATTCAATTATATGTTTAAGAAATTTAATAGCTGACAATAAAATTAAAATTAACTTGGTGAGGGTGATTTACAGATTTGCAATATTTATTTCAAATCTCTAATGAAATCAAAACTCTATCATGTTTATTTTCTCATAGTTGATTGCATAAAATCTTTGTAGAGACAAATGATTTGCAACTTTTAGACGGTTCTTCTCTATTAAAACTCGACTTTTTGTCACATTAAAAAAAAAAAAAATAGAGCGAACTCCCAGACCCGAATGCCTTTAATTTACCAAAAATGTTGTCGATAAAATCGTTGTGACAAAAACAAGTGTCAATTTATCAAGCTGTGGTCCTGAAAAACTCTAATTTATCAGATTATCTAACAAAAACAAGCACAAACAGCCTGAAACTATCAAGAATCCTGAATTGGGATGGAAGAATTTGACCCAATCTATGGACGTAATTTTTGTGATGAAACTTGGCGAAAATTTTTGCTCATTACTAATCCTGAAGGTAAAAAACATGTTCCAATTGTGGGACCATCTGCCAAATTTCGAGGTGTAGTAAATAGACCAATTACCTGCAAATTGTTTTTTAAAATGAAACACTTGTCTTGAATATCTTGATTTGCAGGAAAAAAAAATTGACTTCTTGCTATCTGGTTGCTAGGGTCCTATTTAACAAACTGGCACTGGTTTGAATACCATACTGGATGATTTAAGAAAATCATTCTGTAAAAAACAATTGCTAATTAATAAAAAATTCTAGTAACAATTAAGTCTTTTTTCTTTCTTACTGATCTTCAGACCCAAATACTGTAGGTCCTTAATTCAATTCCATCCAGGACAATGTTCACAAGGAATTGTATGTTTACATCAGTACCATGTGGGTTTCCACTTAATCCTCCCATAAACTCCATTGTAATTTGGATCTTTATACTTTGTCTACTATCAAATAATGTAAATATTAAATAAACCCAGTTATTATTATTAAAGAGTGGATTATTGGATTAGTGGATTATCTGGATAAAATGGAGTCTATGGGATACAGCCCTTCCATAAATCAGAGCTTTCTGGATAACTGATCCCATACATGTACGGTAAAACTAAAGTAATAATCCTACAACTACTAAAGGAAGACAAATGTGAAGCGCATGTGATGGCGTGTAGGATCACATGTAGGAAAGAGTGGTAGCTAGATGATAATGGGGAGTCATGAAAAAAGGACTCTCATACCCTGACTACATTGCAATGAAGGAGGAGGGAGCTGTAAATGGACTCTTATCATGGTATAGTCTTTGGCATGCAATTCATTCATCAATTTTTTTGTGATTGGATTATCATAGTGTACATGTAAATCTTAGAATTTTACAATTTAAATATGCCACTGTGGATAGAATTATCATTATATTGAAAGAACTTTTCATATAATTGTAAGCCTATCGACACCCCTTCTATTGTGTCGCCCTCCACAATTAGCACTTACCTGATGGAATGGGACAAACATGAGCCACTTCTCAGTGGTATTGGGAGAGACTGGGTACTTAATACTTATTAGCGCAGTGTCTCCACCTAGTGGGATTTGGGAATGCACCTACGGGTGGCCCCACTAGGAACATAGTAATAAACCACACAGTATTTTTAATTAAATGTTTATCTAAAATAAAAGGAACAGCAGCTAATACAAACAGCACTACTTACAGGTGGCAATAGGGCCTCACAATCTAACTAAGCAGGCAAAACTGTCTGGATAACTAAAAGAATGTAAAGTTCTTTACGGCCCATGGGCAGTTACCTATAGCAACCTATCAGTGATTAGCTGTTTAAAGCCAGCTGCAAGTAAACCAATGAATTCAGCAATTTGATTGGTTGCCATGAATTACTGCCATGAATGCAGCAATTTGATTGGTTGCCATGAATTACTGCCCATGGGCAAATTTGCACTGTGTTGATAAATTACCCCATGTAACGGCGTCCAAAAAGGGCGACCCCTTGCTTCTCCATGTGGATCCTGCTGGTCGCAGCGCTATGACGCCAGCGTCTTCCCGCCTGCCGATTGGTCAGAACTTGCGCCGGCGTCTAAACGCCGGTGTCTGGACGCCAGTGTCAGCGTCATGACGCCATTGCGCCCAAACTTTGGCGCCAATCCTGGCCTATATAAAGCCTTCTGGACACTGCAGACATTGCCCAAGTATAGGTTTAACTTCGTGTATTCCTGGGTGTGATTCCTGTGTACCAACCTTGCCTGTTATTTCGGATTGACCCTTCGCTGCCTGGATTGAACTATTGCCTGGACTTTGACTACTCTCTTGCCTCACCCTTCTGATACCGCGAACTTTGGTTAACTACCTGCCTCCTCCTTGGTCCGCACTCCAACTGTGCCTTCTGGCCCTTATAACTAAATCTTCAAGCACTTCTTTAAGGTACTGTCTCTTTAAACAAGATACTCACTCCAAATGTCTCTTTGGATGATTCTCACAGATCCTTCAGTGAGTCCAGCACTTGCAGCACTGCAGTGCAACTAACAGCCCCTTTGGATTTGGTGACAATCTCTGTCACTCCAGGCACAGTATTTGAGGTTCCTGGGCCAGTCTTATCCTAATATTGGCTTTTGGTGGGGCCTTCAAGCTCTCTGGGCCCACCAGCAGTTCCTTTTCCTCTCTCTGTCGACTGCATGGTTCTTTCTGCCAGGCTTTTCTCTGCTAGGTTCTGCTACTTCCTCTTCCTGTTGGCCCCTCCCCAACTATGTGTAACTTTCTGCAGCACTGAGATCACTGAGTAGCCAGTTGCTAGGTAATATCTTACAACACACAGACACAGACTTTGTGCCAGCTGCCTTACAGAGATAAGGGCAAGGATTTTGCACTAATTTACTGAATAATTATAATATTATTCACAGCACTCACTTTTTTTTATAAATACATTCAATATCCTTGGCAATGAAAATATGAATGAAGGCTATACCCTGACTTTGCACTTTGCACCTGTTGAAACATTGTTATCTCCTTTTAGGAATAGAGATGTCGCGAACTGTTCGCCGGCGAACTTGTTCGCGCGAACATCGGGTGTTCGCGCTCGCCGGAAGTTCGCGAACGTCGCGCGACGTTCGCCATTTTGGGTTCGCCATTGTTGGCGCTTTTTTTTGCCCTCTCACCCCAGACCAGCAGGTACATGGCAGCCAATCAGGAAGCTCTCCCCTGGACCACTCCCCTTCCCTATAAAAAACCGAAGCCCTGCAGCGTTTTTTCACTCTGCCTGTGTGTGCTGAAGAGATAGTGTAGGGAGAGAGCTGCTGCCTGTTAGTGATTTCAGGGACAGTTGAAAGTTTGCTGGCTAGTAATCGTTTTGATACTGCTCTGTTATTGGAGGGACAGAAGTCTGCAGGGGTTTGAGGGACATTTAAGCTTAGGTAGCTTTGCTGGCTAGTAATCTACCTTCTACTGCAGTGCTCTGTATGTAGCTGCAGTGGGCAGCTGTCCTGCTTCTGATCTCATCTGCTGACTGCTGCAATAGCAATAGTCCTTGTAAGGACTGCTTTTATTTATTTTTTTGTTGTTTTACTACTACTACTACTACTACTACTACTACTACTACTATAAGAGCCCAGTGCTATTAGTCTAGCAGTGTTGGGGAGTGGGACTGGTGTGCTAATCTGCTGCTCCTAGTAGTTCAGCAGCACCAACTTTAATTTTTTTTTTTTAATATTCATTCTTTTTTTATTTAACTTTTTTTTATTTTACTATCGCTGTAGTAGTGTATAAGTTGACCTTTTAGGCATTATTTGCCCTGTAGGCATTTTTTGCCCAGTGTGTTATTCAACCAACTGCTATCTAGCTGTGTGCCCGTGTTCACATTCTGTCTAAATATCCATAATATTACCGTCTCCAGAAAAAACACCGGAGTGACTTTTTTCAAGCAGCCATAATAAATTTTACGTAATCCGTATCCATCGCTGTAGTAGTGTATAAGTTGACCTTTTAGGCATTATTTGCCCTGTAGGCATTTTTTGCCCAGTGTGTTATTCAACCAACTGCTATCTAGCTGTGTGCCCGTGTTCACATTCTGTCTAAATATCCATAATATTACCGTCTCCAGAAAAAACACCGGAGTGACTTTTTTCAAGCAGCCATAATAAATTTTACGTAATCCGTATCCATCGCTGTAGTAGTGTATAAGTTGACCTTTTAGGCATTATTTGCCCTGTAGGCATTTTTTGCCCAGTGTGTTATTCAACCAACTGTTATCTAGCTGTGTGACCGTGTTCACATTCTGTCTAAATATCCATAATATTACCGTCTCCAGAAAAAACACCGGAGTGACTTTTTTCAAGCAGCCATAATAAATTTTACGTAATCCGTATCCATCGCTGTAGTAGTGTATAAGTTGACCTTTTAGGCATTATTTGCCCTGTAGGCATTTTTTGCCCAGTGTGTTATTCAACCAACTGTTATCTAGCTGTGTGACCGTGTTCACATTCTGTCTAAATATCCATAATATTACCGTCTCCAGAAAAAACACCGGAGTGACTTTTTTTCAAGCAGCATTCTTATATTTTACGTAATCCGTATCCACCGCTGTGTATACGTTGACCTTGTAGGCATTATTTGCCCTGTAGGCATTTTTGCCCAGTGTGTTATTCAACCAACTGCTATCTAGCTGTGTGCCCGTGTTCACATTCTGTCTAAATATCCATAATATTACCGTCTCCAGAAAAAACACCGGAGTGACTTTTTTTCAAGCAGCATTCTTATATTTTACGTAATCCGTATCCACCGCTGTGTATACGTTGACCTTGTAGGCATTATTTGCCCTGTAGGCATTTTTTGCCCAGTGTGTTATTCAACCAACTGCTATCTAGCTGTGTGCCCGTGTTCACATTCTGTCTAAATATCCATAATATTACCGTCTCCAGAAAAAACACCGGAGTGACTTTTTTTCAAGCAGCATTCTTATATTTTACGTAATCCGTATCCACCGCTGTGTATACGTTGACCTTGTAGGCATTATTTGCCCTGTAGGCATTTTTTGCCCAGTGTGTTATTCAACCAACTGCTATCTAGCTGTGTGCCCGTGTTCACATTCTGTCTAAATATCCATAATATTACCGTCTCCAGAAAAAACACCGGAGTGACTTTTTTCAAGCAGCATTCTTATATTTTACGTAATCCGTATCCACCGCTGTGTATACGTTGACCTTGTAGGCATTATTTGCACAGTGTTTTCTTCAAACCGCCATCTAGCTGTGTGAGCTTGTTCACATTTTGTCTAAATATTGATAATATTATCGTCTCTAGAAAAACCACTTGAGTTACTTTTTTTCAAGCAGCATTCATATATTTTACGTAATCCGTATCCACCGCTGTGTATACGTTGACCTTGTAGGCATTATTTGCACACTGTTTTTCTTCAAACTGCCATCTAGCTGTGTGTATTATCGTTTCCAGAAAAACCAACTGAGTTTTTGTTGTTGTTGTTTTTTTAAAAATAATGCCAGGCAAAGGCAGGCCGCCACGCAGAGGCCGTGCTAGGGGCCGTGCTGCTATGCAATCCTGTGGCCCTAGCAAATTGCCCAGTTTTAAAAAGCCAATGACCCTGAACTCCCAAAATGCTGAAGAGGTAGTTGACTGGCTTACACAGCACACCCCATCCTCTACCGTTTCTAACTTTACCACAACATCCTCCTCATCCTCCACTGCTATGGCCACCCACGTAACACTTCCTCCACCACCGGTGCCCCCTTCTTCACTGGGGTCAGAGGAGTTATTTTCCCATGAGTTTCTTGAACTGAGTAATGCGCAACCATTATTGCCAGAAGAAGATGAAGGAGATGAGGACCTTACACCAGATTTAATTCTGGCAGAGAACACGATAGAGATGGACATAATGAGTGATGAGGAGGAGGTCCCCGCTGCTGCTTCCTTCTGTGATGTGTCAGAAGAAATTGATGCATCTGAGGAGAATGATGATGAGGAGATTGATGTTTTGTGGGTGCCTAGTAGAAGAGAGCAAGAGGAGGGTAGTTCAGATGGAGAGACGGAGAGTCAGAGAGGCAGTAGGAGAATAAGACCTAGAAGAAGCAGGGAGGACAGCCCGCAGGGATCAGTAGGGCAACAACATGTATCGGCACCTGTGTTCAGCCGGCCAACGCACCCGCCATTGCCGCCCAATACCGCCAACTCCGCCAACTTCTACTGTTACCGCCAGATCGCACACTTCCAAAAAGTCAGCAGTGTGGGATTTTTTTAATGTGTGTGCCTCTGACAAAAGCATTGTAATTTGCAATGAGTGCAGTCAGAAACTGAGCCTTGGTAAGCCCAACAGCCACATAGGTACAACTTCTATGCGAAGGCACATGAGCGGCAAGCACAAAGCACTTTGGGAGCAACACCTCAAAGGCAACAGGCAAACTAAAAGCCACACTCCTTCTGGTCCAGCATCTTACTGCTCTACCTCTGCTCTCCTTGACCCGTCTGAACCACCCTCCACTCCGCCTTCCACCTTGACCACCTGTTCCCATTCCCAGTCATCTGCCACCAGCCAAGTTTCTGTGAAGGCCATGTTTGAGCGTAAGAAGCCAATGTCTGACTGTCACCCCCTTGCGCGGCGTCTGACAGCTGGCTTGTCTGCACTCTTAGCCCGCCAGCTTTTACCATACCAGCTGGTGGACTCTGAGGCCTTCCGCAAATTTGTAGCAATTGGGACACCGCAGTGGAAGGTACCCAGCCGCAATTTTTTTTCTAAAAAGGGAATACCACACCTGTACCAACATGTGCAGAGCCAAGTTACCGCATCTCTGTCACTTAGTGTTGGGCCAAAGGTCCATATGACTACTGACGCATGGTCCTCCAAGCATGGTCAGGGCAGGTATGTCACCTACACTGCCCACTGGGTGAACTTGGTAATGGCTGGGAAGCAGGGAATGGGTAGCTCAACAACAACAGTGGAGTTGGTGTCACCGCCACGGATTGCACGCGGTTCTGCCACCACCTCTACTCCTCCATCGCTCTCTACCTCGTCTTCTTCTTCTTCTTCTTACTCTGCCTGCTGGGTCCTCCTTCTCCTCCTCCACACCTGTGCACCCCCAGCTCCCCCTAGGCTATTCGACGTGCCAGGTACGCCGTTGTCACGCTGTCTTGGGGATGACGTGCCTGGAAAGCAAAAACCATACCGGATCTGTACTCCTGTCATCTCTGCAGTCACAGGCCGATCGGTGGCTGACCCCACACCAACTGCAGATCGGAAAAGTGGTGTGTGACAATGGAAGCAATCTGTTGGCAGCGTTGAGACTAGGCAATTTAACACATGTGCCCTGCATGGCACATGTGTTAAATTTAATAGTCCAACGTTTTGTCTCCAAGTACCCAGGATTCCAGGACGTTCTCACCCAGTCCAGAAAGGTGTCGGCCCATTTCAGGCGTTCCTACACAGCCATGGCACGCCTTGCTGACATTCAGCAGCGCTACAACATGCCAGTCAGGCGTTTGATTTCTGACAGCCAGACTCGCTGGAATTCAACGCTCCTTATGTTGGAACGTCTGCTGCAACAACAAAGGGCCGTCAACGAGTACCTTTTTGAACTGGGTGGTAGGACTGGATCTGCACAGCTGGGGATTTTTTTCCCCCGTTACTGGGTGCTTATGCGCGATGCCTGCAGGCTCATGCGACCTTTTGAAGAGGTGACAAATATGGTCAGTCGCACCGAAGGCACCATCAGCGACCTAATACCCTTCGCTTTATTCCTGGAGCGTGCCGTGCGACGAGTGACAGATGAGGCTGTAGACCAGCGTGACGAGGAGCTGGAAGCGCACGATTTCTGGTCGGAATCACCAGAACGAACCCAGGCACCTGCTGCAACGCAGGGAGAGGTGCCAGAAGTGGAGTCAGAGGAGGAAGGTGGCTTTGTGGAGGAGGAGGAGGAGGACCAACAGGAGCAGGCTTCCCAGGGGGCTAGTGGTGACCTTTTGGGGACCCCTGGTCTTGTACGTGGCTGGGGGGAGGAGACCGTGGATGATGCAGTCCTTGATAATGAGGAAGCGGAGATGGATAGCTCTGCATCCAACCTTGTGAGAATGGGGTCTTTCATGCTGTCATGCCTGTTGAAGGACCCCCGTATCAAGAGGCTTAAGGAGAAGGACCTGTACTGGGTCGCAACGCTACTAGACCCTCGGTACAAGCATAAAGTGTCAGAAATGTTACCAACATACCACAAGTCCGAAAAGATGCGGCATTTACAAACCAGCCTGCAAAACATGTTGTACAATGCTTTTAAGGGTGATGTCACTTCAGGAACTCATCAACATTCCAGGGGCAGAGGTGCCAGTAATCCTGCCACGAGCACACCTGCAAGGACAAAGCCCTTTGGCCAGTCTGTAACGTCAGACATGCAAATGTTTTTCTGTCCAAGGCAGCGCCACAACCCTTCTGGATCCACCCTCAAAGAACGCCTCGACCGGCAGGTAGCGGACTACCTGGCATTAACTGCAGATATCGACACTCTGAGGAGCGATGAACCCCTGGACTACTGGGTGCGCAGGCTTGATCTGTGGCCAGAGCTGTCACAATTTGCCATGAACCTCTTGTCTTGCCCAGCCTCAAGTGTGCTCTCAGAAAGGACCTTCAGTGCAGCAGGAGGGATTGTAACTGAGAAGAGAACTCGCCTAGGTCACAAAAGTGTCGATTACCTGACCTTTATTAAAATGAATGAGGGGTGGATCTCGGAGGGTTACTGCACGCCGGAAGACTTGTTCTGACTTCTATGCAGCTGTCCTTCTCTTCAAGCCTCATGACTCCACACACAGCTGTCCTTTAGCGTCCTCCTCCCTCCGCCACCGTTACAAACTAGGGTGCAAACCCTACTGGTTTAATTTTTTCTGGCCTCTGTGCTTCAGTGGCTGCAACCAAAAAAACTGGGCAAACAATGTCTACAAGGTCAACGTATGGCGAAAAATGACTATTTTCAGCATTTATATGGCATATTTTTTCTGGCAACTGTGCTTCAGTGGCTGCGTCCAAAAAAATGCATATTTTCTGCATTTATATGGCATAATTTTTCTGGCCTCTGTGCTTCAGTGGCTGCAACCAAAAAAATGCATATTTTCTGCATTTATATGGCATAATTTTTCTGGCCTCTGTGCTTCAGTGGCTGCAACCAAAAAAATTTATATTTTCTGCATTTATATGGCATAATTTTTCTGTCAACTGTGCTTCAGTGGCTGCGACCAAAAAAATGCATATTTTCTGCATTTATATGACATAATTTTTCTGTCAACTGTGCTTCAGTGGCTGCAACCAAAAAAATTTATATTTTCTGCATTTATATGGCATATTTTTTCTGGCAACTGTGCTTCAGTGGCTGCAACCAAAAAAATTTATATTTTCTGCATTTATATGGCATAATTTTTCTGTCAACTGTGCTTCAGTGGCTGCGACCAAAAAAATGCATATTTTCTGCATTTATATGACATAATTTTTCTGGCCTCTGTGCTTCAGTGGCTGCAACCAAAAAAATTTATATTTTCTGCATTTATATGGCATAATTTTTCTGTCAACTGTGCTTCAGTGGCTGCGACCAAAAAAATGCATATTTTCTGCATTTATATGGCATATTTTTTATGGCCTCTGTGCTTCAGTGTCTGCGACAAAAAAAATGTATATTGTTAGCATTTATATGGCATATTTTTCCTGGCCTCTGTGCTGCAGTGGCTGCGACAAAAAAAAATAATATTGTTTGCATTTATATGGCATATTTTTTCTGGCCTCTGTGCTGCAGTGGCTGCGACAAAAAAAAATTAATATTGTTTGCATTTATATGGCATATTTTTTCTGGCCTCTGTGCTGCAGTGGCTGCCACAAAAAAAAATTAATATTTTCAGCATTTATATGGCATATTGTTTCTGGACTTCTGGTTCAGTGGCTGCGACAAAAAAAACATAATTTTTCAGGAAAGTACACATGCCTAATTTTTCAGGGTTCTGCAACAGTGGCAAAATCGCATCTTTTATGGTCACCGCAGGTGATCAATAAAGTAGACCAAAACTGGGCCCACACTGCAGAATCTGTGTTTTTTGGTTCACTTCACTGTACATTGAATTACCTCTGCCTGACCGTGCACGTGCGCACAAGCACGGTGACTGCTAAACACACCACTACAGAAATATTGCCACCAACAGGACGAACATCCTGGAGGTGACAAGCAACTAGTAATTAAAAACTATTATTTGCTCACTTGACGGTATCATTCATTAAAGCTCTTTGCGTCTTTTTGCGTTGCAGTAAGCACCGCGTTTCGTCTTTGCGTGTGAACAGGCTGTAACTTTTACACGACTTGATTGGCATGTAGACGCCGGACGTTTTAAAGCATTTTATTACACAGGTTTAGAAATGTAGTGTGATTTCTGCCCTTTACAGCACAAAACGCAGCGCTGTGTCAACAATGGATTTTTTAGAAACATTTTTGCCCATGATCCCCCTCTGGCATGCCACTGTCCAGGTCGTTGCACCCTTTAAACAACTTTAAAATCATTTTTCTGGCCAGAAATGTCTTTTCTAGATGTTAAAGTTCGCCTTCCCATTGAAGTCTATGGGGTTCGCGAACCGTTCGCGAACCGCTCGCATTTTTGCGCAAGTTCGCGAATATGTTCGCGAACTTTTTTTCCGACGTTCGCTACATCCCTATTTAGGAAATGATAGAATCTTTTATATTTTCTACCATTTTTCATGAAAATTTTTCTAAGTCATTGAAATGCTATTAATTATGATGGCATAAAAATTTGATACAAGTAACTTTGCAGTACTTTTGATGAATGTCCCAGGACTTACCCTGGTGGTCTAGTGGGCAGCGGGGTCCACCGCCGCTCGCGTGGACGCCCGTTGCGCAGCTCCTCCTCTCTTCCTGGTGCCGGTTTCCCCTAAGGCGCGCGCGCCGCGAACGCTCATTTCTTAAAGGCGCAGTGACGCTGGCGTGTGACGTCAGCGCGCAATGGTGCAAAATTCAAATGTATTTAAGGGGAATTTAGGTTTCAGCAAGTTGCCCATTGTTAGGTTCAAATTAGCTTGTTCCTGGGTTTTTATTCCTTGAGATTCCTGATTTACCTACTGTGTTTGACCCTTGCCTGCCTGATTTACTACGCTGATCTCTCTAATCCTGACCTTTGCCTGCCTGTTAACTCTGAACTCTCCAATCTTGATCCTGCCAGTCTGTGACTATTCTGACATCTCCAATCCTGACCTCTGCCTGTCCATTGACCATTCTATGCTCTCTTATTCTGATCCCGGCCTGTCTGACGATTCTACTCTGCTTGTGCTGGTCCGGCCTGCCTGCTACACGCTGTGTTGTCTGGCCTGCTCTCCTGAGGTGTTCTTCCATTCCAGTATCCTGTGAGACGATCGTGCCCCTTTGCTTGTCCAGAACCGTTAGCTTTGCTCCTCTCTCTGTTAAGACCTGGCGGCATCCAATTAGCCGAGGGCTCCTCCCGAGGTGAAAGGCGGCAGTTAAAGGCAGAAGTGAGAGCTGAGAGCCAAGCTTAGCTTGGGTTCTGGATATAGGGTGCCGAACGTTACACTAAATTTTTCTAAACAGAAAATTCTAAAACCATTTCTCCAATACCACTTTAAGAAAACATAACAATGGAGCTAATTGCGTTGCTTCATTTCAGATTAGCACCTTATATGCAATCGTTGGGAGTAACATGGCTGTCGTGTTAACATTTGCTACAATTAGAGGTTTATTTAATAAACTCCGGTCTGGCTTTTTGGGGCAAAACTTTATTTATTTTTCAAACTCAATTTTTTTTTCAAATTTATTGAAGCCCGATGCAGCAAAAAGTCTAAATCTGAAAATTTGCAATCGGAGACCTGCCGAGGTTGTGTATAAATCAATGGCAGAGGTCCCTATCCTATTTTTGAAGTTTCTGTGGTCTGCGCTAGATTTAGCCTAAAAATGTGACCTTTTAAGGCTTTTCAGGCAAATTTTTGGCTTTTCGGAAAAAAGCCTGTAAAAATTGAGCGATTTGAGAATAAACTCCAAAAAAAAATCAGTTTTTTGCAAGATTTTATTGAGTTTTTACCTGAACCGATTAAATTGAGCATTTTAAATAATAAATAAGGTCAAATTGTGGATTCTAGTTTGGTCAGACTTTTTTATTTAAAAAATCATAAAAATTGGATTTTGATAAATAACCTCCTTAATGTATGCAAAATATATTTCCACTTTAACATTTACTATACCTTCCAGCTGTTTCCCAGACAAAAGATCCATCTAAGAATATAGCACATGTTTTTTCCTAAAGGGAATTCTGTATTCCTAAACAAAACTATTCATCTTAGACCCACAGGACATTGAAATGAATGTTACAAATAGATATTTTTTTTTCAAATTCTGGTGGCAGTATAAATGTAGCTTTATCCTGGTGCCCTTTTTATCGAGGAGAAATCAAATGTGATTTGTGGCCTCGTGAATGGGGTTTGATTTCCAAGCGGTGCTTCAGTTGTGCCTTTTATTCAGCTTTTCTTTACTAGAGGTAATTCAAAATAACAGCTATTTGGAAAATTTCAGAGGAATTATTTCCTCCAATGTATCACACTATCATATAAATTAAGAAGTCGGATTTTGTGATCACAGATGGCATTTTACAAAAAAGGTCAAGTGTACTGCAAATGTTGCCTGGAAATGTTAATGCTTTGCAAAAACAAAAAATAAATATAGCAAATACAGTTATTCCCCGTGAAAGCTAACGTTTTCTAAACAAGCAAATATTTTCAAAGCTAAAAACCTGATGAAATATGAGTTGTTTTTGGTTTCCGTTAATTTTGACACATGTTAAAAGCCCGCACTGTCCTGTTCCAGTCTTGTTCAAGTCCTGTTTCTGACTCTGACTCATCACCCTCATATCCCTGATCCTGTCCTTTGCTCTCCATGTCCAATACGCTGTAACTGCTCCTGCCTGAAGGTCTCACCCTTCCCACGTCTGCCTCCACAGTGCCCCTTTTCTATTCCTGACATGAATTTTCTACCAGTTGTACAGTTTGATACTGTACATTAGATAGCTTTAAGAAGGGGTTGGATCTTGTTTAGCAAGTGAAGGAATACAGGGTTATGGGAGATAGCTCCTAGGACAAGTTGATCCAGGGACTAGTCTGATTACCAATTTGGAGGCAAATTGGAGAGGCTACAAATGTTTTTTTTTTGCCTTCCTCTTGATCAACTGGCAGTTAGACAGGTTAAAATAGAGTTAAAAGGTTGAACTTGATGGATATGTATCTTTTTTAAACCTAACTTACTATTACATATATTATATGTAATATATATATTACATTGTTTTTATGAAGGAAACTATCAGATCTGAAGATCCTGCCACAATGCCATTCCAAGGCAATTCTATGGAATAAAATCTAATGTAATTATCATTATGGAGCTTTTATTTACAGAACCTAGACACCATTATGTCAATAGTCATTCATGTAGAAATTATAATCTTCCCTGATGTTCCTACAAATGACTTTCAATTTCTCTTACTTCACTTTTGTTCCTTTCTCTCTAGTGTTTTCTTTCTTCTTTCCTACCCTTTGGTCTTCCTTTATTATGTTGCATTGCTAACATTTGTCTGTCATAGCACAGGGGCAGATCTTTGTTTGTTATTGGTGACAAATTGAGTTCAGGGGCAGATTTATCAAATTCGAATTTTCAAAAAAAATGTATGGTCAAAACTCACAAATTCAAATTGTGAATCATCCATACATGATTTGAGTTTTAATTTGAATTCAAATTCAAATTTCAAGATTTACAGTATCATACTCTGGCCCTTTAAGAACTCGTCCTTTAAGAACTCAAATTTGACTATTCACCACCTATAATCTGCCGAGTTCATGTATAAGTCAAAGGGAAAGTTCCATAGACCATTTTTGCTGTTAGTAGCATTCCTGATAATCAATTTTTTTCTGGAGAAAAAACCTTAAACAAGTTTAGTCGAATTTAAATCGAATTCGATTTGAGTTTTAGGGTTGGGAATATTCGTCCGAGCTTTAGATATTCAATTCTTTTTTATAAATAACCCGCCACTCGAATATCGAGTATAATCAAATTTAATAGAGTTTAAAAAACTCATATGAATTTGAAATTCGAACTTTAATAAATGTGCCTCCTAGTGTAAATCCCATGAATAGCCAACAGCAAGTTGATCCCACCAGACCAAAAACATTACCTTTTATTAATACATGTATTTGTTAGTGATGGGCGAATTTATTCGCCCAGACGCGAATTCGTGCGATTCACCGCCAGCGAATAAATTCGCAAAACACCCGCAAAAATTCGCCCAAAAAAATTCGCCGTCGTCAAAAGAAATTTTCGCCGGTGTCGGAAAAAAATGGACACTGGCGTCAAAAACGGGCGTCGGCATCAAAAACGAGATGCCGGCGCCGTTTCGTGAATTTTTCACCGTTTCGCGAATTTCGCGCAGAATTTTTCGGCGAAACAGTGCAAATTCGCCCATCACTAGTATTTGTTCATTGGTGCACCAGTTTAGCAGATACAAATACAGGAAATAAATAAAAGTAATTTTTGGATAAATTCCCAGATTTTCCTTCATCATCTTAACAATATTTTTTTTTCTGTCTCACTTGAGCAACAAAATAATTTAAAGGTTTCAGCTGAGATTTGTTCAAAAGTAATTAGTGCAACAATTATATAATTTGGTTTTCATGGAGAAAAAAATTCTTGTCAAAAGTTTTATTCCCCTCCAGTACATTCAGTTCAAAAACTGACCCTAAGTGACAGACAAGAGAAAAATCATTATGGGACCAGCTACAAAATGAATAGAATCCATCATTTTTAAATCTATTATTTTTGCTTGAATAAGGCAGGATCCAAGTCAGTTGTTAGAAAATGAAAGTATATCATTTTTCATGGCTTATAATTAACTTGAAATCTTTATTAGCTCCAGAACATATGCAATTGTGATTTCCTAACACAGAAATATTTGAATTCAATATCATTTTCGGCTTGCCCTGTTCATTTAGAATATGATTGCAGACTAAACTAAAAGAAATGGCATGTGAATTACATTCCCTTTTCAATGCCAAGATGAAATCTGATTAATTGGAAAACTATAAGCTCTAACTTTCTTAGATTTTATTATCCCAGGTGATGTCTCCCCGACTGCAGTAATTAGTCCTAGGCTCATTTAATATTCATTTCATTATTATTTTGGGAAAAGGACTGAACAAAAAAAGTCAAAGGCTGAAATACATATTGATGGCGTATGAGGACGTATATTGTAAAATGCATAAACTCCACTATAACAGAGGAAAAATACTTCTGCTTTGCACTCTTTACATTCTAGTGCCAAAAATATACTGGAAACACATGAAATTAATGTATGTAATATAAATAAAAATATACAATAGAATAGCTTCCATGGTGCATTATCAGCATCTAATTATGCACTGAGTAACTGCATATTAATATGGCAACACACCATAGATACATATGCAATCAATACGGACCAAATATAAATGATGCCTTAAAATGTTTACATGTAATAGAAACTAAATTACAGAAAACAGCATCATAAATTATGAATAATCTCCTATTGAACTGTAGGAACTGAAGAGGACCTCTCTGATATCTTTGCTGCTTGAGGAGGTAGAGCAAGTACACCCCATTCTAGTATCTGGTCCCTTGTATCTCTTTGTGTCCTACAGTGCCCAGAAGATTGGACCTGGGAACCCTCTTTAGAAGAGGAAGTTTGGTTGTTAAACTTCTAGTGCCAAACATGAAAATTCAATTATGCCAATGGAATCATTATACACAAAGTGCTTGAGTCTGTTGATTAACACACAAAGGGGCAAATTCATAGTTGCACCAGGCGTAACTTTGTCGCACTCCGCCACACTTCGCCAGGCGTAGTTTCGCCAGCGCTCCGCAAATTCACTAAAATCCAAAGTTGCGCTCAGGGGTAGTGTAAGGTTGTGAAGTTGCGCTAGCATTGATTCGCTAAGAGAAGCGAAGTTACGCTAGCGATGGTTAATTTGCATACGGCGCCAAATTCAAATTTCAATGGAGGAATATGTAGCATCACTACACAAGCCTGGGAAACCTTCAAAACATCAAATAAAATTTTTATTTTGCCCTACACATGTGCCCACTGTATAGTTAAGTTGCCATGAGTTAGGAAATGTAGGGGGGGAGGAGGGGAGCCCCAAAATTTTTTTCGATCTTTTTCAGCCTATCACCCATAATATAGAAAAAACGCCAGCATTTTGTGACTTAGAAAAATTGTGAACTTTTTTTGAAGCAATCCCTATCTACTCTATTGCACTTCCCCTGGTCTGAGGTGGCGAAGGAAGTCTAGCGTAAAAGGTAGCGTTCAGTACAATGCGTTCGTTAGTGAATTTGCGAAGTAACGAAAATGCCCAACGCTAGGGAATTGACGCTAGCATTAGCCGCTTCGGCGCTTGGTGAATTTGGCCCAAATACACCAATATTTATGTATTTTACTAAGCAGGGCAATTTTTTGCCACTGGAATCAGAAGCAATTATGCAAAGGTTGCATTGTGGGTATAACATGGCATATTTTCTACACAGGCATCCATGGAACCAGTTAAGATCTGACTTGAACCTTGTGCAGTGTGATAAACTGCTCCTGTATTACTCTGGTGAACCACTGGAAGGTTTTTGCTCTTGTTTAGGCCAGTTTCCTTAACAGAAAGCCAGCATTTTGTTCCTTTATCTGAACCCATGGGTATTCTCTCTGCTCTGTGCATAATTAGTCTTTATAGGAATATTATGCCTGCCAGTTATGGAAATGTTTTATCCAAATCATACTACTAATCATTATCATGCTAATGTAGCCACTGAAGGTCCCAAATTAATGAGAGCACTTGTATAAGTCTACAACATCACAGCACCCATGCCAGATCCTTCTTATATGAATGAACACATACAGTGTATACAAATAATTGATTCCTAGAGAAGAATAACCAATAAACTGAACTAAGGATGATATGTGATGCGTTAGGATGGCCAGTATTAGTTCTCAAGTGGGCAGCATGGTGGTGCAGTGGTTAGCATTGCTGACTTGCACCTTCAAAATTCTGGGTTCAGTTTTAGCCAGGGCACTATCTTCAATGAGTTTTGCCATTGTCTTTGTTGGTGTCCTCGTAGTCTCCAAAAACACACTGGCATGTTAATTGCCTATTGATAGAATTGATGATAATGTGTACAAATGTGACGCAGACCTCAGATTATAAACTTCGCTGGGAAAGGGACTGCAAAATACTGTATATTGGTGATAATTATATAAAGGATAATATTTACCCAGTAAATACTACTAGTGATAGGAGAATAAATTCCCCAGGCATGGATTTGCGGCGAGTTTACACGTTCCGCAGCACGCAAATAAATTTGCGAAACATACAAAAAAATTTAGCGTGCAAAAATAATTATTCGGACGCCCATTGACTTCAATGCATTTGGAACAAAATGTTGATCGCGTCAAAATTGGTACACGTCAAAATTATTTTGATGCCCGTTGACTTCAATGCGTTTCACGAATTTTTAAAGTGTTTTGCAAATTTTTCAGCGAAGTGAAACAGGACAGATTCACCCATCACTGATTTCTACCATTCATCATGGTGACCTACCCTATTTTACAAATTAATATCATGACGATCCTGTCTAACGCTCCAACACTGGACCATTTTCAGAAATACTGTACAAGCCATAAAATGACTCACCAATCACACAAAGCAGAAAGCTGGGGAAGGAAGTCATCCAAGAGGGGCTCATTTATCAACACAGTTACCTATAGGCAGTTACCTATAACAACCAATCAGTGATTAGCTTTTTGAAGCCAGCTGCAAGAAGAACAATGAGTGCAGCAATCTGATTGGTTGCCATGGGTTACTGCCCATGGGCAAATTTGCCCAGTGTTGATAAATGAGCCCCACAGAGTTAATATTATAGCCTTTCATTGGTCATATTAATTCACTTAATACCAAAGACTGTCATCTTTATTTATATTTACACTTAGTAAACGCTCCATAAGTCCATTTGTAAACTTCCATTTTATTTATACAAAACAATGAGGGCAATAAAAGTGCCACATGTGGAATATATTTCAGAATTTATTGGGTGTATAAAATTCTTCAACTATTTCAATATGCCCCATCTGCCAAGACATTTAAATGGCCTGACTACACCTTACTTATTATAAGAGCAATATTTAGTGTGTCAGAGTGAGAAACGGTATTGCTTTAAAGGTACTGCGTGTGCTGAAAATGTATCCAGAATATTGCTAGGAAACTCTGTGAGGTCACAGAAATAGAAAACATAAATCAGCCTGCCACGTTTAACAGAAACTCTTAAACTTTAAGAGAAATCAAGTCGGAGTTGAGGGCTTGAAAATATAAAGTAGGAATAAGAAAAGATATTTGAATTCTTTAAGAGCCAGTGACAAAAGCAATATTTTCTAGTGAATGTCGTTTGCTATTGAAAACGATGCCAATGGCAGCAGAAAACGGACTATTTATAAGCAACATATTTAGTAAAACACTGGTCGAGGGGTGATTCTTCCCAGGGCTCCTTTCATCCTTGATATATATATTGCCTAAATAGGGCCAATTTCTTACTTTACTAATTCAGTAAGTAATACATTTTTAATTAATTTCTAAGAAAATGTATCATTTTAACATTGCACTGGATAGGTTTGATCATTCCATGATATATTGCCAAAAACAACACGACGAGGAACAGACCAAACTGAAACCTGGGACTATGTCTATTTTACTGGCACCCTAATACATTTGTGTCACCACCTTAGAATTTAGGAATGCCTGTCACATTAAGATTTCATCCATAACGTGTCAATCTAATAGGACAGACAAAATGTTTTCAGACTTCAGAGGATTTCAGACCTTTATCCCTTTTTATAGTTTCCAGGGGTACAAAGGGCAACAAATATGCAATCACCCCAAATATTACTGGGCCCATTAGTTTATAACAAGTTTACAGATACAGATACATTGGGGTAACAATCACCCTGCTACAATTCCAGGGGTACCAAAGGATTAAATAAGCACCTGCGCCAAATCTCCCCCTAACTGGCCTTCAGGCTGGGCCCCCTTAGCTCATAACAAGGTTACAGATATATAGAAACATTGGGTTAACAGTCACCCTGCTAGAGTTTCAGGGGTACCCAGGGCACAAATCAGCACTCACCTCTAATCTCCCCCTAACTGACCTTCAGGCTGGGCCCCCTTAGCTCATAACAAGGTTACAGATATATAGAAACATTGGGGTGTCACCCTGCTATAGTTCCAGGGGTACCCAGGGTACAAATAAGCACTCACCCCAAATCTCCCCCTAACTGGCCTTCAGGCTGGGCCCCCTTAGCTCATAACAAGGTTACAGATATATAGAAACATTGAGGTAACAATCACCCTGCTATAGTTCCAGGGGTACCCAGGGAACAAATAAGCACTAACCCAGAATCCCCCCTAACTGGCCATCATGCTTGAACTTCTTGTCAATGTATTATGTGATTCAGGTGAAGAGAAGAGTCTCCTCCTCCTGAGGTCCCTTGTAATAACCACAGAAATTCAGTATATAAAAGAAGGAGTCAGCAGGCAGAAAAGATTCACATTTGCCCTTCAGACCAAAGTCAGGGTGGGAAAGTTTAAAATCGAGATGAAAAACCAGAAAGTAAGTAAAAACAAGTCATAAGGTCAGAAACGGACCAGGTCAGCAACAGAAAATCATGAAATTGGTTACAGTCCCCAGAAACACACTTAACAGAGTGAACCATATGGTATTCTTATACAGTATATTAGAGTCCTGCTAATGTGAGACCCTACAGATATTTTCACAGAGATAAGTATATACACATGATGGACCAATTGGGTGAATTTTTTCATTAAAACATATCAGATGTCAATACGATATTGTTTATCTCTGCTAAGTCACTCTCACTACAGGAGTATAGCCCCAAGTACCAACTTCTGTGTGTAGAAGGGTTAGTTGATGTTATATTGGTTTCTATGGTGAGTGCATCTTTTGAGCCAAGTTACTGTATATAGAGTAAAAAACTAAGCATTCACCCAAAACTCACTCTAGTTTCAGACATTTCAGACAATATAAGCGCTCCCAGGAACTATGGAAATAGATCTACATTTGGGCAATGAGCATAGAAATGAGGTGTCTTTAAATATTTGATCTTCATGCCAAGCGTGATGATTTCATGTGGCGTCGCGATGTAAAAGATGCCAGCCTCAATCGGCAGGTATCAAAACCTGGAAGCAGAAGTGCACACCAAAGAAGTGATGGCGGTTGTCCCCACAATGAGACATTGTCCTCACTAGACCACCAGGTACCCTCACACTAGCTATAGGGGAAAAAATGCACCAGCCACAGGTGCCTATCACCTCCTAGGCAGACCACAAAGTACAAAAAATCAAGGCAGTCCACCTGGTTTTTGCACTTTGTAAACTGCCTTGCTGAATTGCTGTAAGTCTCTGTGGATCACAGATGTATGACTGCCCTGAAAAGTCCATCATCAGGATATTCATAAGGGGTCAGAAAGGTTCGAAGCACTTAGTCAAGAACAATTTTACAAGATGTCCATTTTCTAATAAAGAGTTGCTATTGATTTTACAAAATGACCGCAACTGTGCACAGTTTGCTGCAAATCAGATGCAAGTGCATGGAAGTCCATGTGATGTCCACATGTCCCGAATTCACTAGATCTTTAAGTGTGTCACACCTATTGATGCTGAGCTCTTCTGTATAGTTGCGTTCACAAGTGTCACTCGGTCCCTCCTGCATTTCATTCTGAATCTAGCGCTGCTCAACCTATTGACACAGCGAAACTGCAGAGCTTCTGCCTGGTCATAACTAGGGTTCCCCTGCATCTATAAGTGCTTGACTCCTTGCACTTCTGTATAGTTGCACTTAGCACTGCTCAGTCTCTCCTGCCTCCAAACTGAGTGCCACTACCTCCGGACCAGGTAGCTCTAGGGTTCCCTCAGGGCCCTGTATCTATTGGAGCAGTTGAGTTGCACTGAAAGAATAGGGTGCATTCATCATTTGAACCTTGAACACGACGATATCAAAAATAGTGCACTTAGGCCTGATTTTTGATGAAGTGCATGTGCAGTTATGTTAATTTTGAAAAACTTGACACGGTTGCTGTAGGCACAGGACAATTTTGCCAAGCGTGTTGCCCCCTTGTGACCACAATGATGATAGGATTCTGGGAAAGAAACACTGTGGGAAAAAATTGTGATTGCACTTAAAATTGCACTTGCAGACGTACACGTGCCCTCTCAATTGATAGCTTGCAGAGCTGATTCATAGACTTATAGGTTGGGTTCCCTAAGGCAAAAATTAAGAAAAATGTTCTAAAGGAGCCGTTTCACCACAATAAAAGCACATTAATGTGTGGCAGCTTATACACATTTTGTTAGTGGTCATACAACCATATTTCTTGTTCATTGCTATTGTAACAATGTGAATTAATTTATACATACTTGCACAAGACATGACACACTAATGGAATATCGTTGTTCATTCTAAAGAAGTGTCCCGCACCCGACTGCAGGGATATAAAGGCATTGTTGTGCTTCTTCCATGATCATTTTAACATTAATAGCAAATCATTGTTTCAACATGCAGCTCACAAACTCAGGTAGAATTGAATATCTTCCCTCTTCTCCCTGCACCTGAATCGTCCCGTCTTTTACTCAGTTTATCATTAATTGGAGCCAAATGTCATTCTGTTCTCCATGAGGTTAATGATCTTGGATCTGTTCATGAATAATAATTCTAACAGACTAGAAACAGGTCCTCAGAAGACCCAACCTTGGATTCACTTCCACTAATGGACCTTTATTTCTGCAAATAAAAATCTTTTTGCCTAAAATATATAATTTCTTCAAAATCTTTTTTATACTATGAATTATAAATTATTCTGCAGGGTTATTGCTCCCCTTGAATGGATTTTAGTATCATTGTCTAATTGGATGATCTGTTGTATGGGGATTTCATTAAACACACATGGACATCGGAATGACGAATTCCCAATTTGGTTCATTTTTTTAATAGAGGAACAGTTTGCAGTGTGTTAAGCTTCATATACAGATATGCGTTTTGATTATGATAATAAGTATAGTATCATGAAAACATTGTTGCCTACAATTGTCTCAAGAAAAACAAAAACAAAAATGGTGCATCAGAGTACCAATGTAAATAACTCAATAAGTATGACAGGTGGTCCAGGCTCACCAGCCCAAGACCCTCAGCTTCAAGGATCGACAATCTGAAATTGGTCAAATATAACAAATGGGTCTATCTGGCACTCAAAGGAGTCAACAAGGCCAAGAAATAAAAGTAAAAACAATGTTTATTTGTAGACTCTAAAAATGACACATTCCTATAAGCCATACGCGTTTTGTGACCTGCGGGCACTTAGTTATGTTCTATCTGGCCTACAATTGTCTACCAATCTATCTAACCTTCAAAAGGACACAACCAAATATCAAACAACCAAACATAAACAGATACCTATGTGCTGAATATCGATATGCTATTTAAAAATATAATTTTGGTCATGTCCAACCAATGAGATTGCACCATTCCATAGAACTTTTTAGCAGTGCACCCATAACATTCAGTCAGACCTTCCATGTTAATTTCTAGTAAACAACTGAAACTAATTGCGGATGGGTTGCTATAGTCAACTGCATTGATGCTCTTTCGTATTCATATCCCCATATCTCTTCTATTCTCATAGCTAAATGAAATAAAGACTTCTTCAAGAAGCAATGTCGTAATGTAGTTTGTATGTTTCATCCATGTTTGTGATGGGTTCCTCCAAGTTCTCTGGTTTCCTCCTGGACACTAAAACCTAGTTCTCTCCTGATACAAAATCTCTATAAAGCACGGTGTAATTTAAATAAAACACTGATGTGCTAATGCATAAGGTGAATATGTAGATGGAAACCTCCTTTATCTGTGTGAAGCTTTATGGGGAAAAGATAAAAAAAATGGACTTCCTTTATAGTCAGATACAACATTAACATAAGAAGTTGGATTTGACTTTAGAAGGCAAAGCTGAGTTGAATAGAAATGACACACAAAGTTCTGCTGTTATTCTGCGACATATTGCTTTATTCACCCACTGTTAATTTAATTATAAGTTGACAAATGTTCAAACCTAAAATACGGTATGTCCACACATTTGTTTTTTCTTGGGAAAAAAAAGACCTTCAGTGCTTCATATTTCAGCCAACCTCACTCGATAATAAACCTCAAACCTATGTTGTTAGTAAGAACTCATTTGTTAAATTAGTCCAAATTCTAGAGATGCCCCAAACCCTGCTTTTCAAACAAATCCCAAAATCCAGGGGTATTAATTCATCTGAATACCAAATCCAAACCCTTAGGGGCCCATTCACTAAGTTCGAGTGAAGGAATAGAGGTAAAATAGTTAGAAATTCAAATGTTTTTTTTGGCTACTTTGACCATCGAATTGGCTACTTCGACTGCGACCTTCGACTTCGAATCGAACGATTCGAACTAAAAATCGTTTGACTATTCGATAGTCAAAGTACTGTCTATTTAAAAATTTCTTCGACCCCCTAGTTCGCCACCTAAAACCTACCGAGGCCAATGTTAGCCTATGGGGAAAGTCCCCATAGGCTTGCTAACAATTTTATGATCGAAGGATAATCCTTCGATCGATGGATTAAAATCCTTCGAATCGTTCAGTCTAACGATTATTCCTTCGATATTCAAAGTCGAAGGATTTTGATTCGGTAGTCAAATATCGAGGGTTAATTAACCCTCGATATTCGATCCTTGATACATCTGCCCCTTACTGTGTACCAAAAAACCTGGCACACAGGTGGAAATACCTAATGCGTGCTCCAAAATGTTTTCAATCATATAGGGTTTGGACTAGGTTGACCAGGCTCTCGGATTTGGCCGAATATGAATTCTGCTCAAAATAGTTCTGATTCAGCTGAATCCCGAACCAAATCTGGGATTCGGTGCATCCCTACCAAGATCACTGACCTTAGCAACCCCACAAAATCAATTTTAAATGTACATTTTGGAGAGACGCAGCCAATGGTGTATAAAGGTCTATTTCCCACAATAAAATGTATTTAGGCCCCACATCTTAACAAAGAGGGTCTGTTTCACAAACATTTTTGGCAGCTATCAGAACTCACTGTGTTCTCTTTAGATCTGGATTCCCCCATTGCCAAAACATCTCCCACCCTTACATTTCCTCTGTAAGACAAATTGTAGAATAAACCCAATCTATCATTCCGTTCACATTCATATCCAAGCATATTGCAAATGTCACTGGGCTGGTAAATGGATTGACAAATTTTACTCTAAGCTTAACTTTAAACACCAGCATTTGTTGAAAGGATATTAGCACAAATAAGAGCCAGATGACAATCTGCTTCCTACCCTGATGGGAAAGAGCTGGATGTTTTTTTATGAGTAGGTGTGAGGAAAATAAGGTGTTACTGTGAAACTTCGAGTACTAGTCCCTTAATGTACAGCTTCAAGCTGCGACTACGCTCTAAACACATTGGCAGCTGTGGTGCTATTGTACATATGTATGTGCGAATGTTATTAGATTCTGCAGTAGCCACATTGAACAACATCATGACAACACACAGAATGTGTAATATATCAGGCAATTGGAAAGGTGCAGGCTGCCAGAGAATAAATAAAGCAAAAGACAATTCAAGCTTTGAATATAGTATGAATAAGGAAAGGTGGATGAATGCTGGATATCTTCATAGGAACAATGTTGGGCTTCGAGTTTAACAAGAAGATAATAATCCCAAGAGCTCATTAATGATGGGCGAATCTCATCCGTTTTGCTTTGCTGAAAATTCATGAAACATCGACAGTTTGCCAAAATGCATTGAAGTCCATGGGTGACAAAATTTATTTTCATGCGCAACAGTTTTTTTTCACCCATTAGCATCTATGGGGATCATTTTCAAGGCAAAACTTGCCAAAAAAATGTCACTCATCACTACTCATTTGACTTAAAAATTCACTTTGCAAAAGGATAATGGCTCACAGGGTGATGCCTATATTCTGAATTGAAGCAATCAGATGGGAGCCTGCATGGTAGGGAACTCGGGGTAAACCTGTAAATAGTGGAACCAAATCGTAGAGTCATGATGAATTTTTACAGGATTTAATGAGCAAAGTAACTAAACAGGTGCTTGATAAAAATATAAAGAAATATAGTAGCCAGTGACAGAAGGAATCAGCAGGCGTAAACAGATTCCAATGATCAGGCCAAGGGTTGGGTCAAGCAGCAGACAAACAAAGTCCAGTGATCAGGCCAAGGGTCAGGTCAAGCAGCAGGCAAACAGAGTCTAAGAACAGGCCAGAGGTCACAACTGGGAAATCCAATAATAAAATCTAGGAGGGGACAGGAGCACAAGAACAAGACTGAGAATCAGGGAACAAGGTAGGGCTCCAGGAACAGGAATCCAGGAACAGGAATCTTGGGACAAGAATCAGCACAGCAAGATCAGGGCTAAGAAGCAAAATGACCAAGCAAGGAGCAAAGGTCAGGGGCAGGTTTATAAAGGGACCTGATTACAGAATGACAAACACATGGGACTAATGAAGTGGGTTGAGACAACCCAGAAATCTTGTGAGAAGCTGGCCAAATCCAGCCCTACCCATGAGTCAGGTTGAGCTCCTCCCCTTGCTTGCAACCTTACTTTTCCACCTCCAGCATCCTCTATTTTCTTTGATAGCATCTGCCCTGACATCATAAATGGGCAAGTCGGACACGGGTCTTTAAAAAGAGTTGCCATGCCAGGTTGGTTAGGGTTCAAGGCTCAGGTTAGGATTCGGTATAGGTCACATACCAACAATTTGCATTGACATTGCAATGAAGGAAGAGTTCAACCCAAACATTGACCCCAGACAATTTCTATCATTTTGGCCCTCTCCCGCAGAGTGAGAAATGGCTCAGGGGATGAAATTATAGAACTTGCATTGCCCTGAGTTATAGATCTGATTGTAGCGAGTGAGAAGGTGTGCTCATTTGTCAAGGCAAAGGTAGGCAAGCATCTTTGCCCAGTCTGGTCAGGAATGTGATGGGTCAAACAATGGTGATTGAGTCATTTGATGTCAAGTCAAAGATCCAATGAAATGTCAGGTCAGCCCTCGCAGACCGGTTGGGCCAAAATCCAGAGCTTGATGCTGTCCTCAACCAATAGAATTTTCTATTCTGCTTGTTGGTGGAATATGGCTGTTGAGCTTTAGGTTGTAGATCCCCATATTTGTGAAATCTTAGTTAATTTCTAACCAACTTGTGTTGAGTGTTGTGGCAATTTAAAATGAAAATACAACTTCAATGATTATATTGCAGCACATGACAAGAGACTTTAGTTGATCGAAAAGTGTCTGCAAATCGTTTAATAATACTCAATTCTCCATGATTAAAGTGAAGCTGTACGATGAAATATCCAGTTTACTATGACTACTATGATGAATTGATAAGCTGCAGGAACATACATAAACTGTAAAATAGGTCAGCATTTGTACTTTCAGCTGTACATCTTTATACTGAATTTCATTTTCCTACATACTTGGCCTAGATTCATCTAGTAGTGAGAGGGAGAGAAATCAGACAATTTCTGTTATTACAGTATCAACAGCAGGAACGTCAAAATTGCTTCTCTCCTGCTGCTGCAGACTAAAACCCTGTAACTGTCAAGCAGCCTTAGTCTGGCTTAGTAAGACTATTTTTAGTGTTAGAGAGGACAACAACAACAAGGCAGACTTTGGCAGGTGCTTAGAGTTGAACATTGACATTAACTTAAGGGACACAGCTTGGAGAACTGCTAACATGTTGAGTTGCCATTTCCATGTATTCTTCTATACCTGTTATTTCATAACTTCAGTCCCTTTCCTGAGGCTAATATCTCACTGCTGCTATAGGAACCATCTCTCCCTACTATACCTGCTATCCCACAGTCACACTCCCTTCCCAGAGATTATTATCCCACTGTTACTATAGGCACCATCTCTCCCTACTATACCTGCTATCCCACAGTCACACTCCCTTCCCAGAGACTATTATCCACTGTTACTATAGGCACCATCTCTCCCTACTATACCTGCTATCCCACAGTCACACTCCCTTCCCGGAGACTATTATCCCACTGTTACTATAGGCACCATCTCTCCCTACTATACCTGTTATCCCACAGTCACACTCCCTTCCCAGAGACTATTATCCACTGTTACTATAGGCACCATCTCTCCCTACTATACCTGCTATCCCACAGTCACACTCCCTTCCCAGAGACTATTATCCACTGTTACTATAGGCATCATCTCTCCCTACTATACCTGCTATCCCACAGTCACACTCCCTTCCCAGAGACTATTATCCACTGTTACTATAGGCACCATCTCTCCCTACTATACCTGCTATCCCACAGTCACACTCCCTTCCCAGAGACTATTATCCCACTGTTACTATAGACACCATCTCTCCCTACTATACCTGCTATCCCACAGTCACACTTCCTTCCCAGAGACTATTATCCACTGTTACTATAGGCACCATCTCTCCCTACTATACCTGCTATCCCACAGTCACACTCCCTTCCCAGAGACTATTATCCACTGTTACTATAGGAACCATCTCTCCCTACTATACCTGCTATCCCACAGTCACACTCCCTTCCCAGAGACTATTATCCACTGTTACTATAGGAACCATCTCTCCCTACTATACCTGCTATCCCACAGTCGCACTCCCTTCCCAGAGACTATTATCCACTGTTACTATAGGCACCATCTCTCCGTACTATACTTGCTATCCCACAGTCACACTCCCTTCCCAGAGACTATTATCCACTGTTACTATAGGAACCATCTCTCCCTTCAGTCACACTCCCTTCCCAGAGACTATTATCCACTGTTACTATAGGCACCATCTCTCCCTACTATACCTGCTATCCCACAGTCACACTCCCTTCCCAGAGACTATTATCCATTGTTACTATAGGCACCATCTCTCCCTACTATACTTGCTATCCCACAGTCACACTCCCTTCCCAGAGACTATTATCCACTGTTACTATAGGCACCATCTCTCCCTACTATACTTGCTATCCCACAGTCACACTCCCTTCCCAGAGACTATTATCCACTGTTACTATAGGAACCATCTCTCCCTTCAGTCACACTCCCTTCCCAGAGACTATTATCCACTGTTACTATAGGCACCATCTCTCCCTACTATACCTTCTATCCCACAGTCACACTCCCTTCCCAGAGACTATTATCCACTGTTACTATAGGAACCATCTCTCCCTTCAGTCACACTCCCTTCCCAGAGACTATTATCCACTGTTACTATAGGCACCATCTCTCCCTACTATACCTGCTATCCCACAGTCACACTCCCTTCCCAGAGACTATTATCCACTGTTACTATAGGCACCATCTCTCCCTACTATACCTGTTATCCCACAGTCACACTCCCTTCCCAGAGACTATTATCCACTGTTACTATAGGCACCATCTCTCCCTACTATACCTGCTATCCCACAGTCACACTCCCTTCCCAGAGACTATTATCCACTGTTACTATAGGAACCATCTCTCCCTACTATACCTGCTATCCCACAGTCACACTCCCTTCCCAGAGACTATTATCCACTGTTACTATAGGCACCATCTCTCCCTACTATACCTGCTATCCCACAGTCACACTCCCTTCCCAGAGACTATTATCCACTGTTACTATAGGCACCATCTCTCCCTACTATACCTGCTATCCCACAGTCACACTCCCTTCCCAGAGACTATTATCCACTGTTACTATAGGCACAATCTCTCCCTACTATACCTGCTATCCCACAGTCACACTCCCTTCCCAGAGACTATTATCCACTGTTACTATAGGCACCATCTCTCCCTACTATACCTGCTATCCCACAGTCACACTCCCTTCTCAGAGACTATTATCCACTGTTACTATAGGCACCATCTCTCCCTACTATACCTGCTATCCCACAGTCACACTCCCTTCTCAGAGACTATTATCCACTGTTACTATAGACACCATCTCTCCCTACTATACCTGCTATCCCACAGTCACACTCCCTTCCCAGAGACTATTATCCACTGTTACTATAGACACATCTCTCCCTACTATACCTGCTATCCCACAGTCACATTCCCTTCCCAGAGACTATTATCCACTGTTACTATAGGCACCATCTCTCCCTACTATACCCGCTATCCCACAGTCACACTCCCTTCCCAGAGACTATTATCCCACTGTTACTATAGACACCATCTCTCCCTACTATACCTGCTATCCCACAGTCACACTCCCTTCCCAGAGACTATTATCCACTGTTACTATAGGCACCATCTCTCCCCACAGTCCATTTCCAGAAGCTATTATCTTTACACTGCTATAAATTTTAATTTTATTAAAATGTGTAATATAATTGAACTGTTGGATGTTTTTGTGTGGAAAATTGTAGCCAAACTGTAAGGATACATGGTGGTCCAGTGCGTTGACGGGGGTTCCAGCATCCATCTTTTTTTAGGTCTATTTTGATATAGTTCCTGGGTGTGCTTATTGTCTTGTTTCCTGATCTTGACCCTTGCCTGTCCCTGACCAATGCTTAATCTCTGCCTTTACCGACCTTTGCCTGTTGCTGACTATTCTTTCAGATCCTGACTTTGTACTGAAATATGGTTTAACAAAAATATATTAGTAATATAAATATAGAGAGAAGATAGATGATAGATTGTAAGAGAGAGAGACGCGACTCCTTTTTTAATAATCTAACTAGTGAATACTCTATCTTAAGATATCCAGTCCAATTAACACCTCAGAAACAGTAGCCGATCAGTAGAATTTCACAGATACGTGTTGAGCTAACACTGTTATGTTAAGAATATATCTCACCATGAGAGGAGACAACTGTGGTTAACTCTGCAGTGCTATAGATATACTCACTATACAGATAGATATACTCACAGACAGAAGTACAGACTAATAGCTGGACAAATAATAACTATAGTAGGCAAGAAAGAAACATATAGAAATAGAGATGGATAAAGGCAGGATGACTGAGAGATTATAAAAAGAATGAGCGATAAGAGAAAAAGTAAGTGAGAAGGATGGGGAGAGGAGCAGGATGGTTATAAAAAGACAGAGATCTGTGTCCAAGTTACAAAAACTCTGAAATTAGGCTTTTGTTCAGTGATGTGCAAATTTGTCCTGTTTCACTTTGCCGAAAAATTTGCTAATTTCCAGCAAAATTCACAAAATGGTGAAAAATTGGCAAAACTTGAATTTTGACGCCCACGTAAAGGCTGACGCTCTTGTCAATTTTGCAGCTGCCGTTAAAGTCAATGGGTGTCCGAATAATGTTGACACACAACGGTTTTGACGCAAGCGACTTTTTGACGCCGGCAAATTTTCATGGCAGCTTCCCGAATTTATTTGCTGCTGGTAAAATGCGCAAATTTGCCGCAAATTTGTGCCTATCACATTTATTTGCCCATCACTACATTTGTTCAATCACTGAGGCCTTGAAATGAGAAGCAAGTGTAACATTTACATATTAAACGTTGCCTTCAACAAATAAACCTTTACAGGAGCAAAGGCTGGGTCAATTATACAAAGCAACTTTAATATTTTTTAATATTTTCCCTGTTTGTAAAGCTAATCATTTTGAATGAGTTCATCAGCAAACATTGGTTTGTTGTAAGGCCAGGGAAATAGCAGACTAAACCAAACATTGGGCAGTAAAAGTGTATCTGTGTGCCAAAGCTACAAGTTCTTTCTCCTGCATTAACAGATTGGTCTGATAGTGACAAGAGACTTACTTAGCCATAATGGGAGGCAGTATATCATTTCCAATCAGGCAATCTAAGGTCAACCAAAAGGATTTGAATTACTGACTGAACAACAAGCTAATAAATACAGCCAGGGTTTATCATTTTATTTATGCTGAATCACCTTCAGAACACAATTACTGGGTCTGGTTCTATGAATACTGTAGGCAAAACAATAGAAGAGCTACCCAGCTCAACCCACTCAAAATTCTGTTTAGTTAACATGAATGTGCAGGTTAATAAAAAGAAACAATGGAAAAAAATGTTTGGATTTTGTTCATTTGTAGAAGTAAAAGTTATATTATTATAAGGTAAAATATTGCTTAGGCTTGAACTGTTGAATTTTTTCCCCTTTCCACTAATTTCATATTTTTTTTTGTAACTACATAGAATGATCTTCAGTTGCAGGAAAGAAAATGCTCTATACATATTTCACATATTCAAGAAGTGGATTACTCTTGAAAAATGTTTTCGCCCATACTGTTGTAACACCTATTTGGGCCACTCGGGGTTAATTCACCAGCTAGAACACTAGAGCATGGGTTACACGCGACTTACACCCAGGGCAGGGCCTTCGCTAAGTGGAAGTGTTCCCTCTATGGTGTAGTGCAACTACATCCCCCCAGGCTACTGTGCACACAAAAACAACTTGGGCGCCAGGAGGTTCTCAACAATCAGGAACGGTTTATTATGCCAAATAGGGCAAATGAGCACAGGTTTCAGTAGTCACGCAGGAGTTGAGGAAAAACAGCATATTGAGAGTTCACACAGAACAAGGCAGGCTCACACAGAGAGTACACTGGCAAATGCAGTACAACCTTTCCCTCCTGGAAGTTGTCAGGCAAGTAGCTTCTACCCTACAGTCCCTCTTCACTGAGGTCCCTGACTGGAGGCAACACACAGAGCCTCTGGGAAGCTCCTCCCTTACTGCAAATCCTTGTTGGAGCTTCAGCTGCTCTTTCTCTCTCACCTCTCTGCCTTTCTCTCCTAGAGAGACTATGACAAGTCTGCCCTAGTGTATCTGTTCCTCATTCACGGGGTTTCCTGGTCCCCGACTTGGACACATGACTTCTTCTGGGCCTATTGCACTCAGTCCCCCTGAGCACATCCAGCTGGAATCACATCCAGAGGCAAAAGAGGAAGAGGCCACTCCCTGCTCACACTATATAGGAGTGAGTCAGAGCAGTGTCATCAAATCTCTCAGCCTATCACTGTAAAGGTTATTTTGTAACAGGGATTCTACCCAATAACCCAAGGAAATGGTGAAAAGATTAACTCTATAGGGCCTGTATCCCTATAGGGCCCTACATTGTTAAAGGGCTGATTTTAACAGAACACAAAGGGCCAGATTCAGTTAAGTGAGAAAAATGATATCATGTGAAAACTCTATTAACGTCTACGGTAAAAAACTGGAACTGAGGGCCATATTCATTTTAGTGAGAAAAAGTTATCTCACGGTTTATCGCATGGAAACGCATGGATGAGATTCCATTTGAGAGGAAAAAACTTTTCTCCAAATTCAGTTCCAGTTTTTTACCATAGACCTTTAATAGAGTTTTCACGTGATAAACCATAAGATAATTTTTTTCTGAATTTAATTGCATCTCAAATTGAATCTAGTCCACGACTTTTCACATGATAAACCTTTTTCTCACTGAATTGAATATGGCCCTTAATTTGGAGAAAACTCTTACTCCTCAATTTGAATCTCATCCATGACTGTTCACGTAATAAGCAATGAGATACCTTTTCTTTACTGAACTGAATCTGGCCCCAAGTTAGAAACAGAAGGCCACATTCAATTCAATGATAAAAAGTTAACTCGTGGTTTATCACGTGAAAAGTCATGGACGAGATTCAATTTGAGATGCAATTCAATTTGGAATAGCATTTCACAATTTATCACGTGAAAACTCTATGGGGAAAAAAACTGGAACTGAATTTGGAAAATAGTTGTTTTTCTCCTTGAGATAACTTTTTCTCATTAAACTGAATCTGGCCCTAAATTTGGTGAAAGTTTTATTCTCCTCAAATTGAATCTCGTCCATGAGTTGTGTGATAAGCCATGAGATAACTTTTGCTCACTGAACTGAATATGGTCCCAAGTTAGAAACATAAGGCCAAATTCAATTTGAGGTAATGTAGGATTTTTTTTTATTCATGATTGTGTTCAGTTGAGTTTTTTACATTCAGATTTTTATCATAAAAAAGCAAACATTCGAGTTTTTTTTAAATTGTTTAGAAAAACCCTCACAAATATCACAAATGTAATTTTAGATGAATAATCCCATAATAATCCCATAAATAACTGTATATCATGTGCTTGCAGTCTATTATGTAAAAACAGCATTAGTTCCCAGACACCATGTTCTGTTGTTATCAAAATCTGAATTTTTCTGACATTTTGAATAAAAAAAGTATGACCAAACTAGAATCCAAACCTTATTAATCAATAAAATACTGTAAACTTGAAAAAATGGGATTGCAAAAAAAACTTGACTTTTTTCGGATTGTTGAGAGAAAAATCTGAATATTTCGGATTTGATGGCCAGAAGTCAGAATTTTTCGTGAAATTGGCGGAAAACCCTGCAATCTTCTGATTATCGCATGAAACCCAGTGCAGACAATAATATCTTCAAATTGCAAATAGGACCTCTGCCATTGACTTCTACAGGACCTTGAGAAGTTGAACTCGGTTGGATTCTGACTTTTTGCAGCCTTGAGTTTTTTTCCTCAAAAAATTTGGATTTTCATAGTATAAAAACAAACTCAATTTTTTTTAGTTTTTAGCATTTGGACTAATAAATAACCCCCTTAGAGTCTGTGCTGACACACACCCTGCAAACGCATGCACAATTGGAGCTAGTCTGGAATCCGCTTCAACTGTGCATGCGTTTGCAGGTTCCATGTCACAGAAGAGACCAGAAGAGTATCCAAATGGACAGAAAATGCTGCCTGAGAACTCTGCTGCGCTGCTCTGCATTTTTAGCTCAGGTTTTAAAACAGGGCATTTTTTTTTTACATAAAAGACTGTGTGGCAAGGGAGAGACGAGGGGGGCCAATGGAGGGAAGTGTACCTATGGGGTTTAGTTCTCCTTCAATGCTGCTTATACATTTCTACAGTGGCTACCAGCATAATGAAAATGGCACTTGTGTTGCTGCAATAGCAAATGAAACACAGTTCACCAGCAATAAACATTTCACATTTATACCAACCAGGAGTGTCTGTAAAAATAACACCACTCTTCATTAAAGTTTTCCATGTTGGTATTAATGCAACCTGTTGATTGGTGTTGGACTGAGCTATTATGATGAGCATTTTTTTTCCCCACAAACCAAATATTTAAGCATAAAACTTCATCAATAGAAATGACTCACCAAATTAAACAGGTGGCCCAGGTGCTCCTGCCCCAGGCCCTCAGATCAAGGGGCAGATAATCCGTATAGAGACAAACAAATGTTGGAGCAAGGCACTCCGGTAGGTCATGCATAGATCAGACTCATGGATGAGTAAAAATTGAGTAAAAAACTATAATTAAGGGGCACATTTACTATGGGTCAAATATCGAGGGTTAATTAACCCTCGATATTTGACCATCGAAGGAAGTCAAAGGAAAAATCGATTTTAATCTATCGATCTAATCTATCGATCTAACGATTTGCCTTCGATCAGAAATTGCATAAAAAGCTTATGATGAAGGTCCCCATAGGCTAACATTGTAGCTCGGTAGGTTTTAAGTGGCGAAGTAGGTAGTCTAAGTTTTTTTTAAAGAGACAGTACTTCGACTATCGCATGGTCAAATAGTCAAACAATTTTTAGTTCGATTCTAAGTCGTAGTTGAAGGTCGAAGTAGCCAATTTAATGGACGAAATAGCCATAAAAAACTTGGAAATTAGAAGTTTTTTTTTCATTCTAATCCTTCACTCGAGCTTAGTAAATGTGACCCTAAGTGTTCTAGTGACACAAAACACTTCAGGCGTATAAATAAAATTTGTACTCATCCATGAGTCTGATCTATGCGTGGCCTACAAGAGTGCCTTGCTCCAACATTTGTTTGTCTATATAACAAAAACTGTGGTACCGTGTTAGCCAGTAGCAAAATTAACAAATAAAAAAACAAACAAATACAAAAAGTATTGTAGAAGTGATACCTATATTGGCTAACAATAAAAATACATTAAAAAAACATTCATTTGTATTTTGCATGACAAAGGGGCCTTGGTGCTCCGAAAGCTTGCAATGTATTTTTATTGTTAGCCAATATAGGTATCACTTCTACAATACTTTTTGTATTTGTTTGTTTTTTTATTTGTTAATTTCGTCTTAATACAATTTTTTTCCCAGGTATGGATTCACGGTGAAATTCCACATTTTGCCATCTGCAAATTTTTTTTCATCAAAAAGTTGGCAAAAAATCGGCCACTAAAAATTATACCGGAACAAAAAATTTGTCGTCAAGACAAAAAAATGAATCACAAGAAAAAACCCATTGACTTTAATGCATTTGGGGTAAGAAAAATGTATTGAGCACATAAAAAAAAACTCGCCTATTGACTTCAATTTGTTTCGAAAATATTTAGTAATTTATTGATTTTTTTTGTGCAGTTTTTTGGTGAAGCAAAACAGACAGACAGATTCACTCATCACTGGTTATGTTCTGAATACACATGAAAATAGCAAAATGGCTTTTTTTTTTTAAAATGGGCAAAACCAGAAGCCGTTGGTGGGTGAGGCTTATTAAAATAGTGGGCAGGGATTCTTTTTTTTTTTTCCGCACATTCCATACCTCCACTTTTTTATCTCAATTTAAGCAATTGATGTACTACAAGAATCCTCTAAATATGTGATGGGACTTATAGAATTTAAAAGGAGTAGTACAAGCTAGAACTAGGTGAGAACTATGTGAGATTCTAAACTGGTCTGGTTTCTTGAACCTAGCAAAAGAATGTGGCTTAGTCTAGACCATTTTCACCTCAAAGTCTTGGCTTTATGGTTCAAAACAAAACCTCTCACTAGACCCAGACTTGTCACTTGACATTTTTCTTACAAATTGCACCATCTATAAATCAAAAGAGCTTGTTTTATAAATGAATAATAATAATAATAATAATAAATCCCAGATGTACTATTTCAGTGAAAAAGTTATAGATGAAGGTTTAAGAGCGAGAACAGATTATTTCAACAGTAACTAACTGGGAAAAATATATATCACTGGTTCTCACTGGTTCTTCTCTATGTGTGGGGGGGAAGAATTGGGACTTACTGTTCAGTACTCATTATATCTTTTTAAATGACTTTGCTCAGGATTTGGGGTTAAGATGAAAAGTATCATACATGTATCATTTTAATAGCAATAATGACAAACTATGAGTTTGTTACAGGTATATATTTTTATTAAATGAATAATTTTAGTTAATTGGTTTATGTTTAGAAAAAAGGATGCTGTTTATTTATTTTAAACACCAAAAGGTAAGGCATTTTTCAGTAGCAGTAGCACAAAATGTCTCAATGTCTTAAATATATTGATAATGGGTTGAGTGCAGAGGACTCTTGTATTTGTTTAAGTGAATTTTGTGGTCAGAGCCTCATTGCACCCCCGCCTAATGGTTTTAAAAATTAGTGGTGAGCACAACTTTCCCTTGTTTGTTATAGTTATACAGGAGCAGTGACCAGCTCCATGTTGTACCTCCCGCCCTTTCCAGCTATAGTCAGGTGATCCCAGTGGTGACCAATCATGTTTGAGAGTTTTAAACTTGAAAGCCGCAAGTAAGTTGCCTGTATAACTAAGTCCCTGTGTAACATGTATAATGAAGCAATATAATTTGTAATAAATCAGATAAAAATTGAGTGTAGGACTGGCCAGATATGGGATAACTTTGAATGACTTTGAATCCCAAATATATTGCACAAAATGTCTCAATGTCTTAAATATAATGATATTGGGTTGAGTGCAGAGGACTCTTGTATTTGTCCTCTCTGCGCCTATTGGTTTTAAAAAATAGTGATGAGCACAAGTTTCCCCTGTTTGTTATATTTATTTGAAACACCAACCCAGTTCCAAGCACATGATCTGACTAACCTATCCTTCCTGACACTGTTTTAGCTCAATATCCTGGAACTTCATCTTACATGACCTGGCCTCATTTTCAACATTCAGCAGGAATTTCCTTTTTATAGGGAGTGTTGGGTTTTATTGTTGATCAGAGGCAAACAACACCATGTGCAATCCCAAAAAATGGTAGTACTATAATTTCACCCCCCATAGGTTTATCCAATGGAATGTTATAAATGTCAGTCTGACACAAAAAGTCTGGGTTTGGCAGATTCCAAAAAATACAATCTGCCTCAATGCATATCAGCAAAGCTAATTGGTGAAAGAGGAATAATGGTCTCTGGCCATTCCATGGTTTTTACATTCCAGTAATAGTAAATCTTAAAGGCTACATAGTTCAATGATTCTTGACAAGCCCAGGCTTTCTGTTTTTGGGAAACCACTTTAATGCTTGACCACAAAAATGGCCCACTGCACAAAATAAGATCGATGCATAAGGGTATTGCTGAAATGGGAATGGAAGAACTTGACCAGCCTGTACATAGCTTTGACCTCAACTCAAATAACCATCTATGGAATAAATTTGAATGTTGACTGGGAAACAGGCTGGATGCCCCATGTCAGTACCCAACCTCAATTGTAATGGACCAAAACATAGTACAACAAAAGAAACCAGTTATGTTGTGGGTGTGTGAAGTGCTTACTGCTTTTTACAGTGGGTCCGGGTGCTCAAGCTCCATACCTTCAGCTTAGAAGAGTTGAGCTAGCCTTTTCCGGACAGCAAAGTTAAAGCAAATATTTTAGTTTAAAAGGCATTCTAGTTTGTTTTGTATCCATATATAATCATAAAAATCTAGTCCTTATGCAGTTGGTGCCACACAGAGCCTATGATAAGTCCACCTCTGTGGCCTTTTTATGATTGTAAATGAATACAAAATAAACGAGAATGCTTTAAAACTATAACTTTGTGGTCTGGAATAGTGGCAGCCTGTGTCCTCCAAAACATTGTGCAAACCCAGTGACGAGGAGGCTGTAATACCAGAAAAAGGAGGACCAAGTTCATATTAATACCCTTGGTTTAGAAATGACACATTGAACAGGTGTTTGGATACTTATAGTCATATACTGTACTTACTCTTATATTGTGTATTAGGGGGTTCGGTTGATCTCTAGACCATCGGTAAAGCGTATAAATAAGAGCTTGTTATGGACCCAGCTCAATTACTTTAATCCATTCTAACCTACGGACAAACAGGAAGGGGCAAAAAGAGAAATTAAAAATATTTTATAGATAAGTTTATTTCTGTATAGTAAAATGTGCTTTTAATAAAAAATACATATAATTGCAAGCACACAGAAATGCATTGGGTTAAATATAATACGAAGGTTTAGTGAACAACTCAAAATTGTGTTTAATTAAATGGGTAAAAACTGAAACTAATCCAGTATACAGTACTTGGCTGAAAAATGATATATATCAAAGATTAATCCTTCAAAACAGAAAATAGAAGTATAGATTCCAGATGTCTGCACGTGAGTTTCATCTAATGAATCTAACTGAACTTTCATGTTGTTTTCAGCAGGATACACAGGATGTCTGTAAATTAAGTTAAGACAAAAATGCTAATAATGTCTCTGTTTACTGTTCAGCCAATTTTTATAGCCAGAAATTAGAATAAACTCTTATAGAATGTCTCATTTTCTCAATAAGCCTAAGATTGGTTACTGTTTGTGAGATTTACTTTATAATTGAGCTTCATCCATCCATCCATCCATCCATCTCTCTATCTATCTATCTATCTATCTATCTATCTATCTATCTATCTATCTATCTATCTATCTATCTATCTATCATCTATCTATAAGTCTATCTATCGATCTATCTATCTATCTATCGATCTAAATGTCTATCTATCTATCTATCATTTCTGTTAATCTTCACAAGACGAAATGCAACAAAAGGTTTTTACAAAATAAAATTTGTGACATCAAGAATTGACTCTTTACAATATCATTGTGTAAGGCAAAATTCAAGAAGTGCCTGCCAGGGCCTGAATGTACAGGTAAGACGGGAACAAGCCAATGATTTGTAATGATGCAACTGGACCTTCAAAATGTATTCTATCCAAGAACATACAGTATACTGTATAATACAAAAATAAATGTGACCAACATGTATCAGGTTGTAATGACACTTGATCTTCATCAAACCTACTGTGTTGTGAGCAAAGTGTCAAAAAAGGGAATTTTAAGTGGAGAGAAGAGTACGGACAGTTGTGTATTCAAACAACCACCCATTGAGTTGAAACAAGAAAATTACTTAATCATTTCCTAATTATTTCCTGCCTTTTATTGCATCTGGATCCTGGCAGACATTCCATACTAAATTTCAACTTCTGTCTGTTGCTCCATTCCATGTCTGCTGCTCCCTTATGTAAATCTCTTCAAAGGGTCCCAAGATCCTTTCAAACCAACTGATCTTTAACAATGAAGCCCTCTCTATAGTTCACTTTTAATCTAAAAATATACACATTCATGCAACCTACACTCTGCTTCTGATATTCATCTCTTCCCAGCTGCAATACTTCTGTCATGCTTTTACCTGTCTCTGGAATGCCTTGTCATAACATACAGCAGATATCAAGGCCGGGCCAGACCGGCCGGGCGCCCTAGGCAACTCGGCTGGCCACCCCCGAAAAGAGCCCGACCCCAATGAAGGGAGAGCGATGGAGGAGAGAACGCCAGGGGGGAGAGGTGAGCAATGGAGGGGAGGGTGACAGGAAGGAGGGGAGAGCGAGAGAGGAACACGACTGAGGGCAGAGTGATGGAGGGGAGGGTAACAGGAGGGAGGTGAGACTGACGGAGGGGAGGGTGACAGAGTGAAGGAAGGGGAGTAAGACTGATGGGTGCGAACACAGACTAGGGGTAGGCAGAAGACAATTTTAGAGGTAGCTGTCCAGCGCCCCCCTATAATTGTGCCCTAGGCAGCTGCCTCTTCTGCCTACCCCTAGTTTCGGCATTTTGGAGTGCAACATAAACATGAAAAATGTTCCTGGGGTGCCAAATAAGGGACATAATTAGACATCTGGTAGCCTCTATGTGGACTGGCAGCCTACATGAAGCTTTGTTTGGCAGGGCACCTGTTTTTATGCAACCAAACTTGCCTTAAGAAACAAATTTAAAGCAAACTGAATGATCCCAAATCAACTTACCACTTGAAATCACCTTTGGTTGCGGTCATCGTCACTGCACCCATTGACGCAGGGGAACCGTGGAGATACCACCACCTTTACATTCAAACTGGTGGCAATTCCAGGGTACCATCTGCTGGTTGCTGTAGTAGGCACAGCACACGTAATCCCAAAGAATTATGCATAATGATGTCATCCTGACTCTGCAATGACATAGTGCCCAGTGAATACCGTATATACTCGAGTATAAGCCGAGTTTTTCAGCCCCCAAAATATGCTGAAAAACGCTACCTCGGCTTATACTCGGGTCAAGCGCAAAAATGAGAATAGTCGCCGGCGCCTAAAAATAGTTGCCGGCGCCTAAGAATAGTCGCCGGAGTCCAAGAATAGTCACCGGCGTCCAAGAATAGTCTCCAAGAATATTCGCCGGCGTCCAAGAATGGTCGCCGGCATCCAAAAACGAGACGCCGGCACCTTCAATGGGAGCAGAAACCCTCAATTTTTTGATTGAAACTTACCAGAAGCTGCTGCATTTCTCACCTCGGCTTATACTCGAGTCAATAAGCTTTCCCAGTTTTTGGAGGTAAAATTAGGTACCTCGGCTTATACTCGGGACGGCTTATACTCGAGTATATACGGTAATGTGCAACTGTCATATTAACGGTGAGCCCTAAAAATTAAGCAAAACCCACTCTGACAAACTTGTATGCAATTTGTTACATTTGTTTTGACTTATTTGACACAATTGCAGAAAACACACGACAACGCAACATTTTTGGGTAACCATACTGCATTATGGGTAAAAAATAATGGTGGATTGCAATCGAAACTGCACTAATTAACATACTGCCATTGCTTTTGTAACTGAATTCATTTGTGACTCAGTACAAATAGATTGTAAAAGCATGACATACAGTAATTGGCAATGCATTAATTTGTGCAAGTGGATTTGTTTTTATCCAATGTATTTGGGATTACTGATGCCGCATATCTCATCCTTCGCAGCGACTATTTTTTAAAAGGTTTTATAGAAATACTCTCTGCTTAACAGCTCTGCTTTTATTGCACGAGGGATATAATATTTTTGTTTGAAATTGTTCCAACGTCTTAATTTTATGCCCGATTTTACATTTAACTTTCCCATTTAATGTAAGATTCTAAGTGAGGATTTATTTTCTGGCACAGCCTTGCCAACACTGAGATTGTATAGAAGTTTATTTGCAACATGAATATCCTTCTGTGTTATTATGCCAACATATGATTTCTTGAAAAGATAGAAAAAAAAAAGGATTTATGCTAGAAATAGGCATTTTACCCAATTTATAGTTAAGATTTAATCCTGCATAACTGTTTTTTCTTTGGGTCGTGTCCAAGGGTCTTTCAAGGAATCATTAAAGTGACGCACGATGCCAGACAGATGATTTGTAACTACATCAAAATCAACTGGTTGTGTATATCTTAGGGCAAATTACTTTGGTTTATAAAGTTTCAGATTGTGCAAACAACACTTTTTTTCTCTGTTTCAAAAGGAAAAATATAAAAACATGTTCGATAAAAATGAGTTTGCTGTAGCAGATAGTAGTTAGTCCTTGCTGCCCAGGAATACTGCCTAATTATGAATATATTTCCTCAAACTAAAAGATAAATGTTTGTAACCCCTATATTGGCTCAACTGTGTCTTCCCTGACTAGTAGCGATGGGCGAATTCGCGAAAAGGCAAAAAATTCACGAAATGGCGCCCGCATCCATTTGTTACGCTGGCATCAATTTTTTTGATGCCGGCGTCCGTTTTTAACTCCAGCGTCTGTTTTTTGGACGCCAGCGAATTTTTGCGGCCGTTTCGCTAATTTATTCGCTGGAGGCAAATCGCGCAAATTCGCCATACAAGCTTACTCTGAGGTAAAGTGGTTGTAACCCAGAACAAACCCCAAGGTCCCTGTCAGGGCTGGACTGAGAATTAAAATAGGCCCTGCCATTTCAGGTACACAGAGGCCCAAACAGCCCACAAAGAGGCCCAAACAGCCCCCCACCAGCCCACTAAGGTGTGACTTTCTATGGCACCTCAGAGCAGCCCCTCTGGCATTTGCCAGAACCCACAGATTGCCAGTCCGGGCCTGGTCCCTGTCATTGGTCACACTTCTTCCTATTACAGCCGCCTTTCACTTTCTGGCTACTCGGATGCCACCAGATTTTAAAATGAAAAGACTAAGGGGGATAGTTCTGGGCAGACATAGAAACGGGGAACGTAGTCGAGGGTCAGGCTGGATCGATACCAATTGGTATCAGGAGTCAGAGACGTAGTCGAGGTCACAGGCCGGGGTCAAAACCAACAGTAGCGAAGTACAGAGGGCAAATGTCGGTACAGGCAGAAAAACAGCAATGGTCAGAAGACAGGCAAGTGTCAGGAACACAAGAACAGATACAGAACGCACCCAGGAACTATCAAACATAGACCTACCTTGGGCAATGAGTGACTGGTCGAAGCCCCTTTAAATATTTGAATTTCTCAGCATGCGATGATGTCACGCGCAGCGCCAAGTTTAAAAAGGATGCACACATCAGATAGAAGGAGAAAATAATGAAAATGAATGCAACTTAACTGATTTCTCCAATAACCCATCCCCACTCCCTGCCATGCTAAAATGAAGGCAAGATAATTCTTATTTCTAGGTTCCCCTTAAGCATTCTATTTTCCTTTAAGCGTTTCTATTTTGTAAACAGACAGTTCGGTTAGTAAGAGAATTGTTCTTTCCTTAATTCACCCCTGTCACTTTGCCATGATTTAACATTCACTCATCTGCAGAATAACCGTAATGTACCGGGACATCATTTGGACTCAACTTCATGCCCGACAACCTCCAGAGATAAAATTGGCCTGTGATTTTTAAAAAATCCAATAGTGCTGACACTGGTTTTTATTGTTCTAGGGGCTCGCTCGCTCGCTTATTCCCCCTCCACGGGCCAACTTGTCTCAGCTAAATGCATTGCTCTTGCTTTTTATCAGGACTGGGAAATTCAGTCAAATTGCTGAAAACAATACCTGTCTTTATTGCTCTCAGTTCTACTGGAATCAAATTCTGGTATCTTATGGGCAACTCCCTTCAACAGAGATCGAATCATTTAAAGGGGATGTAAACGTACACATTCATTATAACTTTTCAATGATTTTGAGGTTATTTAAAACTGAAATTGATTCCTTTTATATTGTTTCTTTTTATTCAGCACTAGTGATGAGCTAATTTTTTGGGCAGGCATGGATTAGTGGCAAAATTCCACAGTTCGCCATCTGCAAATATTTCAGCAAAACTGCAATAAAAATCCACAATGAAAAATTTTGCAGTGACAAAAAAGTTGCCAAGACAAAATGCCCGATGACTTACAGTATACAGTATATGCGTTTGGAGTGCATTTTTTTGTGAGTAAATATAACATTTTGACCCCTTTTGACTTCAATGCGTTTCGCTTATTTTTCAGGACAGATTCACTCATCACTATTTCAGCACAAATGTTGGGTTTACAACCAATGCACTCATGACTTGAGACTAATAACTGGAAAAAAATTAGAGGGCTCATTTATAATGCATCACTAATAGTGATGAGTGAATATGTCCTGTTTGGCTTCGCCCAAAAAAAATCAAAATGGTGAAAAATTTGTGAAATGCATTGAAGCCAATTGTTGTTTTTATGGACGACAAATTGTTACGCGCTTGACATTTTTTATTTCTCCAAATGCATTAAGTCAATGGGTGTTTTTTCTTATGGTGACTTTTGTTCTTTTGCGCCCAACTAGTTCATGAAACTCCAATAGCAGGTGTGAACACCTTTGCTGGATAATGAGTGATGTAATATTCACCAGCGAATAATTTTACACTGCAAGCAGCACTAAACATTCACTAAAAATGTGTGTAGCCATGGGGGCAGCCATTCAAGCACTGGATACACAGTAGATAACAGATAAGTACTACTATAGTTTATATAAACAAGCTGCTGTGTAGCCATGGGGGCAGCCATTCAAGCACAGGATACACAGTAGATAACAGATAAGTACTACTATAGTTTATATAAACAAGCTGCTGTGTAGCCATGGGGACAGCCATTCAAGCACAGGATACACAGTAGATAACAGATAAGTACTACTATAGTTTATATAAACAAGCTGCTGTGTAGCCATGGGGGCAGCCATTCAAGCACAGGATACACAGTAGATAACAGATAGGTACTACTATAGTTTATATAAACAAGCTGCTGTGTAGCCATGGGGGCAGCCATTCAAGCACAGGATACACAGTAGATAACATATAAGTACTACTATAGTTTATATAAACAAGCTGCTGTGTAGCCATGGGGCAGCCATTCAAGCACAGGATACACAGTAGATAACAGATAAGTACTACTATAGTTTATATAAACAAGCTGCTGTGTAGCCATGGGGCAGCCATTCAAGCACAGGATACACAGTAGATAACAGATAAGTACTACTATAGTTTATATAAACAAGCTGCTGTGTAGCCATGGGGCAGCCATTCAAGCACAGGATACACAGTAGATAACAGATAAGTACTACTATAGTTTATATAAACAAGCTGCTGTGTAGCCATGGGGTCAGCCATTAAAGCACAGGATACACAGTAGATAACAGATAAGTACTACTATAGTTTATATAAACAAGCTGCTGTGTAGCCATGGGGGCAGCCATTCAAGCACAGGATACACAGTAGATAACAGATAGGTACTACTATAGTTTATATAAACAAGCTGCTGTGTAGCCATGGGGGCAGCCATTCAAGCACAGGATACACAGTAGATAACATATAAGTACTACTATAGTTTATATAAACAAGCTGCTGTGTAGCCATGGGGGCAGCCATTCAAAGCTGAAAAAGCAGGAAAGGCACAGGATACATAGCAGATAAGCCTATTAAATAGGACCCTAAAACTATGAATGTGGTGAGATTTGTTAAAAAATCTGGATTAAAAAAACAAGAACAAAAAAAAGCTCTGAATGCTAAAAAAAAATACGAATAACTCGGAAACCTCACAAAAATTCTAGATTTTCGGACAATTTCTAGTGGAGGAAAAATCTGAAAACCTCTGAATTAATTTAAACAACTCCCATTGACTTCTACATCACCTCAACAACTTTTACTTGGCAACATTTTGCTTTAGACTTTTTTATGGGTTTTTTTTCACTTACTAAATCTCCAAATTTTCAAGTTTATAGAAATACAGAAAACCCAAAAAATTTCAGAGTTTCATGGAAGAAAAAGGAAATTTGATTGTTAATATATGTAAACCATAGAGTAGGAAGCAGGGAGTTAATACCCCCTGCAATCCCATGGGGTCAGGAAACGGGTTCTAAGATGTTACTTCACTATCTAGATTATTTTCTTTTTGCAGGTCCAGCTAATTCTATAGTATGTGCCTCTAATCTTGAACATTTTACTTGGTTATGGAACAAATTTGGTATCCCATTGGCGAAGGAAAAAACGGTCTCTCCATGCAATGTAATTCATTTTCTAGACATAGAAATTGATTCTCAAAAAATGGAATTTAAAGAAAGACTCAAAATTTGCAATGAAAAATTTACCGCAGCAAAATAGATTGTCGCACGTCAAAATTGTCTCGCGCGCAAAATTATTCAGACGCCCATTGACTTTAATGCATTTGGACAAAATAGTCGCATGTATAAAAATGAATGCTCGTCTCAAAATTGACGCATGTCAAAATTATTTTAATGCCTATTGACATCAATTCATTATGCAAATTTTTCTTCCTTTCGCTTTGCACCCCCCCTCCAATGGACTGCCTGCGTGCTTCGCCACTCAGGGAAGAATATATTTGGTGGTTCAGTGAGGGCGCGGCAGCCAAGGGGGTAAAAGCGGGAGTGGGCTTACCTCCTTTCCAGTGGAGAGCCTGAGCAGGTAGGGCTGGCTGCGCTTGCCCCTCCCACCCACCTTAAATTTAATATTTAAATTTACAAAATATATTGTCATTGTGGTTGTCGTAGCTTGCATTGAGGAGAAACATGGGGCTCATTTATAAACACTGGGCAAATGTGCACCTGGGCAGTAACCTATGGCAACCAATCAAATGTTTGCTTTCATTGTTCAACCTGCAGCTGGCTGAAAAAAGCAAGTAACGGATTGGTTGTTATGGGTTACTGCCCAGGTGCAAATTTGCCCAGGGTTTATAAATAAGCCCCAGGGGCAAATTTACTAAAGGGCGAAGTGACTAAAGCTGGAGAAAATTCGCCAGCGTGACGTCATTTTGGAACTTTGCCGATTTACTAACGGTTGCTGGCTTAACTTCGCTAGCAAAGGAGAAAGACTCTAGTGGTACTTCGCTCCATAATGCCTGGCGATTTTGCACTCTGGCGAATGGACGTAACTATGCAAATCCACTAAGATGCAGATTTTACTGAACGTTACCTCTTGTGCCAGACTTTGCCACCTCGTGCAATAGAGTTGATAGGACTTCCTCCAAATTTAGTTGAAAAATTTGTCCCAAAAAACGCTGGCGTCTTTTCATTTTGTCAAATTCTTTTGGGGTAACCGGCTTCCCCCCTACATTTCCTAATATATGGCACATAAACTATACACTGGGCTCATGTGTAGGGCAATATAACAACTCTATTTTATTTAATTAAGTTTTCCTGGGTTTGTGTAGTGTAATGTATTTGCTGCAACATTTACGTCCATTGCTGTATGGAAATTAGCCAATGCTAGCGCAACTTCGCTTCGCTTGTCGCAGTAACGCTAGTGCAACTTCGCCAGTGTTCGGCGCCCTGGACACAATTTACGATTTTAGTGAATTAGCGTTGTACTGGCGAATCTATGCCTGGCAAAGTGTTGCTGTGTGAACAAAGCCGTCGCGGCTGTATTTTTGGAGGTTAGTAAATTTGCCCTCCAGTATTTAGAAGTTACTATTTAAATTCTGGCTTGGTAATGGCAGTGTTTATGTTAATATGTTTGGTAAGGCAGTCCAGGGTCGGACTGTTGGGGCCCAGGACCCACCGGGACTAATGTCCAGGGCCCCCTCTGACCCCCCGCCGACCCCCGTCCTCCTACTATGACGCGACGAGCGCATGGATTAAGGTGCCTGCGTGAAGGCGCAGCGCCTCTCAGCACGCCTAAATCAATAGGTGCCACACACATGTGCAGATGGCGCTGCACGGCACCTGACAAAAATTTTTTTTATTGCCGAATCTGATCGGGAGAGGGGACTGGCCTGGCGGGGGCCCATTACGGGTCGGGGCCCACTGGGTTTTTTCCCGTTGTCCCGCCGGGCCAGTCCGACACTGAGGCAAAGTGTCTTCTGAGGAAAGAAATATTTCGAAGCTATCATTTATAATGCTTATGGATATAGCAAATGGAAGTGTTATTATATGTGTTGGAATAAAATCGCGTCCAGAGTCTTTTAACTCCTTCTTGGGGCACTTGTGAGCTTCCAACCCCATGTCTACAACTCAGCAGTAGGTGATACTAGAAAATTCTGATGGAAGATTCCACTAGAAGACTTTAATGTCAGAATTTTATGAAGTAAAACTTTGAAAGCATCTTGCAGTGCCTGGGGACAAAATGGTTCTGCATCCAATATAAAAAAAAGCTGGAAACTGTGTTCAGTTCCTCATTAAGAAAGGTATACAGTATATATCCTAATCAAAAGCCGCGAAACACCTCTTGCCAATATATGAAAACTGCCGACATATGAAACTCAAAACTCAGCTGCTGCAATTTGACCAACAATCTGATTACAGAAAATGTTTGTTTCTCATTTAGGCAATTGGAATTATCAGGAAGCTATTAAAATTTGAGTCACTGTTTACAGAAGATTAGGAAACGGCGCTTCTTCGCAATGCATCATTTACATACAAATGAAAGAAAATCACCTCGGAGAAAAACATTATTTAAAAAGCTCATATCCTAACACTTCTGCTTAGTAGGCAAGCAAATCTGAGACAGAAATACCCTTTTCATCACTTTGCTTAAAATAACAAGCTTTCCTTGGCATTAGTAGTCGCCATTGCTTTAAATCTGTAACGAGTTTTGTTTGGATACAACTCTTTCAGATGTGGGGGGAAAAAAAAGAAAAAGAATTGGCTTCACTAAGCAGCATCTGCTTCTTTTTGTTCCACATGATATCAGTAACCTTTGGATAATAGTTGGCTGATGACAACACATTTATTTCCAGAAATTATATTCCTGATCTAATATGAGGTTATAAATAATTCAAAAGATTCATATTATTACAGGGAATTATATAAAGGAGATCAACCGGAGGGGATCTGTGTAATGAGAAACATTCAACTTCCTTGAGGGGTTCTGTTCTGCATTTCATCTTAGAATATTCCCTTCAGGGTGTGAGAGACAGTTTGCTGGAAAATATAAAGTCTCTTTGCTGTTTTTTTTCAAGATAAAGAAAAACAATAGCTTGGAGTTTGTTGTTGTTTGGTATCAAATCTTGTTTATTATATTAAATAAATGAAGTAGAATCAAGGAATTTGATTGCTAAACAGAAAAATTGTTCTTCTTTTAAGAATGTTCATTAAAATCACTTATATGTATCTCATGTGTGTTAAAATTCCTTACCTTTATTAGTCCTGATCACTTCCACCAGGAAGCTGTTCTATGTACAGTATCTGTTACACTTTCTGCAATGATTCTTCTTCTTTGTATTAGTGGTTTGATTTCTTACTATTAACTTCATATTGTTTCCTTAAGGTCTGAGCAATGTTATTTGTGCTTTTTTAAACACAAAGCAACTCCTCTACCCATCATTGTGTCAAGATATGCTGATTGTGTCTAGATGGTCTGGGAACTATATACTGGGTAACACCAGTATTGTGGCCCATAAGCAATAAAAAATATGAAACAATAAAAATGAAAGGATATCAAGGATTCTGGCTGCCAGGAAGCTGTGTTCCCCACAGTCACCGCTTCCGCGTTCCTAAGAGTCTCCAGGCAGTTGGTATGTGTGCGAAAAGTCGCCGGCGTCTTTAGGTTGGTTTTAGGAGAAAATTCAGTAATAATTTACTAGTGTAAGTTATTGTTTTTAAGAATTTTTAAAGATAAATATTACTAATATTAGGTTCTTGCTGGATAAATTAATGTGCATCATGATGTAAAATTTTTTTTTTTTTTTTTTAAATATTGTTATTTTAGAATGTATTTATTGATGTATAACTATGAAAAAACTATAAAACAATGTATCTGTTCGATATAGAAAGAGAGACTAACCCACACAAGTTTTTTTATATGGTAAATATGTTGAGTTTATGGTGGTTGCTATGGAGTGGAGCCGTGTGGCAACACACAAGGAGCTATAATGGCTATTAGGGATGTAGCGAACGTCGGAAAAAAAGTTCGCGAACATATTCGCGAACTTGCGCAAAAACGCGAGCGGTTCGCGAACGGTTCGCGAACCCCATAGACTTCAATGGGAAGGCGAACTTTAACATCTAAAAAAAAAATTTCTGGCCAGAAAAATGATTTTAAAGTTGTTTAAAGGGTGCAACGACCTGGACAGTGGCATGCCAGAGGGGGATCAAGGGCAAAAATGTATCTGAAAAATCTGCCTGTGTGTGCTTGGAAGAGATAGTGTAGGGGGAGAGCTGTTAGTGATTTCAGGGACAGATGATAGTAAGTTTGCTGGCTAGTAATCTGCTTGATACTGCTCTGTATTGGAGGGACAGAAGTCTGCAGGGATTTGAGGGACATTTTAGCTTAGGTAGCTTTGCTGGCTAGTAATCTACTGTTCTCTTTAAACAACTGCCATACGTTGACCTTGTAGGCATTGTTTGCCCAGTTTTTTGGACGCAGCCACTGAAGCACAGTTGCCAGAAAAAATATGCCATATAAATGCTGAAAATAGTCATTTTTCGCCATACGTTGACCTTGTAGACATTGTTTGCCCAGTTTTTTTGGTTGCAGCCACTGAAGCACAGTTGCCAGAAAAAATATGCCATATAAATGCTGAAAATAGTCATTTTTTGCCATACGTTGACCTTGTAGGCATTGTTTGCCCAGTTTTTTTGGTCGCAGCCACTGAAGCACAGTTGCCAGAAAAAATATGCCATATAAATGCTGAAAATAGTCATTTTTTGCCATATACGTTGAGTCAACGTATGGCAAAAAATGACTATTTTCAGCATTTATATGGCATATTTTTTCTGGCCTCTGTGCTTCAGTGGCTGCGGCCAAAAAAACTGGGCAAACAATGCCTACAAGGTCAACGTCGTTGACCTTGTAGGCATTGTTTGCCCAGTTTTTTTGGCCGCAGCCACTGAAGCACAGAGGCCAGAAAAATATGCCATATAAATGCTGAAAATAGTCATTTTTTGCCATACGTTGACTCAACGTATATGGCAAAAAATGACTATTTTCAGCATTTATATGGCATATTTTTTCTGGCCTCTGTGCTTCAGTGGCTGCGGCCAAAAAAACTGGGCAAACAATGCCTACAAGGTCAACGTCGTTGACCTTGTAGGCATTGTTTGCCCAGTTTTTTTGGCCGCAGCCACTGAAGCACAGAGGCCAGAAAAAATATGCCATATAAATGCTGAAAATAGTCATTTTTTTGGTCGCAGCCACTGAAGCACAGTTGCCAGAAAAATTATGCCATATAAATGCTGAAAATATGCATTTTTTTGGTTGCAGCCACTGAAGCACAGAGGCCAGAAAAATTATGCCATATAAATGCTGAAAATATAAATTTTTTTGGTTGCAGCCACTGAAGCACAGAGGCCAGAAAAATTATGCCATATAAATGCTGAAAATATGCATTTTTTTGGTTGCAGCCACTGAAGCACAGAGGCCAGAAAAATTATGCCATATAAATGCAGAAAATATGCATTTTTTTGGACGCAGCCACTGAAGCACAGTTGCCAGAAAAAATATGCCATATAAATGCTGAAAATAGTCATTTTTTGCCATACGTTGACCTTGTAGACATTGTTTGCCCAGTTTTTTTGGTTGCAGCCACTGAAGCACAGAGGCCAGAAAAAATTAAACCAGTAGGGTTTGCACCCTAGTTTGTAACGGTGGCGGAGGGAGGAGGAGGACGCTAAAGGACAGCTGTGTGTGGAGTCATGAGGCTTGAAGAGAAGGACAGCTGCATAGAAGTCAGAACAAGTCTTCCGGCGTGCAGTAACCCTCCGAGATCCACCCCTCATTCATTTTAATAAAGGTCAGGTAATCGACACTTTTGTGACCTAGGCGAGTTCTCTTCTCAGTTACAATCCCTCCTGCTGCACTGAAGGTCATTTCTGAGAGCACACTTGAGGCTGGGCAAGACAAGAGGTTCATGGCAAATTGTGACAGCTCTGGCCACAGATCAAGCCTGCGCACCCAGTAGTCCAGGGGTTCATCGCTCCTCAGAGTGTCGATATCTGCAGTTAATGCCAGGTAGTCCGCTACCTGCCGGTCGAGGCGTTCTTTGAGGGTGGATCCAGAAGGGTTGTGGCGCTGCCTTGGACAGAAAAACATTTGCATGTCTGACGTTACAGACTGGCCAAAGGGCTTTGTCCTTGCAGGTGTGCTCGTGGCAGGATTACTGGCACCTCTGCCCCTGGAATGTTGATGAGTTCCTGAAGTGACATCACCCTTAAAAGCATTGTACAACATGTTTTGCAGGCTGGTTTGTAAATGCCGCATCTTTTCGGACTTGTGGTATGTTGGTAACATTTCTGACACTTTATGCTTGTACCGAGGGTCTAGTAGCGTTGCGACCCAGTACAGGTCCTTCTCCTTAAGCCTCTTGATACGGGGGTCCTTCAACAGGCATGACAGCATGAAAGACCCCATTCTCACAAGGTTGGATGCAGAGCTATCCATCTCCGCTTCCTCATTATCAAGGACTGCATCATCCACGGTCTCCTCCCCCCAGCCACGTACAAGACCAGGGGTCCCCAAAAGGTCACCACTAGCCCCCTGGGAAGCCTGCTCCTGTTGGTCCTCCTCCTCCTCCTCCACAAAGCCACCTTCCTCCTCTGACTCCACTTCTGGCACCTCTCCCTGCGTTGCAGCAGGTGCCTGGGTTCGTTCTGGTGATTCCGACCAGAAATCGTGCGCTTCCAGCTCCTCGTCACGCTGGTCTACAGCCTCATCTGTCACTCGTCGCACGGCACGCTCCAGGAATAAAGCGAAGGGTATTAGGTCGCTGATGGTGCCTTCGGTGCGACTGACCATATTTGTCACCTCTTCAAAAGGTCGCATGAGCCTGCAGGCATCGCGCATAAGCACCCAGTAACGGGGGAAAAAATCCCCAGCTGTGCAGATCCAGTCCTACCACCCAGTTCAAAAAGGTACTCGTTGACGGCCCTTTGTTGTTGCAGCAGACGTTCCAACATAAGGAGCGTTGAATTCCAGCGAGTCTGGCTGTCAGAAATCAAACGCCTGACTGGCATGTTGTAGCGCTGCTGAATGTCAGCAAGGCGTGCCATGGCTGTGTAGGAACGTCTGAAATGGGCCGACACCTTTCTGGACTGGGTGAGAACGTCCTGGAATCCTGGGTACTTGGAGACAAAACGTTGGACTATTAAATTTAACACATGTGCCATGCAGGGCACATGTGTTAAATTGCCTAGTCTCAACGCTGCCAACAGATTGCTTCCATTGTCACACACCACTTTTCCGATCTGCAGTTGGTGTGGGGTCAGCCACCGATCGGCCTGTGACTGCAGAGATGACAGGAGTACAGATCCGGTATGGTTTTTGCTTTCCAGGCACGTCATCCCCAAGACAGCGTGACAACGGCGTACCTGGCACGTCGAATAGCCTAGGGGGAGCTGGGGGTGCACAGGTGTGGAGGAGGAGAAGGAGGACCCAGCAGCAGAGTAAGAAGAAGAAGAAGACGAGGTAGAGAGCGATGGAGGAGTAGAGGTGGTGGCAGAACCGCGTGCAATCCGTGGCGGTGACACCAACTCCACTGTTGTTGTTGAGCTACCCATTCCCTGCTTCCCAGCCATTACCAAGTTCACCCAGTGGGCAGTGTAGGTGACATACCTGCCCTGACCATGCTTGGAGGACCATGCGTCAGTAGTCATATGGACCTTTGGCCCAACACTAAGTGACAGAGATGCGGTAACTTGGCTCTGCACATGTTGGTACAGGTGTGGTATTCCCTTTTTAGAAAAAAAATTGCGGCTGGGTACCTTCCACTGCGGTGTCCCAATTGCTACAAATTTGCGGAAGGCCTCAGAGTCCACCAGCTGGTATGGTAAAAGCTGGCGGGCTAAGAGTGCAGACAAGCCAGCTGTCAGACGCCGGGCAAGGGGGTGACAGTCAGACATTGGCTTCTTACGCTCAAACATGGCCTTCACAGAAACTTGGCTGGTGGCAGATGACTGGGAATGGGAACAGGTGGTCAAGGTGGAAGGCGGAGTGGAGGGTGGTTCAGACGGGTCAAGGAGAGCAGAGGTAGAGCAGTAAGATGCTGGACCAGAAGGAGTGTGGCTTTTAGTTTGCCTGTTGCCTTTGAGGTGTTGCTCCCAAAGTGCTTTGTGCTTGCCGCTCATGTGCCTTCGCATAGAAGTTGTACCTATGTGGCTGTTGGGCTTACCAAGGCTCAGTTTCTGACTGCACTCATTGCAAATTACAATGCTTTTGTCAGAGGCACACACATTAAAAAAATCCCACACTGCTGACTTTTTGGAAGTGTGCGATCTGGCGGTAACAGTAGAAGTTGGCGGCATTGGCGGCAATGGCGGGTGCGTTGGCCGGCTGAACACAGGTGCCGATACATGTTGCTGCCCTACTGATCCCTGCGGGCTGTCCTCCCTGCTTCTTCTAAGTCTTATTCTCCTACTGCCTCTCTGACTCTCCGTCTCTCCATCTGAACTACCCTCCTCTTGCTCTCTTCTACTAGGCACCCACAAAACATCAATCTCCTCATCATCATTCTCCTCAGATGCATCAATTTCTTCTGACACATCACAGAAGGAAGCAGCAGCGGGGACCTCCTCCTCATCACTCATTATGTCCATCTCTGTCGTGTTCTCTGCCAGAATTAAATCTGGTGTAAGGTCCTCATCTCCTTCATCTTCTTCTGGCAATAATGGTTGCGCATTACTCAGTTCAAGAAACTCATGGGAAAATAACTCCTCTGACCCCAGTGAAGAAGGGGCACCGGTGGTGGAGGAAGTGTTACGTGGGGTGGCCATAGCAGTGGAGGATGAGGAGGATGTTGTGGTAAAGTTAGAAACGGTAGAGGATGGGGTGTGCTGTGTAAGCCAGTCAACTACCTCTTCAGCATTTTGGGAGTTCAGGGTCATTGGCTTTTTAAAACTGGGCAATTTGCTAGGGCCACAGGATTGCATAGCAGCACGGCCCCTAGCACGGCCTCTGCGTGGCGGCCTGCCTTTGCCTGGCATTATTTTTTAAAAAACAACAACAACAACAAAAACTCAGTTGGTTTTTCTGGAAACGATAATACACACAGCTAGATGGCGGGTTGAAGAAAACAGTGTGCAAATAATGCCTACAAGGTCAACGTATACACTACTACAGCGGTGGATACGGATTACGTAAAATATATTATGGCTGCTTGAAAAAAGTCACTCCGGTGTTTTTTCTGGAGACGGTAATATTATGGATATTTAGACAGAATGTGAACAAGGTCACACAGCTAGATGGCGGGTTGAAGAAAACAGTGTGCAAATAATGCCTACAAGGTCAACGTATACACTACTACAGCGGTGGATACGGATTACGTAAAATATATTATGGCTGCTTGAAAAAAGTCACTCCGGTGTTTTTTCTGGAGACGGTAATATTATGGATATTTAGACAGAATGTGAACAAGGTCACACAGCTAGATGGCGGGTTGAAGAAAACAGTGTGCAAATAATGCCTACAAGGTCAACGTATACACTACTACAGCGGTGGATACGGATTACGTAAAATATATTATGGCTGCTTGAAAAAAGTCACTCCGGTGTTTTTTCTGGAGACGGTAATATTATGGATATTTAGACAGAATGTGAACAAGGTCACACAGCTAGATGGCGGGTTGAAGAAAACACTGTGCAAATAATGCCTACAAGGTCAACGTATACACTACTACAGCGGTGGATACGGATTACGTAAAATATGTTATGGCTGCTTGAAAAAAGTCACTCCGGTGTTTTTTCTGGAGACGGTAATATTATGGATATTTAGACAGAATGTGAACAAGGTCACACAGCTAGATGGCGGGTTGAAGAAAACACTGTGCAAATAATGCCTACAAGGTCAACGTATACACTACTACAGCGGTGGATACGGATTACGTAAAATATATTATGGCTGCTTGAAAAAAGTCACTCCGGTGTTTTTTCTGGAGACGGTAATATTATGGATATTTAGACAGAATGTGAACAAGGTCACACAGCTAGATGGCGGGTTGAAGAAAACACTGTGCAAATAATGCCTACAAGGTCAACGTATACACTACTACAGCGGTGGATACGGATTACGTAAAATATATTATGGCTGCTTGAAAAAAGTCACTCCGGTGTTTTTTCTGGAGACGGTAATATTATGGATATTTAGACAGAATGTGAACAAGGTCACACAGCTAGATGGCGGGTTGAAGAAAACACTGTGCAAATAATGCCTACAAGGTCAACGTATACACTACTACAGCGGTGGATACGGATTACGTAAAATATATTATGGCTGCTTGAAAAAAGTCACTCCGGTGTTTTTTCTGGAGACGGTAATATTATGGATATTTAGACAGAATGTGAACAAGGTCACACAGCTAGATGGCGGGTTGAAGAAAACACTGTGCAAATAATGCCTACAGGGCAAATAATGCCTAAAAGGTCAACTTATACACTACTACAGCGGTAGTAAAATAAAAAAAAGTAAAATAAAAAAAAAATGAATATTAAAAAAAAAAAATTAAAGTTGGTGCTGCTGAACTACTAGGAGCAGCAGATTAGCACACCAGTCCCACTCCCCAACACTGCTAGACTAATAGCACTGGGCTCTTATAGTAGTAGTAGTAGTAGTAGTAAAACAACAAAAAAATAAATAAAAGCAGTCCTTACAAGGACTACTGTTATTGCAGCAGTCAGCAGATGAGATCAGAAGCAGGACAGCTGCCCACTGCAGCTACATACAGAGCACTGCAGTAGAAGGTAGATTACTAGCCAGCAAAGCTACCTAAGCTAAAATGTCCCTCAAACCCCTGCAGACTTCTGTCCCTCCAATAACAGAGCAGTATCAAAACGATTACTAGCCAGCAAACTTTCAACTGTCCCTGAAATCACTAACAGGCAGCAGCTCTCTCCCTACACTATCTCTTCAGCACACACAGGCAGAGTGAAAAAACGCTGCAGGGCTTCGGTTTTTATAGGGAAGGGGAGTGGTCCAGGGGAGAGCTTCCTGATTGGCTGCCATGTACCTGCTGGTCTGGGGTGAGAGGGCAAAAAAAAGCGCCAACAATGGCGAACCCAAAATGGCGAACGTCGCGCGACGTTCGCGAACTTCCGGCGAGCGCGAACACCCGATGTTCGCGCGAACAAGTTCGCCGGCGAACAGTTCGCGACATCTCTAATGGCTATAAGGAGTTAAAAACAATAGAGATGAGTAACCATGACAACCCAGCAACTAGACAGGGCAAGAAGAGAAAGGAAGGAGAAAACACGCCATTGGAATTATCGCCAGGATTTAAGACGCATGCGCAAATTACAATTTGAAGCCTTTTGAAAAAGTCGAAGGACGAAACACGTCAAGGCTATTATGCCATCGCTAAGTGCCTGAGGTCTGCATGCGGTGGGAAAAGACGCCGGCGACTTTTCGCACACATACCAACTGCCTGGAGACTCTTAAGAACGCGGAAGCGGTGACTGTGGGGAACACAATATTATGGGGCACATTTACAAAGCTCGAGTGAAGGATTCGAATTAAAAAAATTTCGAATTTCGAAGTGTTTTTTGGGCTACTTCGACCATCGAATTGGCTACTTCGACCTTCGACTACTACTTCGACTTCGAATCGAACGATTCGAACTAAAAATCGTTCGACTATTCGACCATTTGATAGTCGAAGTACTGTCTCTTTAAGAAAAACTTCGACCCCCTACTTCGGCAGCTAAAAGCTACCGAAGTCAATGTTAGCCTATGGGGAAGGTCCCCATAGGCTTGCCTGAGATTTTTTGATCGAAGGATATTCGTTCGATCGCAGGATTTGCGCTAAATCGTTCGACTTCGATATTCGAAGTCGAAACGATTTTAGTTCCTAGTCGAATATCGAGGGTTAATTAACCCTCGATATTCGACCCTTCATACATCTGCCCCTTTATGTGAATTTATCACTGGAACATTGTGAGTGTAATTTTTTTGATTGTTAATTAAAAAGTTTACAATTTTACACTATGTTAGCGCATTCTTATAGTGGGATGAAGTTTTGAAGCCGCATGCAGAATACGCTGCTGATATCCACTTCTCTTTAATGTGCATCATTCCCTAAACGTCTGTAAGTACCCCCCTATACAAATTCTCATGGTACAAGGCTTGAGATAGTGGTTAAGAAATTACAAAGATATGCTTAAGTGGATATAAGGGACACTTTATTCATTATATAAGATAATCACAAAAGGTGTGTGAACACATTTGGAGAATACTACACCATATTGGCAAAATCTCTCTCTTCTCTTTTATTGTTTCTCTGTGAGCCTGACCTCGTGCTGTAAACGCTGGTTTTCCCTTAAAACTTTGGATCCCAATAAAAAATATGAGCCCAACACCTATCCTTAACCTCTCTTCTGGACCCAACCATTCATGTCATCACTTATATACTCATGATACTCATATCCAAAAAGTCTATCTCTGTTGTCAACAGAGGAGGTAGGGCAGATGCAAGTATATCAATAACACAAGGTAGGTGGTTGGAGGAGGGACTCTGGACTGTGGTGCTTTGACAGTGTGGACAAGTACTTGGGTAGAGTCAGGCACACTGCCTCTTAGAGAAGGGTTGTGTTCACCTGAACCTGCCCAACCAGCATACCCCATGGGTTTTAGGCATGCCCACACAACACTGGTAAAATCCTTTCATAGTGAATGGATGGCAGTCTTAGGATATACTGTATCCATCACACAAGTCAGTGGTCAGGAGGTAGAAGACAGAGGCCAAATCGAATTAATAGGCCTGAGGTCATGGCAAACAGAAGCAGAATCAAATAAACAGACAAGAGTTTAGGACCAGGAAATCTATGGACCAATAAGCTACTCAGGAACAAGGCAAGTCAAAAAACCACAACAAGGAGGATCAATGCAAGAATGTTCAATAATAAGCAAAATAGTAAAAAGTCTGTTTTGTATATTTTAGGCATTATGAAACTAGATTTTGTTTTTAGTACCCTTAGCTACATTGGAGGTTGGGAAAAGATAAGGAAGAGAATAATTGTTTGGATTTCTAGTAAAGATGAGCTCCAAATGCTTCCGGTGACTCTGCGTGGAAACTGCCAGTTCATCATACAATCCAAGGTTCAAATCCGGAGAAGTGGTCCAGTATTCAGTCTCAGAGCTTAACCTTGACTAGTCTGGTATATTAAATGTAAAAACAAAAGGGGGTTGTGGGAGCACTCACATTGCTAAGTGAAGCTTTGGCTGAGCTTCGTGTGGTTTGTAGCACCCTCCATACTCACCCCGATCAACTAATGGTGGCCCTATGTTTTTAACTGCACCAAATTATTATACTTTTTTAAAAAAATGGGCGTTGGTTTGGGCAATCACTCTCTCTTAAAAGCTGCAAGTTAGCAGCGGGGGAGGATTTAGCCTTCAGACAGAAACCAAGGTTCAGCAGATTTCTACTTCAACCAATGCTATTATGCAGAGAGACACAGGATCCTCAATACTATGACTGGAGGTAAACAAGTTAGGGACCACCATATGGGGTTTACCTTGACGTGGTATGGTGGCTTTTCAACTTTATGATCATAACTTTGTAACTAAAAACCCCTGTCTTTGTTAACACATGCATTTGCATATCTACGGAATTACTTAGACAGGGGCCATGGGAATGTGCACTGACCCATTTGGATATGCCAGTAGCACTTCCCTTATACTTATATACATTTCTACTTAGCAATGTGAGTGCTCCCACAACCCCCTTTTGTATTTGATATTAAATGTAAAAATCAATCACATCAATGTGAATGACCCAGTGGTTCCATCTATGTCCCATTCAACTCATACAACTTGTTAGTACAGGTGGTCCTAACATTCAAAATGGGCCGTGGTACTGCTGTCTTCCTTGCACCAAATTATATATTACATATACGTCTTATGTATATGGCAAATGGGGGCATATGGGATATTAAAGAGAAGCAAATTTAGATGGAAGAAACTTAGTGAATGTGATATGATTTTGTTTATCCCCCAAAAGTATAAAAATATATTTTCTTACAGTTTAATCAACTAAATATGCAGATACTCCTCCTCAATACACAGAAACCACCTCTGGCCATAATGACCTATGAAAATGTAAAAATCTGCATAAAAACATATTTCCCCTCTAAACACTCAAACTGAAGCCCATTCCCAGTTCTTAAAATATTTTGTATCTGTAGTCTGAAATATACTTTCCATTACAGATCTGTTTGTCACACTTGATACAACTGGAGATACCATTATTTGGAAAAAAAAGTGTGGGCTAACATTACATGGGACTGGCAGCCAAAAATGCATTTACTCTTTGCTGAGTTTGAACTGCTTGTAGAAGTATAATTTGAGAGGCCAGATATGGGCTTTTAAAAATTTGCTGAAGGTTACACTACTGCTGCTCACTGGTTTGAAGAGTACCATGTCTTAATTTGTATGCGGTCCTAAGTAGTAAAGGGAAAATGTATCCGTTTTGCTTTCTTTTAAATCAGCAACAAGATGTGAAAAAAAATGTTTTTGTTGTATTGCACAAGTTTCTTATAAGCATGCATTGTGCAAAATGCAGATCAAAAAACATTTCTAGAATTTTGCCTCATTCAGCTGGAACAGCATTTTTGGACCATCGGCTAGGGTTGTTAGAAAGTAATGGAATATACGGTAAACTGATTTGATAGCTTAAAATGTATTTAGTATTGGCAAAAAAGTTGTGTCGGTTTTTCATACATGTGTATAAATTCCACCTGTAAAATTTTTAATATTTATCCATTTTGGTGAAACCATTCATTTCTGGCACATTTCACACCACGGGGCAGATTTATCAATGGTCAAATTTCGAAGTGTAAAAACTTCGAAATTCGACCATCGAATTGCATTACTTCGATATTTGAAGTCAAAGTTTTTTTTTATATCAAATTTGCCTATATTCGGTCAAAGTAAAATTGTTCGATCGTACGATGAAATCCTTGGAATCAAACGATTTAATCGATCGAACGATTTTACTTCGACTTCTAAAAACGTAGTCAAATGTTGGCTATAGTTTCCAGGAGGTCCCCATAGTGCGAAGTGTCGATTTTCGAAGTCAAACTTTTTTGCTTCAAATCGAAGTCAAAGTCGAATTTAGGCCTATTCGATGGTCGAATTACCCAAAAATTAGTTTGAAATTCGAAGTATTTAAATTCGAAAATTCACTTTGACCCTTAGTGAATGTGTCCCTACATGTAGAAGTGGTACCAAACACATCAAAACATGATGTTTTGTTGTTATGGATTAGTAAAAGAATTAAGACCCAATTTTGTATGTGGTGCGAAATGTGTCAGCCATCGATGGTTCATAGGTTTTTTTGTTTTAAATTATACACATATCTCTGTCTCCAACTCCAGAATGGCACACCACATACGTAAGTGGTACCAAACAATCACATGATGTTTTGTTGTTATGGATCAGTAAAAGAATTAAGTTCCAATTTAGTATATAGTGCGAAATGTGTCAGATTCGATGGTTCACAGCTTTTTTTTAAAAAAAAATTATACAGGGATCTCTGCCTCCAACTTCAAAATAGCACACCACATGTGAAAATGGTACCAAATACATCAGGACATGATGCTTTGTTGTTACGGATCAGTAAACGAATTAAGACCCAAATGCATTTTGTATGTGGTGCAAAATGTGTCAGACATTGATGGTTCACAGAATTTTTTAAATAAATTATACAGAGATCTCTGCCTCCAGAATGGCACGACTTTACAAGGCTTTCTAAACTGTGTATTAACAACATACAATACTGATGAATTAGATGCCATGGCAGATGTTACAGCTGTAACGGATTGGGTTGTTTGAGCTGAAAGTATAAAATGAAAATATATTATTTAAATGATTTTGCAATCACCAGAAGCAGCACATATGTTTGATTTCCTAATGGAGGCAGTCCAATAAATACATTTCAGTAGCAGGACATATTTTTGAAGTGGCTGAGCATTTTAAAACAGTTTTAAAATATTGATTCTAGTTATGTTTTGTCTCCCTTGTTTGTGAAAAGATTGAAAAAAAACGGTTTTACTTTCCTTATTCCAAAAAAGGTCCTGGTTTATTGGCAGTGAACAAATACAGGCCTTTTGATTGATGATAATAATGTTCTAATAGTTCTGGGAGGCATAACTGGTTTTGACTAGTTATCAGAATTCTTGAATGGGTTTATTTTAATCTCAACAAATCACATTTTTAAAAAAAATTCACTTCACATCGACTTTTACAGCAACTCATCAGGCTTTGGGTGGTGTGATTTTAAGTGTAAATTTTTAATGGTTGCAGTCCTGGCAAACTGAGTTTTTGCTGTAACATAAAAACCTTGATAGTGATTTTTTTTTTGCTGTGATTTTCTCAAATTGCAAATGTGCAAAAAAGTTGTGATTACATTTTAATAAATCATCTACTATCCAGAGAGCTTCAAATGATTATTTTATTTTACAAAATATTTCCTTTTTATCCTGGCCTCCATGTCAGCTGCTAATAGGTTAGGTCAGGTTTTAAGGTTTTCCTGCTACTGAATTGTGCAAGTATTGTAGCAGATAAAGGATATTGCCTGCTGGGAAAGCCGGGAAAGTCCGATGGTGTTGAAAGTCAGAGGAAAAAAGTATTCAGACATGCCAAGAACATGGAAAAGTCAATGGCACATGTCCTGTTAACAACGGGAAGATTTTATGAATTGCACTGGGTTTCTGAAAAAAAAAAATGTAACTTTTGGGCAATTTTATGAAAAATTCAAATTTGGATTAGATTTTTTTTCATGATTTAAGGAAAACAACGGTAAGTGTTGTTTAATTTTCCTTTTTTTCTGTAATAACAAAATAGTAGTTTTTACATGATCCCAACTAAGATATAATTAATCCTTATTGGAAGCAAAACCAGCCTATTGGGTTTATTTAATGTTTTCATAATTGTTTAGTAGACTTAGGGGCCGATTCACTAACTTCGATTGAAGGATTCGAAGGTAAAAAACGTAGAATTTCAAAGTTTTTTTGGGCTACTTCGACCATTGAATGGGCTACTTTGACCTTCGACTACGACTACGACTTCGAATCGAAGGATTCATAGTAAAAATCGTTCGACTATTCGACCATTGGATAGTCGAAGTACTGTCTCTTTAAAAAAAACTTCAACCCCCTAGTTCGCCATCTAAAGCTACCAAAGTCAATGTTAGCCTATGGGGAAGGTCCCCATAGGCTTGGCTAACTTTTTTTGATCGAAGGATATTCCTTCGATTGTTGGATTAAAATCCTTTGAATCATTCGATTCAAAGGATTTTATCGTTCGATCGAAGGAATTACCCTTCGATCGTTCGATCGAACTATCTGCGCTAAATCCTTGGACTTCGATATTCGAAGTCGAAGGATTTTTTCTCCTAGTCGAATATCGACGGTTAATTAACCCTCGATATTCGACCCTTAGTGAATCGGCCCCAAAAGGTATGAATTTTCAAGCTATGGAAAACTCAAGAGCCCAAGCATCCTGGAAACAGGTGCCATACCTGTATTTTCTAACATTTTAATAAATCTTCTTCCCACAATACCTTTAATCTGTTTTTCAAATATGTTCTTCTAACCTCTCGAATGCATACAAAACTGTTCCATAGTAAAGAGTGAATATTTCTCTTTCTGGCACAACAGAGAATCTTCCATCCCCCCAAGTATTTGATGGTATCCATGCGCAGTCACTTTCTCTGGCTGCCTGTCATGTTACAGTACTTTCTTATAATAGGGGATGTTCAGATAATTGCTGGATGTGATTTATATTGCATGTGCAAAGTTATTTAATGCCTCACTGAGTAAAAGTTAATTATTAGATACAACTTAATGCTGATCTCTTCCTTGAGAAACATCTAGCTCTAGGTCGGGAAAGACTTGATACATACAGTAGAAGCTCTATAGTGAAATAGAATCTATAGATGGGAAAGAGTTAAGCTGATAGAAAGTTGCCTTTTTCTTATTTCTTCCTATAATTGAATATATGCACAAATCTTTGTTCCGGAAGGCTTGATAAAGGACCCGGAGGGGTCCGAAACGTTGCCCCTTTGTGATGTATACTTTGGAACTTCAAATAAATCACTGTTTGGACACAATTGCAACTTACAGATGTGCATCCGAATTTCTTTTGTCATTTACCCATTGACCCTTATGCGAGGGAAGGGTCTTCCGAATAAGCACCCTTCACTTAGAACAAGTGTGTTGGGATAAGGTTGAGCTCTCCATGTTCGTGCATCGTATTATGACCTATAGAGGAAACCAATGCAGAAGGAATCAAAAGAATAGACATCAAATTATTACCTAGGGGGTTATTTATCAAGATCTTGTACACTATTTTCTGAAAACCACTTTGACTAAATCTTTGGTTATTGAGTGAAACCCAGTGCTGATCAGAATATCTTCAAAATGTCTGCCATTTACTTCTACTGTTCCCCCCTTCTATTTTCCCCCTTTAAAAGTTTGACCTGACAAAATCAGACGTTAATAAATAACCCCCTTACTGACCAAGTAACAGTAAGTTGAAAAATAGTCCTCTTGGGACTCTGTCAGATGGTGCAGCAACAAAATATGAACATAGCATCAATTAGTATTAGTGATGGTCGAATCTCTCCCGAAAAATTCGGGAAAAATCATGAAATCGGAAAGTTCCTGAAAAAATCGTGAAATTCTATAGTTTTCACGAAAAAATCAGGAAATTCTACAGTTTTCATGAAAAAAATCTAGCAATTCGAAAGTTTTCACAAAAAAATCAAGAACTTTGAATGTTTTCACACAAAAAATCGAGCAATTCGAACCTTTTCATGAAAAAATCATGAAAATCGGAAATTGACGCCGGTGAATTTTCACCAGTGAATTTTCTTGGGAGATTCGCTAATTTAATCGCCGGTTTCGCGGGAATTCACAGCGAATTTGTGCCAGGCTAATTTATTCGCCCATCACTAATTAGTATTAATTGAACTGGCAAATAGTTTGGGATGCCAAGGAATTGACTTTTTTACTACCAGTCCTTATTTCTTCAGGGAAATTACATACAATATAAGAGAATAATCATCATCACTTTCCCTTAAAATAATAATCCGGTGCATCTTTAGTCTCTTTTACCCTTTCCCAACAAAATGCTGAGATGCAAATCTAATTTTTTATTTGACTTTATTTGCAATATAATATCTTGCTACAGGATTGATACGCCTCAAAAATACGACACAGCATTTTTCTTTTTCAGATGATCTGATATTTCATTACCATATTCAGCATTTTATCAGCCTTAACTTTACCTCTTTCAATATTTAATCTTCTTTGGATGCTATTCTAAACCTCTGTTCATTATTGCTGTAGGTTAACATTCGCCAAACCGCTCATTCTCTAAGGCAGCTAATAGTAATTCTGTATCATTACTGGTATATTCCATTAGCGCATTTAATTGTAAAAGATATCAAGAAAATTTATATTCTGAAGCTTTCCTATCTAGGGACTGTATTGGAATTAAATTTTGCTCCTATAGCGCTGGATAAACCCAATACACTCTCAATTGATTCGCCATTATGTCATTTATAACAACTTTCTGCAATATTGCTCTGAAAAAAAATCACAGAGGAGTTTCTTGTAGAGTTTTAGGTTCTATTTAAGAATTTCTTTACATTGAGGCTTTGGTCTAATCAAATATATACCATGTTTTATAGCATAAATTCAGTTAAGAAAACTTCATAAGAAGTAAAACTTATGAGTGATAATCAACGTAATGCATGGGCACATAAAAATGAAAAAAGATATTAATGTTCACTAAAAACCCATTTTATGTTTGCTTTATAGAGAACGCTTTATGATTATATCCTTGAGATTCTACTCTTTATAGATCCATCTATAAATTTTAATATGATCCAGCTAACAATATTTTTTTTCCCCCCAAATGCATGGAAAAAACGCTCACTCTTATTAATTAGTTCTAAGGTAATGGTGTGTTTGGTCTTGGACGTGAAATCAATGTCAGGCTTGAGGTTACTTTTGACTTGTCAAGAAATCAATACAGGAACATTGTACCAGTAAGAAAGAACAGGAATTACATGTAACTTGACATGTAAATATATGAGCTTTTCTGTTTGTTTTTAGTTCACTTTACACATTGTAGTTTATTGCTAAATTCCTCCGCATTTATTTATTAATATCTTCTGAAATTACTTTTGTCTAAAGAGCCTCCAAAACAGCTCGACCTTAGGATTTGGATTCAAAGTTGATCTGTTTTTTTTCAAATTACATCAGTTAATAGTGCTGCTCCAGCAGGTTTCTGCACTGAAATCCAGTTCAAAAAAGCAAACTGATTATTTTATTTTACATATTGTCAGTTTCCCAGGTTCCCCCAGTCATGTGACTCATGCTCTGATAAACTTCAGTCACTCTTTACTGCTGCACTGCAAGTTGGAGTGATATCACCCCCAACCCTTCCCATCCCCCCATTAGCCCATCAGCAAAACAATGGGAAGGTTACCATTTAACAGCTTCCTGCTAGATATAAGAACAGCACTCAATAGTAAAAATCCAAGTCCCACTGCTACTCCTTCAGTTACATTGAACAATAGCCTGCCAGAAAGCAGTTCCTTCCGAAAGTGCTGGTTCTTTCTGAAAGCACATGACCTGACAAAATGACCCGAGATGGAGCCTACACATCAATATTACAACTAAAAAAATATACTTGTTGGGCTAGGAATTACATTTTATATAGTAGAGTGAATTATTTGCAGTGTAAACAGTGTAAATAATATAACTATACCATGAAAATCATGACAGAATCCCTTTAATATCCATTTAGTCCAGGACCAGCAACCACATATATTAATAGTAATGTATAGTGATCCATGTTACAGTCCTTGTTAGGTCCTTGATAAATATTGATCATGGTCATGTCACTAGTTTGTGACAACATATTTCCAAATACAAAACATTAGACATTTATTGATGCAGCCATTTTGTCCATTTGGCTAGAGGGAATTAGGAGCAGCAGAGGAAAACATTTTTTTTTCAAGGTGTATTATGCTCCAAAGCTGCTAAAAAATATTCCAGCTAAAACTTGTTGAAATCATGTAAATGTCTGTAGGGACCCATAGGGTCCATTCCCCTATGGTCTGAAACCACATGGTGGAAATCCCCTGCTTCTTCAGCTACAGCAGGGATCCCCAACCTTTTAAAGCCATGAGCAACATTCAGAAGTAAAATGAGTTGGGGAGCAACACTAGCATGATAAATGTTCTTGAGGTGCCAAATAAGGGCTGTGATTGGCCATTTGGTAGCCCCTATGTGGATTGTTAACCTACATTGAGGCTTTTTTTGGCAATACACCTGGTTTTTATACAACCAAAACTTGCCTCCAAGCCTGAAATTCAAAAATAAGCTCCTGCTTTGAGGCCACTGGGAGCAACATCCAAGGGGTTGGAGAGCAACATGTTGCTCACGAGCTACTGGTTGGGGATCACTGAGCTACAGGGTCTACCTAGCGTGTTGGGAGGGGCTGGAGTCTTTTCCTCATGCAGTGCTGCAGGGCAGACCTATGGAGACACACCACATGGTTGCTATGCCATGTATGGGCTCAGGGATAACTGGACCCTGATATTCTTGAGAGCTGTTGCCCAGCATGAGAGATGGATTCCTGGAGATGGATGCCAATAGGATGGGCTTTGCTGTGCTCACACTAGGAATAGTGTTGGGAGCAATGTCCTTAAGATCCAGCAAGTTATGTGCTCAGCTAGGAGAGCTCGGAGCCGCTGAGGATTTAATCACGTGGATGCCTGTTCCAGCTCTGTGTGAGCCCCCGGTGAATTTGCCTGTGGGAGGGTAGAGAGAGAGGATCCAGTGTGACACCTATTTGTGAACAGGCTTTGTTGCTGTGCCAGCCATGTGGGAGCAAATTACCTCTGTTCAGCCGGAGAAGTATTTGAGCAGGTAGTGCTGCCAAGAGAGGAACTTCCCAGTACCCTTTCACATTGCAAAAGTGACTCAGGACCTGCATTGGTAAGAAATAAGAATGTAGAACCTTGGCACCAGGGGAGTGGCCAAGAGCGTGTTACATGTCAATAGCAAATGGTCCCTTTAACAATTGGAACATTTTTTACCTTCAGGATTCTCAATTGTAAATATCATTAAAATCTCTGCTATCCTTGCTCAGAAATTGGAAGGGAGAAGGTTCTAATAAAACATGTTGTTAGATGATTTAATGATTATATGAACCTTGTTGTAAGTGTGAATCAGCATCATGTAGCTTTCTTTAAATATAGCAAAGAATTGCGGTGTTACATACAGTAGGTGTCAATACAGATGACAGGTATCACATTGTGGAGTCATTTTTCATCTGTTGTTCTTGTTGTGTTGTAATGTTCACAATAACAGGTGTCAAGTGCTATTTTCAGTTCAGATTTCTGCCCAGAAATCTCTAAGGTATTTGAGTTTCTTTTGGAAAGCAAAGCGTGAGTGTTGATTTCTGTTTCACTGGTATAAGTATAAGCAGTAGTACGGAGCACACAGTGACTGGAAAACATTAAAACTGTGTTTATGGAAAATCCATTAAAAACACATGTTCATTTCATGAATGTGACATCTCCCCCACTCTTGACGCGTTTCGTGGCATCTCGCCACTTCCTCAGAAACAGAGGGAATACCCACCCCCAGCACCATTAATAAAACCTCCTTAGCCCCACCTATTAAAAACATTTAACCATTTAACCCACAAGGGGTAACATTTTATGACTATATTAATTGCACCTGGTGTCTCGGTTATTTCACTGATGTTAAAATGGTACATTGGTAAACACATATACAATAATAAGAAATTCACTAATTACAAAAGCAAGTTAGCTCCCACTCTCTATTGAGGCCCCCATAGTTCTCATTGATCTTAAGTTGGTATATCCAATAGGCCTCCAACCTCCAATGTTTTTGATCCAAATCACCCTTCCTCACATCTCTGGGGGGTTTATCTATAATTTGAAAGGTCAGACATTCTCCACTCTGATGCTTTTCTAACAGATGTTTAGCTACAGCCGGTCAGTCGCTGACATTTGCTCTAGGATGCGAGTACTCACCATTCTAATGGTTTTTGCATATTGGGTCCCGCATCTACAAGTCGCCAAATAGATAACTCCTTTCGACACACAGTTAAAAATATTGTTTAATGTTATAGGTAATGTTATAGGTAATCCCTGTCACTGAGCTTAACGCCTTAGCAGCACAGATGACAAACCTTTCTTTATTTAAGCGGTATAACACTATTTTGAGCCATAGTAGACCAATTAAGGTTAATGTCCAGTTACACAGAAGAGCAAGGGCTAAACTTAACTGTAACACACAAGGCTGGGCCTTCGCTATGTGAAAGGTAGGAAGGAAAGGTATAGTTGTACGACAACTCCAGAGGCTACTATTTTTAAAATAAAATAATAAGAATGCCAGGAGGTTCTTGCAGCAATAAAACAGAACAAAGTTTATTTGAAGTGATGAGGTTTGACTGTAACAAAGACATGCATAGACTCCAATGGGTGAAAAAAGTTGTTGCTTGTCAAAAAACATTTGTTGCCCATGGAGTTCAATGCATTTGGAGAATTTTTTACAGTTTCAAGAATTTTTGGCGAAGCGAAATGGTTCAGATTGCCCATCACAATTTATCTGTCCAAGACAAATAATCCACATAGTTAATACTCACAGATCCACTTAGGCAAGGTATTCGCAGATAAAATATGCCAAGGCAGTTCAGCAAAGGCAGTACACTGTGACACCATGTGGATGCAGCTTGGGAAGTTTCAGGTGCACCTCTAGGATGGAAGGTCCGGATCCAATACAGTGGAATGATCAGGGAGAGTAATATAAAGCCTGACACCCTGTTTAGCTGCAGTCCCACCACTTAGAGCCTAGGGGAGAACTTGTAGGAGCAAAGGATGTTATTTATAGTGATGGGCGAATTTATTTGCCAGGCGCGAATTCGCGGCGAATTTGCGCGTTTCGCCGCCAGCGAATAAATTTGCGAAATGCCCGCGAAAATTCGCGGCAAAAATTCGCTGGCGTCAAAAAAAATTTTTCGGGCGCTGGCGTCAAAAACGGGCGCCGACATCGAAAAAACGGGCGCCGGCGTCAAAAACGAGACGCTGGCGCCGTTTCGCGAATTTTTCACCGTTTCGCGAATTTCGCGCGAAATTTTTCGGCGAAGCGAAACGGCGCAAATTCGCCCATCACTAGTTATTTACCCTCTCTATCTCACTCTCCTAGCTAAGCCTCATTCACTGGGTCCCTGCTTCCCGACTGTCACTAGAGGTCCAGGTCCTTTTAGGGCAGGACAACTTTACTGGGCAATTTTAATCCCAGGCTCCCTGGAACAGATGCAGATGGGTCAGCGACCAAAGCCAAAGAGGAAGATCCACCCCTAGCCAAGCACTATGTTAAAGTGTGGCAGGAAGTGATCATAGAACAGTGGGCCGAAAAATATGTGAATCAAGTAACTAGATACATGGTCGTCTGCCCAGCAACTAGGGAGACAAGGAATTATTGGAGTTTAAAGCCCTCCCTCCACCTACGCCCGCCCATGACTTCCGGGTTCCTTTTATAGACCCGCCCCACCAATTATGTCACAAAAAGGGGTCGGAGAATGAGCGCGCATCTATAAAAAAAAGGAAGCCGGAAGTCTGAAGCAAGCAGACGGAGGTGCGAGGTTGGTCCGAACCCGCCCGACTTGCGGGTTCTCCCCCTACAGAGATATTGGTATATATACATAAATAAATTTAGTGTCGGCTCATTCTAGACAAGGATTCTAAAATTAGCAAGGTCAAATATGTTACTAAAAACAAGAAAAAGCAGTAAAACTCCACACTACCTAAATTAATTGAGATCTAGTTATATAAGTGCTTAGTGCTATTATAAACATATGCTTAGTTCTCAATCAATTTAACACCAACATACAATTAATGGTATTTCAATCGATTGTGTTATATATAAATAATTAAAAAGATTAAGGTGCTTAAGTGCTATAAATCAGGTGATGTGACCCACAATAAAATGTATCTACACACAATTGATGAATAATCTAAAAGTTCATGGTTCTTATATGAATTAAATAAGGTGCTAGTGCTGTAGTTATAATTTTAAAGTGAGTTCATGTTATCAAACAATTTAAAATAAAGCGTCAACAATTCATGAATAAAAGTTAGAAAATAGTATAGAGGTGGAGTTGTCCGGAAGAAACTAGGTCAAATGGGTCAAATATGTTATAATTATTTTGGCTATTACACCTAAGTGTGAATAAAAACAAACTGTAATTGCTCTTTTAGCTACATGTAGGGAACTCAGGATTCCTTTGCTGACAGGACTGTCAAAAATATATACAGCCATTTTTTTAGTGATGGTCAAATCGGACCCATTTCGCCAAAAGGTGAAAAATTTGCCAAACGCATTGAAGTCAATGGGCAACAAATTATTTTGACACACGACAATTTTTTTCACCAACTGGAGTCTATGGATGTCTTTTTCACTGCAAAATCATGCAAAATCTTTTGCTCATTGCTAATCTTCATATATACAGTACCTCCATATACATTTCCAAATTAAATATATGTAACCCCTTTTTGGCCACCCCCCTGTGCCAAAGGTTATATGTCAGGATTTACCAGTATAATCCAGACGTAGAAGAGGTTGGAGCAGAAGATAATGAACCCACAAGCGCCTCACACAACCGCTACCCACCTGGAGTGGAACAGGGAGCAGGGTTGTGGAGAGTAGCCAGTGAGACGTTCAGCGAAGTACAAGAGATTAGGCAAAAGGCGTAGTCAGGAGATCCGAGGTCAAAAGGCAGGCAGCAATATTCGTAATCGGTAAACAGGCAAGAAGGTCGAGACAGGCGGCAGTAATCAAAGTCCGGGTTCAGGCAAGGGTCAATAATCAGGAATCCAAAGTTCAGAGTCGCTAGGGTTTCAGTCAAATAACCTAATAACCAGGCAATGTATGTTAATCTGGTCTGGGTTTAAATACAGGATTTTTGGCGCCAAACTGGCGTCATTGCGCTGACGTCGCGGAGCTGACGCCAGCACGTCCGTCACAGGCGTTTCCGCCTACGTCCTTGCGCCCGTGACCGTCGCCGGCGCCTCCGCGTCCGCGACCGTCGCCGGCGTCCCGCGTCAGACGCCGACGCGCATTAGCGCGTCCGCGCCTGCGCCGGACAGGACGCAAGCATGCGTTCTCACATTGCCCCCCATCAAGGAGCGGCCTCAGGACGTGACCACCAGAAGGCTTACCAGGATGAGTTCTATGGAATTTCTCCAGCAACTCAGGAGCGTGGATATTCGACGTTGGTTCCCAGGAATTTTCTTCCGGACCGTAACCCTTCCATCTCACCAGGTACTGGAGCCGCTTGCCTCTTAGTCTGGAATCCAGGATCTCCTCAACCTCAAATTCTTCCTGTCCGTTGACCACCACAGGTAGCGGAGGAGGAGTTGAACGCCCAGGGAATCGGAATGTTGAGGCTGGTTTTAGAAGAGCAGCATGAAACACTGGATGGATGTGCCAGGAAGCTGGAAGTTTGAGTTGAAAAGCCACAGAATTGACTTGGCGAATAATAGGGAAGGGACCCAGGAAACGCTGACCCAACTTCCTACTGGGACAAGAAAGCTTAAGGTTAACAATTGATAACCAAACACGGTCACCCACCTTGAACTCTGGGTCCCCTCTCCGTCTCCGATCGGCATACATCTTGAAATTTTGTTGGGCCTGCTTCATGTTTTCCTGGATCTTTTGAAAATTATCGGATAAGAAGGTTAATCGGTCTTTGACAGCAGGAACTAAAATGTCAGAAACAATGGCAGAGGGAAAAGTTACTGGATGAAAACCATAGTTTGCGAAGAAGGGGGAACTGATTGATTGAAGAATGATGGGAATTATTATAGGCGAACTCGGCTAAGGGAAGAAGATTCACCCAGTCATCTTGGAGGTATGAAGAATAGCATCTCAGATATTGCTCGAGAGTCTGATTAGTTCGTTCGGTCTGACCATTGGACTGGGGATGAAAGGCAGAGGAAAGGGACACCGAAATCTTGAGTGCTCCACACAACGATCTCCAAAACTGAGAAGTGAATTGTGGTCCTCGATCCGACACCACCTCATCCGGAAGACCATGGAGCCTTACCACTTCCTTAATGAAGGTATCAGCAGTCTCAGAAGCAGAAGGAAGTCTGGGTAACGACTTGAAATGAGCCATCTTTGTTAAGCGGTCCACAAAAACGACAATCGTGGAACAATCACAAGACAACGGCAAATCAGAAATGAAATCCAAAGAAACCGAGCCCCATGGACGAGAAGGCACCGGCAGAGGTTGAAGAAGACCAATAGGCCGAGAATGAGAGTCCTTGGACCTAGAGCAGACTTCACAAGACGAAACAAATTGAAAACAGTCCTTAGCCAACCCAGGCCACCAAAATAGTCTCTTAGCCAGGATAATAGTTTTCTTGATACCTGGATGACCTGCCAATTTTGAATCATGAACATTCTTGAGGACCTCTAAGCGCATAGGTTCAGGAACAAAAATTTTACCTTGATGAAGAAGAAGACCCTCCTTGGAAACTAACGATGGTTCAGAGAGATTTGAGGAAGCGTCTTTAATTCCATCAACCAGGGTAGACTGTAGCAGGAGAAAATTATTAGAGTTTAAAATTGTTTCTGGAACCAAGGACGGCTCGTCTTCAGAAGAAAACATATGGGACAAGGCATCTGCTTTAACATTCTTAGACCCAGGTCGATATGTAAGATGAAAATTGAATCTCATGAAGAATAAAGCCCACCTTGCTTGTCTGGGTCTCAACCTCTTGGCCGAACGTAAGTACTCTAGATTCCTATGATCCGTAAAGATGAGGATTGGATGTTTAGATCCTTCAAGGAGATACCTCCACTCTTCAAGTGCTAACTTGATGGCAAGTAGTTCACGATCAGCAACATCATAGTTACATTCGCTCTTGGCCAGTTTACGGGAAAAAAAAACAACAGGATGCAGATCCTCCTGAAACCCAGCTCTTTGTGATAACACAGCACCCACCGCAAGCTCTGAAGCGTCAACTTCCAGGATGAAAGGAAGGGAAACGTCAGGATGATGAAGAATTGGGCCTGAAGTGAAGAGTGCCTTCAATTTCTCAAAGGCCGCCTGAGCTTGTGGTGACCAACAAAACTTTTGATTGTTACGAGTCAACTCAGTGATTGGAAGAATAACCTGGGAAAAATTCTTTATAAATTTCCTGTAAAAATTGGCAAAACCAATAAAACGTTGGACAGCTTTCTTGGAAGAAGGAATTGGCCAATCAAGAATTGCGGAGATTTTCCTGGAGTCCATCTGAATTCCCTTCGGAGAAAGGAGAAAACCTAAAAAGTCCACAGATGTTTGTTCAAAGACGCATTTCTCAATCTTGGCATAAAGCTAATGAATACGTAGACGAGCCAGCACCTTCTTTAAATGTGATCTGTGTTCCTCCAAGGAATTAGAAAAAACAAGGATATCATCCAAATATATGATAACGAATATGTCTAGGAAGTCTCTGAAAACATCATTGACAAAATGTTGAAACGTTGCAGGAGCGTTGCAAAGACCAAAGGGCATGACTAGGTATTCAAAATGCCCATAACGTGTACGAAAAGCCGTCTTCCACTCATCACCTTCTCTTATTCTGACGAGATTGTATGCGCCACGGAGATCCAGTTTAGAAAAGATCTTAGCCTCCGCCAAACGTTGAAAAAGTTCAGGAATAAGAGGAAGTGGATAACGATTCTTAACAGTAATCTTGTTCAGATCCCGGTAATCAATACACGGCCTTAAGGAATGATCTTTTTTTTCAACAAAGAAGATCCCAGCCCCTGCTGGAGAAGAAGATTGTCGAATAAAGCCTTTGGCTAAATTTTCATCTAAGTAAGAACGTAGTTCCGATAGTTCAGACTCGGACAACGGATAAACTCGTCCAAAAGGAATCTGGGCCCCTGGAAGAAGGTTAATAGGACAATCATAAATACGATGAGGAGGCAACTTATCTGCCCCTTTCTTATTGAAAACGTCCGTGAATTCCCAGTAAGCTTGAGGAAGAAGATTGTGAATTTCGGAAGCAGGAGACAAAGAACAGACTCTATTGAAAGAGAAAATGCATTGGGAAGAACAAAAATTTGAGAGAAAGTTCACTTCACCGGTAGTCCAGTTGATGGACGGGTTGTGTTTCTGCAACCAGGGTAGACCCAGAATAACGGAAAATAGAGGCGAAGAAACTACATCAAAGTTCATGACTTCAGCATGCCCTTTATTTAATACAACAAAAAGTGAGACGGTCTCTTGCACCACAGGGCCCGAGGTAATCAGGGAACCATCTGCCACACGGAGGGCTATGGGATTCTTTTTGGACTGGAGTGGGATCTGGAACTGCAGCGCCACTTTATTGTCCAGGAAACACCCGCTGGCCCCAGAATCAAGGATTGCTTGAAGCTCTACCCGCTTGTCTCCCCACTGCAACGACAAAGAGACAGTCAGAAGAGGCACGGGAACATGGCAACTGGAAAAGTCTCTTTTGAAAATCCTCTTACCCGTTGGACGAGTCGGACAACCCCGAAGCAAGTGACCTGCTTGTCCACAATAAAGGCAGAGGTTGAGTCTGCGACGTCTGATCCGTTCCTCTGGAGTTAACGCAGATCTAATGGCTCCAATCTGCATCGGCTCTGGGGCTGCACTGAAGACGGGTGGCGGAACAGCTGGAGGAAAAGTGGAAGGCATTCGGATAGGAGGTGGAGCGGTTGGTAACATCCAAGACTGCGGTGGAAGAACTGCTTTCTCTGCCTCTTCTTCCTCTCTGCGCTCCCTGAGCCTCCGATTGAGTTGGATGGCCAGACAAATAAGGTCTTCCAGACTGTCGGGAATGCCAGTACGGGCCAATTCATTTTTTAGTTCAGACGAAAGGCCGAAGCGATACTGGTTCTTAAGGGCAGCCGGATTCCACTCCGTGTCATCTGCCCATTGCCGGAATTCTAGGGTGTAGTCTTCTGCTGGGCGGCTACCTTGCTTCAAGGCACGCAGGGCGGCTTCAGCAGTAGTGGCTCTGTGCGGATCGTCAAAAAGAATTGCCATGGCTTCAAAGAAGGAGTCTACTGTGGCCAATGCAGGACTGAGGCGATCCATAAGACGAAAAGCCCACGTCTGTGGTTCTCCCGTCAGGAAAGAGATAATCACCCCTACCCGGGTCTGCTCAGAGGGATAGGTATGAGGCTTGAGAGTAAACAGTAGCTTACAACTGCTCCTAAAATTCCGGAACAACTTTCGGTCACCCGCAAACTTCTCCGGAAAAGCCACCTTAGGTTCCGAAATCTCAGAAGTTATCACCTGGACTTCCGCTGGAACTGGAGGAGTTGCTGCGGCCGTGGAAGGGAGAACAACCGGTGGTTGGGTCCTAATGTGCTCCTGTAACTGAGCATAGCCACTTTGCAGCTCCCGGACAGCTTGCGTAAGGGAAGATAACTGTTGCGTCAGGACTGCAAACGGGGACGCCCCTTCAGCTGGATCCATCTTGGCCTGGTTATACTGTCAGGACTTACCAGTATAATCCAGACGTAGAAGAGGTTGGAGCAGAAGATAATGAACCCACAAGCGCCTCACACAACCGCTACCCACCTGGAGTGGAACAGGGAGCAGGGTTGTGGAGAGTAGCCAGTGAGACGTTCAGCGAAGTACAAGGGATTAGGCAAAAGGCGTAGTCAGGAGATCCGAGGTCAAAAGGCAGGCAGCAATATTCGTAATCGGTAAACAGGCAAGAAGGTCGAGACAGGCGGCAGTAATCAAAGTCCGGGTTCAGGCAAGGGTCAATAATCAGGAATCCAAAGTTCAGAGTCGCTAGGGTTTCAGTCAAATAACCTAATAACCAGGCAATGTATGTTAATCTGGTCTGGGTTTAAATACAGGATTTTTGGCGCCAAACTGGCGTCATTGCGCTGACGTCGCGGAGCTGACGCCAGCACGTCCGTCACAGGCGTTTCCGCCTACGTCCTTGCGCCCGCGACCGTCGCCGGCGCCTCCGCGTCCGCGACCGTCGCCGGCGTCCCGCGTCAGACGCCGACGCGCATTAGCGCGTCCGCGCCTGCGCCGGACAGGACGCAAGCATGCGTTCTCACAGTTATACATCATAAGATTTCTTACCAATTACAGGTCCTGAGTCCCCTTTGCTAGGTGAAAGGGTACTGGGAAAACTCTTCTCTGGCAGTGCCTCCACCTAATGGGATCCGGGAATACACTTGTGAGTGGCCCCATTACGAAAACATTCAATACACACTTGCTTTATTAAAATATCAACTTTATACAAGGAAGTTCAGATTAAAGTCGAAATAAACTGTAAAAGTACACATATGCATGTAAAAGCATGACCCATTACCCTGGTGACTCTGTGACAGTCCTATCCTGGTAATTCCCTACCAGGCAAAGTTCCACACTACTCCTTTGGTGACAAAGAGTCTCTGTCCCTTTTCCCAACAAGAGTACAAATGGTCCCAGGTAGCGCTATTTTCCCTAGTACCTTTCCTGATGGACAAGGTACTGGCTCCCACATGTCAGGCACACAAACAGCCTGTGACACAATAGAAACCCCACTGGATCCTTTCCCTTTCCTCTACTATCCCCAGGCAGACTCACCCGAGGGCTCACACACAGAGCTAGCAGGCTCACACAGAGAGGAAACAGGCATCCACAGCGATGAGATTCTTTATCCAAGAAATGCAGCTTTGATGAATCCGTAGCTGAACTGTAGCGCAAGCAATTTCCACAGCCTCAGAGGCCTCCTGCCTCTACATATTGGCTGCGGAATTCACTCTCTTCCCCAAGAAGTGACATCCAGCAGTAAGACAGCAGAAATCTGTAATGGCTGTCTGAGCACATGGCTCTCCCTTTTATAGTAAGGTGTGCAGCAGCGACACCTTGTGGTATCCTCCGGTATCTGCCATGCTGCACCCACAATGCTCTGGCCCCAGCCTTTGGGAAACCCCATAGCTCAGTCATGTGGCTCTCTGTAGGGAATTAACCCTTCGGGTCCCTATATATATATATATATATATATATATACAAAATAAACAATTTTCACAATCTGTTGAAGGGTGCTCCAAGTGTGGTTTTAATAGAGTTCGAGCCTGCCACTCATTTACAACCAAATCTGATTATGCAAGTTTTCTGAAAAATATAATTCATTAAAATGAAATTCTGCATATTTATCCGTAGTGCCTCTTGGTTGTGCCTCTTGGCCCATATTATGTCTCTCTTGTGAATCCCTAGCACATTGATGCAGAGTAAACCTGGATACTCTCAAGGTGGCAGTAGCTCCACAATTCCCAGGATGATTTGCGTCAGACACAGTGAACACAAATTTTAACATCAAGTGCTGGAAGTGATGAAATCCGAGCACCAACAATTTTCGAAAAAGCGAGAGGAGCTCATCACAACTCTCCCAAAATCTCTTGTGGGTTCCCAGCCACTCTCACTTGGCAAACAATCTCCATGATCATTTAGATTCTCCACAGCTCAGGATCAACCACACTTTTCAAATATAGTTTTCAGCAAAATTGCGTCCATTTTGCATTGACGTTCAAGAGCAATTCCATGCATGTCTTGGTTGCAGCTGCAACTTGTGACAGCAATTATGCTGGAATTATAGGAAAACCACTGCATTGTGAACAAAAAACACCCTGACAAAAAACAGTTCACATACAACACAATGTGAGCCTTTTCGAATCATTGATATATCTGCAAACTGAACTTGCCCAACTGGTAGATTAAGAAGGTGTAGCGTTTAATTCATATACCACTACTCATCATGCATCATACTCATCGGTGTGAAATTCAAATATTTAAAGGGCTCACACTCAATAACTCATTGCCAAATGTAGGTCTATTCTAATAGTTCCTGGGTGTGATTTCTAGTGTTTCCTGATCTGTTCTTGACCCTGCCTGACCCTGGCCAAGTCTTGTTTGCTGCCTGTGCTGATCCTTGCCTGTGTTTTGACTATTCATTCGGATCCTGTCTTGTAACTGCAAATTGGTATACCGATCTGGCCTTTGACTACACTCCTGCCTCCTGACTTTGTACTGCGCTGCTCATTTGGTGTTGACCTGGCCTGTCCTTTGACCACACTCCTATTCTCCGTTCCTGTTGTACATATGGTTCCCTTGCTTGCCCAGAACTTTCTCCTTGGTCCACACATTAAGACCTGGCAGCATCCCAGTAGCGGAGGACTCCTCCCAAAGTGAAAGGGGGTTGTTATAGGCAGAACAGTGACCAGTGACTCGAACCTTGCGGTTCGTTCTAGGTTTGGGATACCTAAAGTCACAGGCAAAAAACATCTTCCAATTGTAAAAGGAACATCTGCCATTGCCTTTTACATGATGTTGACAGGTTTTAGCTGGAGTATTTTCAGAGTTTGATTTTTAGCAACAGAAAAGTTTGAGGCTTAAAAAGTGGGCCCCCATAGAGACTGGCTAATAATAAGTTTTAAATATAAAAAACACCCTTGACTCAAAAGGTCATTTGCTTCAAAATTGCTACTGTCACTCGGCATCTGGTAACAAATAACCACTTTTCCATCATTCATCATCTTGTCAATACAAACAGCATATTTAGCAACATTCCTGTGTTGAATATTAATGTCGGTGTTGGTGCGTGTTTTTTTTGCAGTAGGCGATGAATGCCAATACGATTTTACAAATTGAGAAATCACAGAGGTTTCATTAGTGAAATCATTAATGGTTATTAATGTTGCCATTAAATAAATAATATTTCATATCAACAAAACCAATTTGTGCCTTACAGGCCACTGAAACTCCCATCTTGCAAAGAGAGCATACAAATGTTTGTTTCCAAATGTACATTATAAAATTAATGAGCCTTTAATTAAGCAAACATGAGAGACAAGAAAAGCATCAACTGGTCATTAATGTGATGAAATCATCCAGAAAGGAATTATTTGTTAAAAAAAGACTCACATCGTACATACCTGCAGCTTGTAGATCAAATGTGTGACTATTTGTGCAATTTTCTTCTCAGTCCCTTACAAAAGAAAGTTTGACTCTGATTAAAATTGTGGGGTTTCTTGTGCACAAATTGATAGTAATAATTCTGTTTAAACACAACTGTCCTGAAAGAAACGCTGATTGTAAAGTAGGTTTTTTCCTTGATTGAAAGACGTTGGAATAGTTCTAAATAACATATCATTGTAATTCTTTTAGCTCAGTGTTGGATTTGTACAGCGCTTGATATATGTAGAAAAACACACACCAAAATCCATTCTTTAAACAAGCATTTTGCAAACTGTGAGGCTAACTTGCGCTCCTGCTGAGACCTAAATGGAGTTTTAGGGGGTTATTTAGGAAAATCCGAAAATATTTTCTTAAACTGACTCTGTCTAATTCTGCACAAGTTTTTTCCTTTTATTTATAAATACATTTTTCTGAAAATGTTCTGTGCAGCAAAAAAATCAATAAAATCGTGAAAAAATTTGAATCTTGAAAATTTTTCTGATTTGACGCCCAAAAACTCAGATTTTTGTAGTTTTTGCACGAAAACCAGTGCAGATCAGCATATCTTAAGGACTACTCCCATTGCCTTTGATGTAAACTTGGCAGATCTGAGTTGGAGTACTTTTTTTTCAGACTTTTAACACCTTCAGGTTTTACTTTACAAGTACATTAGAGGACATTATAGACAAATAGCAGGGGACCTTTTTACCCATAAAGAGAATCACTGTACCAGAGGCCTCCCCTTCAGACTAGAAGAAAAGAAGTTTCATTTGAAGGAACAGAGTAGGGGGTTCATCACAGTGAGGACAGTGAGGTTGGGGAATGCACTGCCGGGTGATGTTGTGATGCTGATTCAGTTAATGACTATAAGAGGGACTTGGATGATTTCTTGGACAGACATAATATCAAAGGCTATTGTGATACTAAGCTCTATAGTTAGTATAGATATGGGGATATAGAATTTAATTAAAAGTAGGGAGGGGTGTGTATGGGGCTGGGTTTCATTTGGAGGGGTTGAATTTGATGGACTTTGTCTTTTTTCAACCCAATTTAACTATGTAACTATGTAATAAATTCTGGAAAAATCTAGGTTTTATTTGCACTAAAAAGTCAGATTTCATAGTAAAAAAACACAAATTTAAATTTTTTTTTTGGCATTTGGATTTAAGTGGTAAGTGATGAGCAAAATTTTTTTTAGCCAGGTTTTGCTGTGAAAAAGCCGATAGATTCCAATGGTTAAAAAAAATTCCGCACGTCTAAAAAAAAAAATTTTGTTTCATTAAAAAAAATGTGTTGCCTGTTGACTTCAATACATTTGGCAAATGTTTTGCCGTTTCGTGAAAATTTGCCAAAGCGAAACAGGTCAGATTCACTCATAATTAAAATGGACTCCTTGATCCTCAAAAATGAGTCAAAGTCAAAGCACACGTCTATTCTTGCTTTACTAAACAATGATTTATTTAGCCAGTTTTGCTATAGTAAACATTTGTGGGGCGGGGGTTTCAACTCTTCCTCTATCACGTACCTGACAAAAGAAGGTGTTAGCCCCCTGAAACATTGTTCATTGTGGAAACACTGGCTAAAGAAATGACAATTTGCACAAGGTCGATGCTTTGACGTGTCTTATTAATTGATATTTAATTGTGATTTGACTGTGCATCCAGAAGCAGGACCGCCATTAACCATTTGTATATTTAGGGGGTCATTTTCTAAAATCCATTAATTTCTCACCATTTTCTTAAAACCACTTCAACCAAACTCCCATCCACATTTTATCAATAAATTTACTTGAAAAAATTTGGTGTAGGAAAAGAGTTTTTATAATCGTGAAAAAAAATCCGATTTGACGCCTGAAAACCATGAATTAATTGGATTATTGTACAAAACCCAGCGCAGATCAGGATATCTTCCTTTTGTAAACAGGACATCTGCCATTGACTTCTACATGACCTCGGCAGGTTAGAGATGGAGTATTTTTTTATTCTGACTTTTAGTAGCCTCGGGGTAAAATAAATCATGACATTTTTAGGTGTTTTTTCCTCTGAAAAAATTATGTATTCCGACCAGAAAAAAATCGGACTTAAAGAAATAACCCTGTACACCTCTATATTTCTGGACTACTTGTTCCCCCATATGCAACTTTACAGAGAACAATCTTGGGCAGTGAAATTGTTCTTGACTCACGACTGAATATTGATATATATTGAAAAGCTAATGTATTCTGAGTTAAATGTTGAAATTTGATTTCATTTATTTTATTAATTTTATGAAATTTCTGAAATATCTGTATATAAGAAAGATTATGAACACAATAGTGGGTTTGTTCCCACTGAATTGTGCTTAGTACAGGGAATACCTATGCTGCCATAGTTTTATTGGATCTCTCTGTACAGACTATGAGCAAACTTAGGGGACTGTTCCTGCTGAATTGTGCTTAGTACAGGGAATACCTATGCTGCCATAGTTTTATTGGATCTCCCTGTACAGACTATGAGCAAATTGATGGACTGTTCCTGCTGAATTGTGCTTAGTACATGGGAATACCTATGCTGCCATAGTTTTATGGGATCTCTCTGTACAGACTATGAGCAAACTTAGGGGCTGTTCCTGCTGAATTGTGCTTAGTACAGGGAATACCTATGCTGCCATAGTTTTATGTGATCTCTCTGTACAGACTATGAGCAAACTTAGGGGGCTGTTCCTGCTGAATTGTGCTTAGTACAGGGGATACCTATGCTGCCATAGTTTTATGGGATCTCTCTGTACAGACTATGAGCAAACTTAGGGGACTGTTCCTGCTGAATTGTGCTTAGTACAGGGAATACCTATGCTGCCATAGTTTTATGGGATCTCTCTGTACAGACTATGAGCAAACTTAGGGGACTGTTCCTGCTGAATTGTGCTTAGTACAGGGAATACCTATGCTGCCATAGTTTATGGGATCTCTCTGTACAAACTATGAGCATACTTAGGGGCTGTTCCTGCTGAATTATGCTTAGTACAGGGAATACCAATGCTGCCATAGTTTATGGGATCTCTCTGTACAGACTATGAGCAAACTTAGGGACTGTTCCTGCTGAACTGTGCTTAGTACAAGGGGAATGCCTATGCTGCCATAGTTTTATGGGATCTCTCTGTACAGACTATGAGCACATTTAGGGACTGTTCCTGCTGAATTGTGCTTAGTACAGGGGATACCTATGCTTCTATAGTTTTATGGGATCTCTCTGTACATACTATGAGCAAATTTAGGGACTGTTCCTGCTGAATTGTGCTTAGTACAGGGGCATACCTATGCTGTCATAGTTTTATGTTTACTGTACAGGCAATGAGAGTGAGAAACAGTCAAGTTTTAGTAAATAGGCTTCTAAGAGTTTGTGAGTTTAGCCATGGTTTTTAAAAACTTCTTAAATCACGAAAATTCAACCTTTAATAAATACGCCTGTATTTGAACCCTAGCAGCAGGTTAGGTAGTTCAATGCATTGAGCCAGAGAATTAGGGTTGAACAGATGGCATTTCAGACCTAAGAAGCAGCAGGAGAGAAAGGATTAAGTTAGGCGATAGCAGTGAGAAAAGATCTTAAGAAAGTCATGGGATTCAGATTTCCAGCAAATGAACTTACATATTCACCTTTTAATATATAAACATTCCTTGCCGATGACTTCAACACTTAAACACAAACTTGAGAAAAAAGAAGCATTCTTCTTCCTATTTCTTTTCTTTCAATTCAACGTTTTTCCAAATTGTATTATAAATTCTAACTTCTGACAGAATTTACATCTAGAATAGGTTTAACCGACTTTGATAAATTACCCCATTGCGTCCCTTGGAGTAAAGAACAGATCTGATTGTCTTTGCCATCGAGTTGTAATTCCAAAGCTCCTAAAGGCACGATAATATTATACATAAACTTGAAAATGCAGCGTCGGAACAGTCAGCAGGATTATTACCATCTGAAACAAAAAAACGGAAAAGATATGTGGCTTCTGCTTTATAATTCTGATCTTTTTTATTCCACTGTTATTAATTATGAATTATAAGTTCACTAAAAAGTGTGCATTTCATTTATTTATAAATGGAAATATATACTATATCCTACTTACTACCAGGGTACTAACAGATTATAGATATATCCAAACAGAAAGCACCGAAGAGTAAACAAGCCAGTTGTGATGGGCGAATAAATTCGCCTGGCACGAATTTGCGGCAAATTCCCGCGTTTCGCCACCGGCGAATAAATTGCTCGATTTTTTCATGAAAAGGTTCGAATTGCTCAATTTTATGGTGAACAGTTCGAATTATGTAGGGGGTTTAGCGGGCGAGAAAGTCATTCCACACATATAGGATAAAAAATCACTGTCCAGCTTTATTGGAAAAATTAAAACAACAAACAGGCATCCTTAGCAGATGTACTCCTACCCTATGACATGTTAGATCACCTGACGCGTTTCATGCCCCCATCTGGCACTTCATCAGGAATGAAAAAAAAGCACAGAGCAATCCAAAAAAAAAAAAATCTGAACACTTTCAAAGCCTCTTAAAATGTGAGTTTTTCAGGCAAAAATTAGAAAACCTTTAATATTTTGATTTAAAGATGTACAATAGGATCAGCGCACCTCCCATTGACTTCTACAGCATCTTGACAACCTTTGGTCTGAAGGCCAGTTAGGGGGAGATTTGGGGTGAGTGCTTATTTGTACCCCTGGAACTATAGCAGGGTGACTGTTACCCCAATGTTTCTATATATCTGTAACATTTTTATGAGCTAAGGGGGCCCAGCCTGAAGGCCAGTTAGGGGGAAATTTGGGGTGAGTGCTTATTTGTACCCTGGGTACCCCTGGAACTATAGCAGGGTGACACCCCAATGTTTCTATATATCTGTAACCTTGTTATGAGCTAAGGGGGCCCAGTCTGAAGGTCAGTTAGGGGGAGATTTGGGGTGAGTGTTTATTTGTACCCTGGGTACCCCTGGAACTATAGCAGGGTGACACCCCAATGTTTCTATATATCTGTAACCTTGTTATGAGCTAAGGGGGCCCAGTCTGAAGGTCAGTTAGGGGGAGATTTAGGGTGAGTGCTTATTTGTACCCTGGGTACCCCTGGAACTATAGCAGGGTGACACCCCAATGTTTCTATATATCTGTAACCTTGTTATGAGCTAAGGGGGCCCAGTCTGAAGGTCAGTTAGGGGGAGATTTGGGGTGAGTGCTAATTTGTACCCTGGGTACCCCTGGAACTATAGCAGGGTGACTGTTACCCCAATGTTTCTATATATCTGTAACCTTGTTATGAGCTAAGGGGGCCCAGTCTGAAGGTCAGTTAGGGGGAGATTTGGGGTGAGTGCTCACTTGCTGCTCTGCATTCCCCTGAATGACATTATTGGCTGTTATACAAATACCCATGATTGAGAGGCCATTTTGAGTTATTTCGCAGGTAAGGTTGCTGTACCGAGTTATTTTGTAAATATGTTAGCAATACAGAACAAAGATTGTTAATGTGGAAAAAGAAAAGGGCAGTTTCACACATCACTATTTTCAGTTCCCAGAAATAATTCATTTTGTCTTTTTGCTAACATTTCACAAGACGAAAAAATATCCATTAAAACCAATGGTGTGTTTAAAGACTTTTTGAATTTTATTTTTATTTTTGAGAATGTCATACTTTTTGGTATATACAGTTATTGAGTGCTTTATATAATTAAACCATACACAGATGGACTAAACAAGGGGGAGTTTACTTTGGTCTATTCCTTTTTCTTTATGCCACTTTTTTTTAGTAATCCCCATCAATATTTAAATTATCACCATAATACATTATAGTTTAGCGGAAAGAACATTTGAAAATTCAGAAAAACTCTTGATGTCAAAAAATGATTGATTAATCAATAAAATGAGATGGGCTGCACCGCAACAGGATTTCCTGCTAATAGGAAAATTATGGATTTTGGATACAATTAAACATTATTAGGGAATGTAGTGTGTGTAGGAGCTTTACAAATGCATATTGATCTCACATCAAATACCTGCAGTGAATAATCAGTCATCATTTCCTACACTTTGCAGCAGTTATTTGAGCTGCTGTACTTTTTTTTTTATAACTCCTTACTGATAAGTAATTTAATGTCAACTGGCAGTATGCTATTACCATCTTGTTTTAAAAGAAAAACACTACCATTTTCATAATTATTGTTTTTTTACGGTGTTGTAATGTGTCGCTGCATGTGGGAAGCCATAAAGCAGCTTATTGTTTGCAGGGAACAATCTTTCTGACTGATTTACCAGTAGAATTATCTAGCAGATGTGCTTTGCTGGTTATGTCTAGGCATGAGGAATATAGAGATTCCCACAGATATGTATAATTACAAATGTGCAGTTAGACTTTGCAATGGGTACAATAAGCGATTTGCATAACTTGCAAATATTCAAATAATGTTCTGCTCATATAATAGGCTTGGCCATTGTTTTTTTACTATTTAAAGGGATTCTGTCATGATTTTTATGGTGTAGTTTTTATTTCTAGATGACACTGTTTACACTGCAAATAATTCACTAAAATGTAATTCCTAACCCAACAAGTGTATATTTTTTTTAGTAATATCGGTGTGGTGTGTGTCCTGATGGGACACTGTGAAAAAAACCTGGTGGGCCCTGGCCCTCATGGGCCCCGCCTGTCCAGACCTGTTCCCTGCTCAAAGCCTACTGCTGCTTCTGAACATCCTCCCTTGTCCCCCTCCTTGCGCCCAATAGAAGGAGAAGGTAGGCGTTGGGGTGCCATAGGGGGGTTGCAACATGGGTGGGGTGCCCAGGTGGTGTGTATAGGCGTCATCTCAGGTCATTTTGTTTGGTCATATGCTTTCAGAAAGAGCCAGTGTTGCACTATGGAACTGCTTTCTGACAGGCTATTGTTTCTCCTACTCAATGTGACTGAATGAGTCGCAGTTGGACATTGATTTTTACTTTTAGGGTAAGGCCACACTAAGCGATAGCGCGGCGATTTGACTCGCGGCGACTTTTCGCCGCGACTTTTAATCCGCAATCGCTGGCGAAACTTTGGCGCTGGCGTCTATGGGGAATCGCGCAAAATCGCCAGCGTAAAAACACACGCGGCAATCTTTTTTCTATTGTCGCTTGAAATCGCCTAGCGAGGCGATTTCGAGCGACAATAGAAAAAAGATCGCCGCGTGTGTTTTTACGCAGCGATTCCCCATAGACGCCAGCGCCAAAGTTTCGCCAGCGATTGCCGTTTAAAAGTCGCGGCGAAAAGTCGCCGCGAGTCAAATCGCCGCGCTATCGCTTAGTGTGGCCTTACCCTAAAGTGCTGTTCTTATATCTACCAGGGAGCTGTTATCTTGTGTTAGGGTGCTGTTATCTGTTTACCTTCCCATTGTTTTTTTGATGGGCTTTACTCTAACTTGCAGTATAGCAGTAAAGAGTGACTGAACTTTATCAGAGCACAAGTCTCATGATTGGGGGCACCTGAGAAACTGACAATATGTCTAGCCCCATGTCAGATTTCAAATTTAAATATAAAAAATCTGTTTGCTCTTTTGAAAAACTGATTTAAATCTGCTGGAGCAGCACAATTAACTGATGCATTTTGAAATAAACATGTTGTCTCATGACAGTATCCCTTTAACCAAAAGGAAATAATACTTTTTAATTTTAATCACACGTTTTCAGTTTATGTTTGTTTTCTGCTTTGTTCAGAAAATATACTTTTTAAGTATCAATCTATGATTTATCAGAGTGACAACAGTTATTCACAAGAAACACAATACACGAGGTTTATTTTAAATCTAAAGAATTGTTATTCTATGACTGGTTCCTTCAGTGATATGAAGACGATGCATTGTTTGGAATTGTATTAAAAGAAAGAATGAAAAATGTCATCATTATTCTGTATAAAAGAAAAGTGTTCTGCTTTTATCATCACAATATATCCTTAACTCATTGAACACAGCCTATTTGGAACCTAGTTTTATTATAGAAAATTAATCTGGGTTTTTTAAGAATATCCTTAGAATTTACAGTATGAAACTAGTAAATGTGAAGACTCAGCGTAAGGGAGAAGAATAAAACTCAAACTAATTCCCCACAGGCTGTTATCTTGAATGACCTATTCTAAATCTTCTGTCCAGAGTTTTTCTGTTGGTTTATATACTTTTCTTATCACTTATTTAATGGAGGCATTCCCTATTTAGAGGCCACTTTCATGAAAAAGTATGAGCATTGTCTGTTATGAATACAAGTTATTTGGGTCCATAACCTAATCGCTCTGCTACCAAAAACCTTGATTAATCTCTTATACGGATTCTTTTTCAATAACTGGATGAAAAGTAATACAACAGTGTACTTCTTATTTCTGGTATCTGTTCTGCTCTGGATAGAGAACGTGTAAAGTAAAGGATATTATTATTAGATACCCAGGAGTTATCAACAAGAATACCGGGACTAGATGAAGATCCCATGGATAGTGATGGTCGAATTTATTCGCCAGGCGCAAATTCGCAGCGGATTTGCCCAATTCGCAAAATAGCCTGCAAAATTCCCGGGCGTCAAAAATTTTTTCACAGTTTCACGAATTTCGCTGGAAATTCGCAAATTTTCGGAGAAGCGAAACAGCGCAAATTCGCCCATCACTACCCATGTAATATGGGAATTTTGGGGGTTCCTAAAACAATAAGACCAATTAATGAGGCCCAAAAGTTTGTTTCCATGCCACGATGTATATGCCATGGGTCTGTTCTATTTCATATTTATTTGACATGAAGTCATATCCAGTTACTCCTGAAATAAATGGTCATCAAAAGGAATTAATGAGAATGGCTAAAGTGCATAATTTCTAATAATTTAGGAATAATAATCATACAATTTTTGACGTTGAAGTCAATTTACTTTTTTTTCACCACTAGTGAGTAAGGCACTGTGGGAAATCAAGTATTGAAAGGAGGGTAGCATTCTACTGCAACAGTTCTACAAATACTCTAGTCAGGACCAACACTGTAATGGAAAGCAAAAGACTTAGGGGCAAATTTACTTACCTTTGAAGTTGCGACAGCGTTGGTTTTGCCACACTTCGCCGCACTTTGCCAGGCGTAGATTCACCAGGGCTGCGCAAATTCACGAAGATCCGAAGTTGCGCACAAGTTACTGATCGTTTGCGAAGTTGCGCTAGCGATGTTACAATCAGCGGTTCGAAGTTACACTGGTGATCGGAAATTTGCATATGGCGTGCAGTTAAAGTACAATGGCTGTATATGCAGCAGAGAACACCTTACACTACACAAGGCCAGGGAACCTTAATAAATGTTTTCTAATGCCCTACACATGTGCCCATAGTATAGTTATAGTATAAGTTAGTGCCATATGTTAGGAAATGTAGGGGGGAAGGAGGGTATCCCCCAAAAAAATTACGATCTTTTTCAGCTTATCACCCTTCAAAAAGGAAAAGATGTCAGTGTTTTTTGGGACTTTTTTTTTAAGCAATCCCTATCTACTCTATTGAACTTCGCCTGGTCCGAGGTGGCGAAGGCAAGTCTGGTGCAAGAGGTAACGTTCAGTAAAATGCGCAAATTAGTGAATTAGCGTGCCATAGCACAACTTTGCCAGCGCCCGTTAGTAAATTGATGAAGTAACGAAATGGCGTCACGCTGGCAAATTTGTGCTAGCGTTAGCTACTTCACGCTTTAATGAATTTGCCCCCATGTGTGAGCTTCAGGTAGCGAAATCTTAGGCCCCGGCACAGATTTCAGCAAATAAATGGAGACTGACTACCTTAATGAGTTCAAATTGCCGCTTTTCTGGCTTTTATTTGCACATAACACAAAATCTTCAACCCACTGCCATGGGGAATCACATATGCTTCACATCATAGAATTAACAGTCCCAATTCCAACACCCTCACTGGTGTTCCAGTCCAGAATCCTCTCTGGGCACACTTGAGACACCCTTGTCTCCTGGAAGTGGTTTCTCTGGTCCTCTCTCCAGCTCAGGGGAATCACTCTTGTTCCCTGGTGCTCACAAGCACATGTGGCCCCTCACGCTCCTCCACTTCAGGAGGTCTCTAAAGGGAAGCAGCCATTGAGGTGTAGTCCCACACCTACTTTTAACTGCAGCTCACCTGTAGCTTAATTACTTAACTGCCTCTAGCTTGGCAGCTGAAAACCCTTACTGGGGAAAGGAATGGAAGCCCACCCTGCTCTCTTCCATTCACTCCAGGGACCCACTATCCAGCTTTTCCTAAGCTGGAATAGAATTAAACAGCATTACTTGCTGCAGCCACACAGACTTTTCCCTGGAGTTTACACTTCACCACCCTAATGCTGGTGAAATACACACAATATTGCACCCTTTGACACACATATCCTACACGTGCTATATTTGATTAAATGAACATTCTACTAATACTTATTTTTCATGTTCCTTTTCATGTCAACTTTAATTTTTCCAGTGTTCCATCGCCTTTGCACTTTTTTTAAATAAGCCCAGAACAAATGTTGTTGCAAAACCACCATCCTGGAAATCCGGGCAATTCCTGATGTATGGGATTGACATTGACTTTGAAGAATCAAGAAGTAAAGTTATCCCTCATTTAAATAACGTATCCTTCTTTCAAGTGTACAGTAATCCAATCATTGATCACTTAGAGCCATAGAACAACAAAGGATTTACTGGGAAGTTTTCAAAGAAAAGAATGTTGACTATGTTATTATACCACTAAGGACCCATGAGAGGACAATTTGACATTAAACTAAGCTTAATGATTTAGCATTAAGCAAGAAGAGGCAATTTTGTTATTTGCACAAACACTCCAAATTGCTGGTGGCAGCCATGTTTTTTTTTTACTCAACTTATCCATCTTTTGTTTCATAAAGAGAAAATTCATATTTTGCTACAAAATGATGTTCAAGACTTTTATTACTGCAGATGTTCATGGGTAAAGGGACATTCCTTATTACATCTTGAGCAGCAATCTCCAACAGAGCATATTCCTATCCTTGCAATTGGGTGTCTCCTAAACAAAGGTCACAGATGTACTTGACAGAGGAACTGCAGATTTTAACTAGCTAACTTTTTCTTTTTCAAACCTTTTCATGCGGTTTAAATATAAAATTCAAGTATATAAAGCAGAATATACTGTAAGTAAAGACAGCTAGCTACCTTCGTCCAAATTATCTTGGTCCAAATATTACCAGTAAAGTATTGTTGCAGTTATAATAATATAGCCCTATGACTATAATAATAATAGCCCTATGACTAGTGATGAGCAAATCTGTCCTGTTTTGCTTTGTTGAAAAATTGTGATACTGCAAAAAATTTGCAAAACGTACTGAAGTCAAAAGGCATCATGTTTTTCTTGTGGAGTCTTTTTTATCTCAGCGACTTTTTTGTCCAAATGCATTAAAGTCAATCAGCATTCTTTTGTATGCCGACTTTTTTGTTTTCAGCAACAATTTTTTCTTAGTGACTTTTTTGCCACAGTGAAATTTTTTGCAGCAGATTTTTGGAAAAATTCGCAAATGGCGAAGTGTGGAATTTCACTGCAAATCCATGTCTGGTGAAAAAATTCGCCAATCACTACCTATGACCGAAGTCTGAGCATTGGTGCATGTGGGACTGATTGCTGTAATTTGGATCTTCATACCTTAAGTCTACTAGAAAATCACGTAAACATTAAATAAACCCAATAGGCTGGTTTTGCCTCCAATAAGGATGAATTATATCCTTAAGTACAAGACACTATTTTATTATTACAGAGAAAAAAGCAAATTATTTTTAGAAATTTCAATTATCTGGATAAAATGGAGTCTATGGGAGACAGCCATTATATAATTGGGAGCTTTCTGGATAATGAGTTTCCAGATAACAGATCCGTTTCTTGTACTGTATGGCTGCTGAAGATTAAATGCATAATTGCAGCCATTCCTTATTGATAAGGAATAGTGTACATAGAAATTGAATATTATTTATAAAGTTTTTTCCTTAAAAAAATTGGTGTCCAATCTGAAATAATTAATATGCGCATGCGAGTGTTTGTTCTGTTTTCAAGCAGCAAATCTAAAGCCCAGTTATAAAAGAACTTTGTTTCAAGGCTCCAATCTCAAATATCAATTTGATTTCTGGTCTCAAAAATTCAAAAAGAGAGAAAGAGGTGGTGACTGCTATGAAATGGATGTCAAGGAAGAATATTGAAGAGGAGCTGAAAAAAAAACACTGGTGTGAAATGATGTGTCAGGAAATAGAAATGTGCTTCATAAAGGAAAATCAGAAAGAGGACTAGATTAAAGATGAAAAGAATGGCAGGAATGTGCGGAATAACTTCACAATGGAGTTCAGTTTGGGTTTAGGTCAACTCAAAATTCAACTTTTGGTTTTGAATTATCAAAAATTCATCTACTATAAAGCAACAGATATGTGCCATGAAAATAAAGAATTCAGTCCTTTACATGAAGTGATTAATAATTATACAGGTCTTAGTTGAAGTTCAATACTCAATGTTCCAGAATCACTTGTTCTTGGTAAAAGGAACAGTTAGAAAGTAATTCTGTACCTAAGACTATACTTTAGGCCTTGGACGGCTCCCAAAGCCACATCAATCACAAGACCATAAATCTTAAGAAACAGAATGTTTTCTCCCGTGAATAAAAGAATAGCATTGTATTTGGAATCATACTGTTCAATATAATATTAATTTCATGTCTGTTACAAGCACTTTCTGTGGATAGAGACTGGTTTAAAAGAAATTGTTCTCTTACGTTCAGTATCACTGTATAATACATGTTGTATGTGAAAGTCAAAACACTTTTCAAAATATGTAAAATTGTGTTTCTTTTTCCAGGACTTTATTGTTTGCAGGGCTCGGGTCTAGGCAGAGTTTGCAATTCATAAAAATCTAAAAACCTTCCAGCACCTCTTGAAACAGCGGGAAAGAATAAGTTAAAGGATGCAGGTAGGGCAACTTCAACATCTTCCTGACTCAATCTGCCTGATCTCATGAAAAAAAAAAGAATAAGCAGAGAAGGGGATTTTCCTCTGGGGCGGAGGCCTGTGAGGATTTATGGCTGGGGTCCCTTTGGGGTAACGTTGGCCCTGATTAGGCAGTCACGGTGGGCCCAGACCACCCCAGTCCAACGCTGTTCCCCATTACTTTTTAGGCTTATCCTCTCTTGTACTACTGTTGCCATCATCCCCTATGCCTATCTTCAACTCTTCCTACCTACAGTGACAAGATTCTGATGTGTATAACACCCTGATTTGGAGCCCTGAAGAAAGGTCAGCTTTTTTTGATTGTCGGTAATCAGATTTTTTTGTCTTCCGCTCACATTGTTCACAGATAAGCCTTACAAGTGATATTGGTCAATATCAGAACCTCAACAGAAAAATACAAGCTACTGAGCAAAGTTAAGATAAAACAGTACAAAATCAAAACATAACATAACAAATAACTTTTTTTTTTCCATAACACTGGGAAAGGCAAATACTTCTACCAGCTTTGTAAGAGGAAGTGAAAACTATTCTTGCAATTATTTTAGTAATTGTGTTTTTGGAGCCGAAAACGGTGACTTTTTTGGGATTTGATGCAAATAACTGTGACTTTTTCGGATTTGACACCCGAAATCTGCGACTAGAGATGGGCGAATTTTTTCGCCTAATTTCGCCAAAAAAATTACGCCCATAGACTTGTATGGTGGCATGCGTCAAAAAAAAAAAAGACGTACGTCAAAACAATTTTGCTGCGCGACAACTTTTTTTTTGATGCCCATAGGGGCAAATTCACTAAGATTCGTAGTTGCGCCAGCGCTCCGCAAATTCACTAAAATCCGAAGTTTTGCTCAGGGGTAGCATAAGGTTGCGAAGTTGCGCTACCGTTGATTCACTAAGCGAAGTTACGCTAGCGATGTTTAATTTGCATACGGCGCCAAATTCAAATTTCAATGGAGGAATACGTAGAATCACTACACAAGCCTGGGAAACCTTCAAAACATCAAATAAATTTTTTTTTTGCCCTACACATGTGCCCACTGTATAGTTAATGTGCCATGAGTTAGGAAATGTTGATTCGCTAAGCGAAGTTACGCTAGCGATGTTTAATTTGCATACGGCGCCAAATTCAAATTTCAATGGAGGAATACGTAGAATCACTACACACGCCTGGGAAACCTTCAAAACATCAAATAAATTTTTTTTTTGCCCTACACATGTGCCCACTGTATAGTTAATGTGCCATGAGTTAGGAAATGTAGGGGGGAAGGAGCGGAGCCCCAAAAATTTTTTCGATCCTTTTCAGCCTATCACCCATAATATAGAAAAAACGCCAGCGTTTTTTGGAACTTAGAAAAAATTTGAACTTTTTTTGATCCCTATCTACTCTATTGCGCTTCGCCTGGTCTGAGGTGGCGAAGGAAGTCTAGCGTAAAAGGTAGCGTTCAGAACAATGCGCGAGTTAGTAAATTTGCGTAGTTACGTCAGTTGCGCAAATTCGCCAGGCGTAAGGGTGCGAAGTAACACTAGCGAAGTTACGCTAGCATTCGTTAGTGAATTTGCGAAGTAGCAAAAATGACCAACGCTAGCGAATTGACACTAGCGTTAGGCGATTCGGTGCTTAGTGAATTTGCCCCATAGACTTTAATGGGCATCTGCGACATTTCACCGGTGGTGAATTTTTGGCGAAACGAAACGGGTCAAATTCGCCCATCCCTATCTGCGACTTTTCGGATTATTGAATGAAACCAAACACAGATGAGGATATCTTCCAATTGTAAATGGGACACCTGCCATTGACTTCTACATGAACTCGCCAGGTGTGAGTTGCAGTACTTTTTTATTTTGACTTTTAACACCACCGGGGTTTAATAAATCATGAAAAATTTTAGTTTTTTTTAAAGAAAAATTGTGTTATTCCTTTTTTAAAGTCTGACCAGTAAAAAAATGTTAATAAATAAACACAGTGTTTCCTGGTATAAATGAAGAAGGTTTAACATTCTATTCTCTTTCCCACTACCTGCATCAATAAATTAGGTACAAATAGCACCGTTTTTGCATCCACACATTTTTCTAGTGGCTGAAGCCAGGTAACAAGGGTTACATCCCTGTACTGTGTTATTACACACACTTAGGGGCACATTTACTAAGCTCGAGTGAAGGATTCGAAGTAAAAAAACTTCGAATTTCTTACCCAAAAAATCTATTTTGGGTACTTCGACCATCGAATAGGCTACTACGACCTTCGACTCGAACGATTCGAAGTAAAAATCGTTTGGCTATTCGACCATTCGTTTGAACGTTCGTAGTATTTGCAATATTCGAAGTCGAAGGATTTTACTTCGAGGGTCGAATTCGAGGGTTTATTAACCCTCGATATTCGACCCTTATTAAATGTGCCCCTTAAAGTTCAAGGGCAAATAAGGTCTTGAGCTGTATTAAAAGGGGCATTAATTCATGGGAGGAGGGGGTTATTTCACAGTACAGAGCACTGGTAAGGAGGAAGCTTCGGGTAAAAGTCCAACTTCACGGAACAGATGAGGGTTCAGGAATAAGCATAGTCAAATCCAGGCAATAGTTCAATAGGCAGGCAGATAATAGCAAAGTTAAGGTACAGGTAGGGTCAAAAGTCCAGGAATCCACAATTAACGGAATTTAGGAACCCCAAGGAATGCACCAAACAATCCTTTACTCGGGCATTGAACTGGCTTCCTGGGCGTCCTTTTATTTTGAATCTGGCAACAAAACACGGCATCGTGATGTCATGCATTTGCGCGCCAAAAAATTAGCGAATTTTCCTGCAAAATTTGTGAAATGGCAGGAAATTAGGGAAACGGCGCCAGCGTCCATTTTTTTTGCTGCGGTTTCGAGAATTTATTCGCCGTTGGCGAATCCCGGGAGTTCGCTGCGCGTTCGCACATCACTATCGCGGAGTGCTCCTGACAGCCCCATCCAGAATATGCCATACAGTTTTGGTCTCTAGTGCACATGATATTATTGAATTAGAGAGGGTACAGAGAAGGACAAATAAACTGATAAAGGGTATGAAAAGTCTCAGTTATGAAAAAAGACTGGACAAATTGAGGTTTACGCTGGAGAAGATGTCTTGCAGCAGCCACAAGGGCATCCATTATGATTAGAAGAAAGGAAGTTCCTTCTAAATATTCATAGAGGGTTTTTTACAGTGAGAGCTCCCCTTAAATAAGGGTACAGGCTGATACATTAGATAGGTATAAGAAGGGGTTGGATGGCATTTTAGCAAGAGAGGAAATACAGGATGATTGAAAATACATTTGTACAAGTTGGTCCAGGGACTGGTCCAATTGACATGGAGTTGGAGTTTTTTGAAGGTTATGCCTTCCTCAACTTCATTTGTCTTCCGCAACTAGCAGTTAGGCAGGATTATATGAACATAAAAGGTTGAACTTGCTGGCTGTGTGTCTTTTTTCAACCTAACTTTCTAATTTACTATGCTTTAATTTAACTCATAGGGACAAATTTATTAAAGGGCAAAGTGACTAAAACGGTCTCTGGCATAAATTCCCTAGCGAAGGAAATAGACTCTAGTGGTAATTCGCCTGGCGAATGTGCGCTCTGGCGAATGGACCTCTTGCGCCAGACTTGCCTTCACCACCTCAGACCAGGCGACGTGCAATAGAGCAGATAGGACTTCCTCAAAAAATAGTTGAAAATTTTTCTAAGTCCCAAAAAATGCCTTCCCCCCTACATTTCCTAACATATGGAACATAAACTATACACTGGGCTCATGTGTAGGGCAAAATAACAACTTTATTTTATTAAGGTTCCCTGGGCTTGTGTAGTTTAATGCATTTGCTGCAACATATCCGTCCATTCAACTTTAACTTCCCTCCATATGCAAATTAGCCAACGCTAGCGCAACTTCACTTTGCTTGGTGCAGTAACTCTAATACAACTCTGCCAGCATTCGGCGCCCTGGACGCAACTTCAGATTTTAGTGAATTAGCGTTGTCCTGGCGAATCTACGACTGGTGAAGTGTTGCGCTGTGAGCGAAGCCGTCGCTGGCGAATTTTTGGAGGTTAGTAAATTTTCCTCTTTCTAGAATGTAGAAAGAGGAAATAAAAATCAAAAAATCCTAACAGACAAATAATAATAGATAATAATAATATAATAATATAATAATAATATTAATAATAGATAATAGTTTGGACAGTCCAATTCAGCTCTGTTCTATAAGATATTAGAGTTCAGTGGTACACCAAAGTCCCTCATAGCCTGTATGCACAAATAACACTAAACTCTGCCATCATTTGTAATTCGCCTATACATTACAATTCCCTTTTACTAAGCACAATACAGCAGGAATGTTTTAAGGTATAGTTGTCCTTTAAGCAATAATTTCCTATTTGAATGACTCTGTAACAGCAATGGTTAAAGCACAATGCACAATAAAACTTTAATGCAAAAAAAAAGAGGCCCATATTCTCTATTATGCCCCGCACCATTTTTTATAAAACACTTTATCAAAGGTGACACATGGCAAAGAAACAGATCTATAAAATCCCAGTGTTGTATGTAGTGTCATCATTTTACTGCCAGCTTTTCCACAAGAGTAATATTATCTTGACACACATATTCATCCCTACTGTCAGGCTCCCATTTTATTGCTGGTTCCTTAACACAGATCGTATAGCTTTGTAAATACCTTTGGGCCAATGGAAAAAAAAAACAACATCCTTACATATTTAACACAATATTCCGGTATCAATAGAGTTTGCCTCATGGAAGTTTCTTTCTGTGCTGTCATTCACTTGTTAAGCAACAAACCATCATATTAGATGTGACACAAAAGGCAACACGGGCAGATGTCAACTTGTTTTGTTTGTTTTCATTTGTCCTTGAGCATCAGTGTAGGTTACTTGGAAATTATAGCGCCTAGTATTTGCTAAGATATTACAAAAAAGGAATAGAAAGAAGTTAAAAGAGATGTGTGGGTAAATGTGAAGGAGGGAAATATTGCTTTTATTACTGGGGATTATGGGGATTTTTTTCTGGTGTAATTTGCTTAGCAACCCGAACATTTTCTGTGCTGGTGTGTCCACTAAAAAGACGCAATATGTTTCAGTAACTGAGATTTCCCAAACCCAGAACAAACCCCAAGGTTCTGGTCTCGGCCCACACTTCCGCCTGTAGAAGTTGCCTTTGGCTTCGGGTGGAGCCCTCTGCTACTCTGATGCCACCAGGTCTTATTGTGGGAGAACCAAGGAGAGAGTTCTGAGCGAACAAGAGAACCAAGAGTGGTGTTGTATTAACTCTATATCTAAAAAATTCTGGAATGATTATGGGTCAGATCCATACCCGTTACTTAAAGTGTCCAACAAATGGGCTGAGTTTCTACAATGTCAAATATCCCCTTCACATTTGGTGAAGTCTATTTGTAAATACAATAAATTAATTTTGGCAGAGAGTTGGAGGATACAACATTTTTTAAGTTAGTTCACTTAGGCTATGGGAAGATTTTTTCTAAAAGTATCTTTTCTAGTCCTGTATCATACTGTCCCAAGTGTGATGAGTATAATGTGTCCCTTTTTCACTATCTATGGACTTGTCCAAAGATCAGTATATTTTGGAAGGAAGTTACCAGTTTTCTAAACATTAATTTGAAAATAAAAATTAAATTATCTCCAGGTTTTGCTTTGTTGCTTCTAGATGATAGTAGGCTCTCTTCAAATTTTAATATAGAATTTAAGTCCCAAGATAATAAAATATTGACAATTTTATTTTTGGCTGCCTCCAGAAAGGCTTTATTTAACTGTTGGCTACAAAATGAGTCTGAAAATACTTTGGTTTGTGCTACTGCCACATAACAAAAAGTATCTATGGTACCACTCAACAAATAAGTATTAAATAAATAAAGATACAAAAATATAATAGAAAAAATAATAAAGGAGAAAACACTCACAGTTCACCTCAGTCCCAAGGTGCAAAGACCAAAAACACTGTATCCAAAAGGATGTGAGGATCTCCAAAAATAAAGAGACAAATATAAAAAGTAGAAAAATGTATTAGGACATGAAGACCTAACGCGTTTCATGCCTATTGGGGCACTTACTCATAGGCTGATGAGTAAGTGCCCCAATAGGCACGAAACGCATTAGGTCTTCATGTCCTAATAAATTTTTCTACTTTTTATATTTGTCTCTTTATTTTTGGAGATCCTCACATCCTTTTGGATACAGTGTTTAACAAAATGAGTCTCCCTCAATTACAGACACATTGGCTTATATGAACCAGTTTAGTTGGCAGGAAGCTTTATTAGTAAAAACTAAAGGAAATAATTCCAAAGAATCATTTAGACTTATATGGTCTCCTTACTTTGAGTTCTGTAACTCCAATACCAGAAGTCAAATATCTCAGTTTCTTCAATTGGGGGGGTTATCTGACATTCCCAAGACAATGGGCTTTTTCTTTCTTCTTTTTCTTTTAAGAATGTCTATGCGTCCACTGGCTTAGTTAGTGATAGTTCTTGTTAGTTTCTATTTTATTTTACATATTACTTCATTGTAAATTATACATTCTGTTTAATATGTCATTGTATTAATCTTCATATTCTGCATACTATTTGTTATCATATTGATTTTTATGGTTTATTTTTAAAACCAAATAAAATATTTCAAACCCAAGAGTGGTGTTGTAGAATGGGAAACAAGGAACGTAGTCAAAAGGCAGGCCGAGTCGATAGCAGACAGTCAATATGGTACAAATGCAGGAGATGTAAGAATAGTTGGGGTCACAGGCTGGGTCAAACACACCAGAATCAGTACAAAATCAGAATCCAAAGAAGTCGCCAAAACTGGCAATAATCAGAACAGGCAGCAGACAGAACGTGAACCAGGGACAGAAAGGATCAGTAACAATAGAAATATACAAAAGAATCGCACCCAGGAACTTTAGGAAAAGACCTTTACGTTGGGCAATGATTACAATGCAAAGAGCCCTTTAAGCATCAAAATCACCATTATGGGCGTCCCCGCGATCAGCGCGGCAGGCATCCCCGCCGCCCCGCTAGACCACCAGGGGCAAGTAAATTTATTACAATTTCATGTCAAAGCATCAAAAGTTGTGTTGCTTATTGATGTATCATTGTGTTAAGTAGAAACCGTTTTTACCATGGGTGATTTGCTGACTAGAAAAACTTTTATCAACTTAACTGCAATATCTGCTGCGCCTGCCACCAGGTAACATTTTTGCACCTATTTACACTTATTACACTTATTATACACCTTTATTTTTGCACACACACCTAGGTGCAGATTTACTTATGGTCGAATATCGAGGGTTAATTAACCCTCAATATTCGACTGTCGAAGTTAAATCCTTCGAATTCGAATATCGAAGTCGAAGGATTTAATCCTTTGAATCGTTCGATTCGAAGGATTTTAATCCATCGATCGAACGATTTTTGTTTGACCAAAAAATACTTAGAAAGCCTATGGGGACCTTCCCAATTGGCTAACATTGACTTCGGTAGCTTTTAGGTGGCGAACTAGGGGGTCAAAGTTTTTTTTAAAGAGACAGTACTTTGAATATCGAATGGTCGAATATTCGAACGATTTTTAGTTCGAATCATTCGATTCGAAGTCGTAGTCGAAGGTCGAAGTAGCCCATTCGATGGTCAAAGTAGCCAAAAAAAAACATTCAAAATTCAAAGTTTTTTTTCCTCTATTCCTTCACTCGAGCTAAGTTAATGGGCACCCTATACTTTTACCTATACTCACACCTATACTCACATACATATACACTTTCCAAGTGTGCACCTATTCACATAACTTTATTTTGCCTTCACTATCGTTTTTTTCATTATTTCATCATTTTTTAAAAAATGGGCTTTGGTTTGGGCAATCTCTGTCTTAAAAGCCGCAAGCTAGTGGCGGGGGAGGATCTAGCCCTCAGATTGAAACCAAGGTTCAGGAGACATTTACTCCAACTAATGCTACTATGCAGAGAGGTACAAGACAACAAGTTAGGGACCACCGTGTGGGATTTAACCTTGACGTGGTATGGTGGATTATCAACTTTATGATCATAACTTTGTAGCTAAAAACCCCTGTCTTTGTGAACACATGTACTTGCATTTATACTGAATTACTTAGACAGGGGACCAAGGAATGTGCATTGATTAATTGGCCAAATCAGTAGCACTTCCATTATACTTAAACACAATTTAACTTAGCCTTAGGAGTGCTCCCACAACCCCCCATGTTTATATTAGAAAAACAGACATCGAACTCAATTCAAATAATTATAATAATAGTAGTTGTGTATGCCTGGGTGCATATTAATATTTCCATTTGACAAATCTTCTTAAGTGCTAACCTCAGAACATTTTGGTGCTCCACAAAACCATAGCAATCAATATTTGTCTTTTTCAATATTGTCTTTTAACAAAGACACTTACCCATGACCTGATCATGTCCCCACTCAACTACTGCAACCTTCTACTAACTGGTAGACTGAGGTAAAAAAAAGGACTAGCACATCCATTACTGCAATTGATATGAAAGTGCATGACCAGGCAAAATGACCTGAGATGCACCTACACACCAATATTACAACTAAATACACTTGCTGGTTCAGGAATGACATTTTATATTGTAGAGTGAATTATTTGCAGTGTAAACAGTGTCATTTAGAAATAAGTGTCATTTAGAAATAACATCATAACAATCATGACGGGATCCCTTTAAATAAGATCAGATCTATGGAAAATTGTGATTGTTAATGTGATTATCACAATGGAGAATTCTTGTTATTATGCACAATTCTAGAGACATATGCCCCTAAGTGAGCAGAAGTAGCTTTGACCTATAAACTCCATTCCTGAAATTCTGTCAATGCAAAATGATTCACCCCCCGAAAATATTACAATATGTACCAGAATTTTAGATTTTTCTTTAAATATCTCTTTTTTGAGGTCCCCGAAACTTAAATTATTCCTATCTGACTTCCCTTACTATTTTATGAACAGAGAAAAAGATGAATTGCCCGCTGGGAATGTAAAGGCATCAGAAGCTTACTTGCCAAAAAGATTATCTGGTGGCACCTCAGTACTGCAGTGCTTTTATCATCCATAAGGAACTATATTTAGCATGGGCCAATTTAGGTGCTGGAGACAAGGTGCTTAACATTTCCCAAGCTACAAGAAAGTCTAGCGAGGGAAATGGTGACTGCAGCTTTATATAAACATTAAATTATGTTGGCATATTGTGGCATTAAAAATCAGCTAGAAACTAACCCATTTTGTCTGTTTAGTACTTGTTTAACAGAAAATCGATTGCATGTTTTGTAATGTCAACTGTATCAGAAGCAACGATGAACAATATCATACACTATGGAATTCTTGCACAACTAGTTAAGTAGAATATAAAGTATATATAAGTAGATAAAAGATGATATATATGGATTCATAGGCTATGTACAATATACTAAGGGGGTCACTTACCACACGCAAGAGAGCACTGAGCAAACTGCAATTTTAACTCATTAGCCATGTTTCAGTCATACATCATTGCTTGTGCAATGTAGACATTAAATCATGTGCCATTGAGTTCTGTCCTGCTCGATCTATGCATGTCCAATCTGTCAAAAACACAACTGTGCGTACATTGGGTTCAGTTGCAGCAAATATTTTAGTAGTTTGTCTGGTGTCATTTCTGGTGTTTCTTTAGGAGCAACTGCACTGTGGGGATTGAGGCAGGGAACTGAAGGAACTCTGGAGCAACCCTCTCCTACATGGGCAGATCATGGCTCACTTATAGAGACAGTATGTTCAATGTAAGGTTACATTATAGATTATGAGAATATGAGGTTAAATGACTGTATATATGAAAGGGACGAGGTCCATGCTGAGAAGAACCTTCAAAAAAGTTTTAATTTAGAAAACAGAACAGTTAAGATATTGACAGCTGTGATTTCTCACTGACTTTTTGAAGCTAAAGAAATACTTGACCATTAAAATGGTTATTGTCATCTGAGATATATAAACCTATAATATATATATAATATATAAAGAAGAAGATGGTTTTGTTCCTACTCTTTGACCAAAGAAATTTGTTTAAAACAAAGGGCCCACCACTTGTTGTAGTTATACACTCACCTAAGCAGCATAGAATGCCCAGGGAGTCAACAGAATAGTTCCTTCATATCATATTTAGTTTGACCTTAGGTATATTATGTATTTTACACAGTAAATTAACCCAGTCAATAGAATTTTAGTGATTTCATTTTAATAAAAAAAAACCACATCTATAATGCAATTTGATTGACTTATTTAACCTTTCCAAATGTACCATATGCATCCCTTCTGTATAAATTCACCTGGCACGAATTTTCAGCGAATTTCCGCGTTTTGCCGCTGGCCAATAAATTCGCCAATCTCACACAAAAATTCGCCAGTGAAAATTCGCCTGCGTCAATTTCCTTTTTTTACGTGAAAACGTTCGAATTGCACAATTTTTTCGTGAAAACGTTTGAATTGCTCGATTTTTCAATGAAAACATTCTAATTACTCAATGTTTACATGAAAATGATAGAATTTAATGATTTTTCCATGAAAACATTCAAATTGCTAGATTTTTACGTGAAAACGTTAGAATTTCACGATTTTTTCATGAACTTTCCGATTGCATGATGTTCCGCAAATTTTTTCTCTTTGGTGCATTTTTCAGGAAATTCAAGAATTTTTCGGCTAAGCAAACGGGAGAAATTCGCCCATCACTAAATATAATTATTGTGAGAATTCACAAAAAAGAAGACAACTTACTCTGAAGTAGTGACCCAAAGCAACTAGAATCAGAATTTTAGTTTCCTACAGTGGTGCTTGAAAGACTGTTAACCCTATAACATTTTCTATATTTTTATATGAATGTGACTTAAAACATCATCTGATCTTCAGAAAGTCCTACAAGGAAATGAAGGAAACCTAGTTAAACAAATGAAACTAAAATTATTATATTTGGTCATGTATGTATTGAAAAAAATTATCCAATAATATTTTTGCATGTGGCAAAATTAAGTGAATCAGTGTTCACTTACTTTTGCTCAGTATTTGGTGTGACTCCATTGTGTAGCTATAATACCAATTAAACTGTAACCTGCATGTCGAAAATTTTAGCCCATTCCATACAGAACAGTTTCAGCTCTTGGATGTTGGTGAGTTTCCTCACATAAACAACTTGCTTTAAGTCTTTCCACAACATTTCAATTGGATTAAGGTCAGGATGTTGGCTTGGTCATTACAGAGCAATTTTTCTTTAATCATTCTTTGGTAGAACGGCATGACCCACTGTCCCTTGAGATCCCGATCACAGACAGATGTCTTGACATTTGCCTTTAGAATTCTTTGGTATAGCTCAGAATTCATTGTTCCATCAATGATGGCAAGTTATCCAGGCCTGGATGCAGCAAAATAGGCCCAAACCAGAACTGAATGTTGAACAGATAAGATAGGGTACTTATGGAATGCTTTTTCTTTCTTCAAATGTAATGCTCCTTATTCAAGTCAAAAAGTTCTATTCATCCATCCACAAAACATTCTTTCAGTCTCCTTCTGGTTTGTCCATGGGATCTTTAGGAAACTGTAGACAGTCAGCAATATTTTTGGGGGATTTCTTCTTCTCCTGCCATACACACCATTGCTGTTCTGTGTTCTGATGTCCTGATGGTGGACTCACATTCACGAATGTGAGACAGGCCTACAGGTGCTCTGAAGGTTCCCTGGGTTCCTTTGTAACCTCTAAGACTATTAGAGGCCTTGCAGGTAAGTTAAATTTCCTCTATTTGCACGCAATCTGTCTGACTGTTGACTGGTGGAGTCCAAACTTTTTATAGATAGTCTTGTAACCTTTTCCAGCTTTATGGATATCAACAACTGTTTTTCCGAGGTCTGCAGACACCAGCCGTGATGCACACCCACAAATGTGTAGTACTGTATGTGTGATCAGGCTTTGCTGGATCTCCCTTCTTTAAATAAAACAGGGTCTCTCACTCACATCTGATTGTCATGCCATTGAGTGAAAACACCAGACACCTACTTTTGCCACACACAGATATGATATTGGATACTTTTTTTCAATAAATACATGGACAAATATAATAATTGTTCTTTTATTTGTTTAACTAGATTGTATTTATCTACTTTTAGGAAAATCAGATGATGTTTTAGGTCACATTCATATTAAAATATAGAAAATGTTAAAGGAATGCCAACCTTTCAAGCACCACACCATATGAATATTGATGAACTGCCATGGGTTATAATATAAGTTAATTAGCAGATTTCCAGGTAAATCTCAGGCTAGAGATAAACAAACAAACGTTATGCAATCTTTTTGTTTACTTGTTGGGGGTCACAGTCTACACTCATGATTAGCATGCATTAACACTTCAAACTTAAGTCTTTCTAAATGCTTCTGACTTCATTTAAGGTAGAGAAGAAATTATTGCAGCACGTCTTGGTTGCAAAAGTGAAAAAGTTGTGTTTATTGGTCAGTAACCAACAGGCAACATTTCGGGCTTAGTCTTGCCCTTTATCAAGCCTTGATCATTTGGATAATTCTGACTTCATTTAAGGTGACATTAATACAATATCAAGGCCATGTAAGAAAATATAATATACATGAGGGTCATCATATTCTGCTTTCAACTAGATAAACAGAAGGATAAAATAGTATTTCTTACTAGACTCTAAAAAGGATCATGTTATCAGAAAATAAATATTTCCTCACACCAAAAAAAAAAATGCAAATGTAATGGTAAGTAATTCAGTCTGGGGAAAAAAATAAACAGTAGCTGGAAAAAAAAGCTAAATGTGCTATTTGGTTTGTGTCTTTGATGTAGCCCTAAGAGGACACATGAAAATATCTCTGATGTACAACTTATTAAGATGAGCTGGAATGGTTTCTCTAGAATAAGTATGTGGAACTGTGCTTCTTCTTGCCCCCAACTCCTTGTTTGTGTATCTCCAATTACTAACAGCTGTATGCTAAAACATCAACAGTGCCTTTGTTTATAGCAGGACTAAGAAACATACATTGGGATCAGAAGAAACATCTAACAAAGCAAAAGGCAGCAGCAATTCAAGAGAGTAGAAGAGATCCTCATTATAATCATCATCATCATCGTCAATTATTCATATGGTGCAAGATACAATATAATTAAGACACATTCAATCAGTTAAGACACGGCATACAAAAGGATATATCTTCTAAATACCTAAATATTTTACATGTGAACCTTTAACATACTTGAAAACAGAAAAGCACTTTATCCCTTTATACATAAAAAGGATTATACCAACTATTAAGTATGTGTTGACAGTATCTCTACAAACGTAACATATAATCAGGTCTGATGGCTTCAGTATGCCCTAAGTGACAAACCCTTTATATGCTGTGTTATACCTAATATGCAGACAAAGTAGACTTTACCTTATTGGTACATCTGGCACATCACTCAAATTGTCTAAGAAAAGAGGGTAAGGCCACGTGTATAAAATGCTTTCATAAAGGGATTCTGTAATGATTTTTATGGTGTTGTTTTTTTATTTCTAAATTACACTGCACTCCACCTTAGGTCCATGTGCCTGATCCCGTACTTTCTGTAAGAGCCAGCACTTCAAAATAGAACAGCTTTCAGATAAGGTATTGTTTCTCCTACTCAATGTAACTGGAGGAGTCACAGTGGCACTTGGATCTTTACTATTAAGTAGTGATGAGCAAATGTGTCCTGAAAAATTTGCAAAACATTAAAGTCTATGAGCAACATTTTTTGTTGCAGTGACTTTTTTGTAGCAAAATTCATTAAAATATATGGGTATTTTTTTTTGTCTACTGAGACTTTTTTGTCTACCAGGCAACATTTTTGTCTACTGAGCAAAATCTTTTGTTGAGCATGCAACATTTTTTGTTGTGTGTGAAACATACTACATGGCAAATTTTTGGTGCCATTCCACAAAACTTTTTGCCAGGAACTAAGCTATGAAATTTGCTGCGAAACCATACATAAAAAAATTAAATCACTACTATTGAATGCTAATCTCATATATACCAGGGAACTTTTATCTTGTGTCATGGATCTGTTATCCTGTTACCTTTCTATTGTTCTGTGGATACATTGCTTGATGGGGGAAAGGGGTGTGATATCACTCCAACTTACAGCACAGAAGCAAACAGTGACTGTTTATCAAAGCACAAGTCGTATGACTGAGGGCACCTGGGAACCTAATAGCATGTCTAGCCCCATGTCAGATTAAAAAATTGAATATAAAAAAATCTGTTTGCTCTTTTGAACTTATTTCAGTACAGGATTCTGCTGGAACAACATTATTAACAATTAACTCTTAACAAAACATGTTTTCCTGTGACAGAATGCCTTTAAGGTCTATCCATACTGTATTTATGTGCAAATACTACCCCACTCATTATAATAATAGCAACCACAAAAACATCAGTCCTGGTGGCACGGTCATCATTTTTCAGTACAGTTTTTAGACTGCACTGGGGACTTTCCTTAGTCAAAAAGCTATTTCTGCTTCAACACCTTATGGGTTAAATCATAGCTGTAAAATTCACAGCTCTTTCAGCTTCCGTGAAATACAGATACAACTACCGACATTCGACTGGCCCTTAACAATGTACTCAAATCAATTTTATAGACCAAAAGAGAAGGCTGAATAACCTCACAAGAATACAGATACCAAAGGTGTTGATTTTCTTTAATGAACCTCATGGAACATCTCCCCCGAAAATGCTGCAGGCCTCAAAAACTCATTTTACAGGCCTCTTCAGTTTGACTTGGGTAGATATGTACTCGGTTGTTTTGTTCAAGGGCACAGTCAAAGAAAAATAAATGTGAAGATTGGCATGAATACACTAGATACATTTTTCATATTTTATTTTTCTTCCTAACTCATGCCAAAGCTTCTCAAACCATTGCTCCTAACCAGAGATTGTCCCCTCAAGGTGCTAGCTCCTTTCCTATGAACGCAGACTGATGTATGTGAAGCGTTCACTCGTGAATTTCCCTTCTTACTTCTGATTTATGCATCCTTTAGACTTGTGAGATTGATTAGAAAGAATCTAAAAGGTACTGAACAATAAAACACTACAACTCTACACATGAAGCTAAAGTATGTAAATGTGAAGCAAGACATCTTCAAACCTTTGGGTTATTTTTTTGTATTATCCTTGTTCCTACTTTATGCCCTTCCTATTTTCCATTTCTAGAAAGCGGATTTAATAGAGTCAATAATAAATTATCAATATTTTTTTAGGCGATAAAGATTTTTTTTTAAATCTAAAATGACTTGCAATTTCAACTTCCATATCTGTGCGCATTTGTCTTACATATTGTCCTTCATCATTCTTCATCATTCTTGGTGTTTTGTACTGTGGATAAGCTTGTGTATTGCCTGTATGTATGATTGAGTAAACAAAAGGAAAACATTTCACATTATGGTGTTCCAAGAATGCCCATTTCACACAGTGACCTTCACATTTCTCATTATAAGCCATTTCACAGTTACACTTGATCAGGGAAAACAGTACCAGTGTCCCTGTGCCGACATTGCATTTTTATTAATTCACATGGCATTACAGATGCATTGCTTTTCTGTTCACAAGGTATTCACATTATTTACAGTATTTTGTATACTGCACCTTAACCGCTAGACAAAATGAATTGCTGGTAGTGATGGGCAAATAAATTCGCCAGGCATGGATTTGCGGCAAAAAATCCACTGTAGCAAAAAAAAAAAAAAAATTGTAAAGCGTCAAAATTGTCGCACTCATAAAAATTGTCGCGCGACAAAATTATTCAGACACCCATTGACTTTAATGAATTCGGGCAAAATAGTCGCACGTATAAAAATTGTCGCGCATCAAAATTATTTTGACACCCATTGTCTTCAATGCGTTTTTTGACGTTTTGCAATTTTTTTTGCCGTTTCTCAAATTATGCAGCGAAGTGAAATGGGACTATATATATAGTTACCTGTATTATTTATCAAAATCCAACATTTTCTCATTCTTTCTGAAAACCACTCTGACCAAATCCACATGGACTTTTCCCTCCCTATTTATCAATACATTTTCATGAAAATTCTTTTGCGGGAAAAGACTCGATAAAATCATGAAAAAAAATCAAAATCTTACCTTTTTTCGGATTTGTTGGTGAAAACTGCAACTTTTTGAAATTTGATGCCTGAAACCGCTAAATCTTCCAATCATTGAATGAAACCCAGCGCAGATCAGAGTATCTTCAAAATGTTAATGGGACATATGCCATTGACTTCTACATGAACTCGCCAGGTCTGAGTTGGAGTATTTTTCTATTGAGACTTTTAACACCATCGGAGTTTCTATAAAAAATGGTGTTTTTCCATGACCACAAAAAATTGACTTTAATAAATAACCCTCTTAGTGGCAACCTTGACCTTTCCACCTGCTTCAGGATCCTTCCTACTTACTTGGTGGACTTGCACAGTAACCCAGGAATTCTGGATTACAGATAAACTCCCAGATAGAAACTATGAAGGGGAGCTGAAGTGGTACCCATGGGCCCAAAACCTGGAAGGCTGGGACTGATATTGTGACATAGGGTATTCTATATAGAACATGATATGTACCAACTTCCAAAGCAGAAGTAAAAAGGAACCTGAGCAACTTTTCTCTTACCTTTCTCTCTCTCCTTTTCTTTTCTCCCTTCTCTTTTCCCTTTTTTCATTCCTCCCACCCTTTTGTATCTCTTGTTGCATTGCAACAAAGCTGGTATATGGTAAACCAAGAAACATACTAATAGTTAACCGAAAAATACCTAATGACATGTATGCTGCTACTAATATGTTGGTTCTTTATTGAGTCCTTTATTTGTCATAAATATACAGTATATATATATATATATATATATATATATATATATATATATATATATATATATATATATATATATATATATATATATATATAAAACTAACTAAAAATCTACAGATTACTATAGGATTTTTTTTATTTATAAAATCATTTTCCATTAAATAATCAACATATCATAAGCAGTTAATAAATCATGAAACAACCAAAAATCCCACAAAGCCACCCATATAACCTTCAGTTAGCAGAGTTCACCCCTCTGTGCTTTGGCAACTTTCCATCTAAGTAAATCAAAGGCTGGTTTGAAAAGTTCTGTTTTAGTCCATAGGGCCTCCCACCACCAAACCAAACCAACATCCCCAGAAAAGTCTTTTCCAGGCCCAACCACCTCCAGTTTCAACCCCAGCAAAACGCAACGAATGGCATATAAACAAGTAAACAAAAAAGAAAAGATCCACATGACATACATATCTTCAGTCTCGATCTGAAGCAGATTCTCCCAGGCAACATAAAAGCTGCACCTCCAGCCTCACAGATCACTGTAGGGTAGCATACTGTATATAATGCATATATAATGCAACAACTTGTCCAAGCCACTCTCAAAGGTATTAATAGAATCTGCCATCACAATATAACTCAGCAGGTTATTCCACAACCTCACTGGCCTCATTATGAATAAATATTTTCACTGCTTCATGTTAAAGTTTAGTTTCTCAAGTAGTGATGGGTGAATTTATTCGCCAGTCGCGAATTTGCGTGAATTTGCATAATTCGCCGCCGGCGAATAAATTAGCCAAATGGCCACAAAAGATTCGCTGGTGAAAATTTGCCGTCGTAAAAAAAATGGATGCCAGCATCTGTTTTTTGGCGAATTTTCTCAAAAAAAAAACGGATGCCGGCGTCAAAAATGAGACGCCGGTGCCGTTTTGTGAATTTTTCGCTGAAATTCGCAAATTTTTCGCTGAAATTCGCAAATTTGCATTATTCGCCGCTGGCGAATAAATTAGCAAAACGGTCATGAAAATTCACTGGTGAAAATTCGCCATCGTAAAAAAAATGGACACCAGCGTCCAGTTTTTGTCGAATATTCTCAAAAATACTGAGACGTATACGGTGCCGTTTCACGATTTGAAGTTCACAATTTTTTTTCGCTGAAATTCGCAAAATGATGTTTTCATTCCTCAAGTCAATGCCCTTTTCCTGTTTTATGCAAGACATATGTAACATTGCATGTTCCTGTTTTAAAAACATTTGTATATTAGGGGGGCTACTGACTGACTGACTGACTGATTATTTATTTCACTGTAAGAGTTTCTGCCACTGCTGCAAATGTAAAATATTTTCAAATTCTCAGAAAATTTGAGTAAAGACAAAAGTTTTTGATAAGAGAAGATTATATTAATATCTGGATGCAAGACTTCAAATCTTCTAAAGAAGAGCTATTGACAAGAAATTTTATTTCATATGCGCCATCCCACTATGCCAAATTGTAATCAAATACTGTTCAATTACTGACTTTTAGGGGCAGATTTATCAAGGGTCGAAGTGAATTAGAGAGAATTTTCAAAGTAAAGAAATTTGAAATTCGAAGTAATTTTTTTGGATACTTCGACCATCGAATAGGATACTATAACTTCGAATTTACTTCAACTCCGACTTGAAGTAAAAATCGTTCGAATATTCGACCATTCGATAATAGTACTGTCTCTTTAAAAAAAACTTTGACTTCAATACTTCGCCAAATTAAACCTGCTGAAGTGCTATGTTAGCCTATGGGGACCTTCTACAATCTTTTTAAAGTCTTCACACATCGAATAAAAATCCCTCGATCCTACGCTAAAATCACTCGAATCGTTCAATCGTACGATTTTTCTTCAATCGTACAATTGCCAAATTCGGTGTAAAAACTTTGAATTCGATATTCAGATTCAAAGTTTTTCAATTTGATGGTCGAATTTCAAAGTTTTTTGTACTTCGAAACTCGACCCTTGATAAATCTGCCCCTTATTCTTGAGTTTCCTGTTTTACAAAACAAACTGATTAAAGTTGACTTGGGCCCCACAATTTTCTGTTTTTGAGCCATTCAAAATTATATTTATGCCTGTTCTCATTGCACACAGTGTTTCAGTAGCATGAGAACTGGGAAGTTAAATGGGGTGGCAATACAACTGTTATGTGTTCAGTTTGAGTAACATAAGTCCATGGTGTGCAAGCAAGTGCTGAAATAACCTTACTAGCTCATTTCTGTGAAGTTAGACATTTACCAACACCCCTCAGGCTTTTGGTAATTGAAAACCTTCTCTGAAGTGATAGATTAACAAATCCAAAAAAAAAGAGGAAAAACTTTACAAAATTTTTAATTCAGGAGATTTAACAGAGACTTCAATCTTTTCTTTTTTATGTGATGGGATATATCTGCATGGGATAAATTATTGTTTATTGTTTGGCTCCACAATCCATATATTCTTATATCATTTTATTTTGACTTGTTGTTCAGTGTATTCTATTATACTGTCTTATACAGTTAGCCCACATGGTTACCCTGTACAATAAGGGGGTTATTTACTAAACTCCGGTCAGGCTTTTTGGGGTAAAACTAAAATTTTTCTGTTTGACTCAAATTCTTTGAGATTTATTAAAGCCCTATGCAGCAAAAAGCCCGAATCCGAAAGTCCACCATCTCAGACCTGCTGAGGTTCTCTCTATTTTATTTAGACGTTTCTGTGCTGGAATTAGCTGAAAATCTAACCTTTTCAGGCAAAAATCTGAAAAATGTGGGCTTTTCGGAACAAAGCCTGAAAAAATTGAGCGATTCGGGAAAAAAATAGTACAATTCGGGTTTTCGCTCGATATTATAGAGTTTTTACCTAAACAGATTAAATTGATCTTTTATTAATAATAAATAAGGTCAAATTGTGGATTCTAGATAGGTCTGACTTTTTTTATTTAAAAAATCTGAAAGATTGGAATTTTGATAAATAGCCCCCTAAGATAAAGCATAGCACAGAGTTGCTTTAAAGGGGTTGTTCATCTTTGAGTTAACTTTTAATATGATATAGAGAGGGATATTCTGAGACAATTTGCAATTGGTTTTCATTTTTTTATTATTTTTGGCTTTTAAGTTATGTAGCTTTTTATTCAGCAGCTCTCCAGTTTGCAATTTCAGTAACCTGGTTACTAAGGATCAAATTAGTGTGAGGATCTCACAGCTCAATTAGCGGACCAAGGAGGAAGCACTAGATATAACATCCAGTATGTGGTAACAAACGGGTCAAGAAGAATTGTTGTCATGATTCAGGCAAAATGTTCAAAGCCAACAGCAATCGGTCATGATCAGGAACAAAGCAGAGGGTCAAAATTCCAAGAAACAATTAACAAAGAATTAGGGATTGATTTTTTTTAAGGAATACTGTCAGGATTTATATGGTGTTTTTTTTATTTCTAAATTCCACTGTTTACACTGCAAATAATTCACTTTACCATGTAAAATTTAATTCCTGAACCAGCAATTTTTTTTTTTTATAATATTGGTGTGTAGGTGCATCTCAGGTCATTTTGCCTGGTCATGTGATTTCAGAAAGAGCCAGCACTTTAGGATGGAATTGCTTTCTGGCAGGCTGTTGTTTCTCCTACTCAATGTAACTGAATGTGCCTCAGTGGGACCTGGATCTACCAAGCTAGGGAGCTGTTATCTGGTTACCTTTCTATTGTTCTGTTTTTAGGCTGCTGGGGGGGAAAGGGAGGGGGTTGATATAATTCCAACTTGCAGTACAGCAGTAAAGAGTGACTGAAGTTTATCAGAGCACAAGTCACAAGACTAGGTGCAGCTGGGAAACTGACAAAAAACTAGCCCATGTCAGATTTCAAAATGAAATATAAAAACATCAGTTTGCTCTATTGAAAATGGATTTCAGTGCAGGAGTCTGCTGGAGCAGCACTTTTAACTGAACTGCTTTGATGTGTTTCTAATGACAGTATCCCTTTAAGTAGCACCTAGGAATGCCAAGAAGTGCAATGTATTTATGGGCATTGAACCCATTTCTTGCTGTTCATTTCACTTTTAATTTTTGCCCATTGGATGTTGCCAGTGCTCAGCCCTGGGTGCCGCCATCTTGTCTACGGAGCACTCCTGACACTTAGCAACCATGCACTCAATAAGAGACTGGAATATGAATAGGAGAGGCCTAAATAGAGAAGGAGTAATAAAAAGTATCAATAACAATAATTGTGTAGCCTTAAAGAACATTTGTTTTTTAAATGGGGTCAGTGACCCCCATTTGAAAGCTGGAAAGATAATTAAAAAAAACTATAATAAATAAATAATGGATACCAATTGAAAAGTTGTTTAGAATTAGCCATTCTATAACAAACTTAAAGTTAACTCAAAGGTGAACCACCCCTTTTAGTTTTTTAATAAGAGAGACATTACGTGGAACCATTGGGTTACATTAACATCTCAAGGTTTTCAAGCATAACTTTTCATGTGAGTTACTTCTTGTTAATACATGAATGAAAATATTTATTTTGTTAATTAAAAAATAAGAGTGATTTGTAGGGGAGAGAAAGTTTTTTAAATATAAAAAACTTAAAGGTGAACCACCCCTTTTAGTTTTTTAATAAGAGAGACATTACGTGGAACCATTGGGTTACATTAACATCTCAAGGTTTTCAAGCATAACTTTTCATGTGAGTTACTTCTTGTTAATACATGAATGAAAATATTTATTTTGTTAATTAAAAAATAAGAGTGATTTGTAGGGGAGAGAAAGTTTTTTAAATATAATGTCCTTGCTGCACATGTTATGAACTGTATTTCCCTACAGGGCCTTAGCTCTCTATTAAAACCTGTTTAAACTTGACATCTCTAACTTAAGTTATCTGAGCTAAACACAACATACTGATAATAGTCCCAACTAGAACTTCACCACAGTCAAAGGGGCCTCAGGTGTATTGCCCTGAGCCTTCAGCTAGGAGAGGGGGATCAACGGATTGTATAGAAGCAGGCGCCCAGTTAACATTCCTCCACATAGGTGTGTAAAGTCCAAAGTGGAAATGTATTGATACAACCAAAGTCTTAAGTGTTTTGTGCCGTATTAACACATAGGGGCAGATTTATCAAGGGTCGAAGTGAATTCGAGGGAATTTTCGAATTAAAAAATTTCGAAATTCAAAGTAATTTTCGACTATCGAATAGGATACTACAACTTTGAATTTACTTTGAATTCGATTCGAACTATTTGAATATTCGAATATTCGACCATTCGATAATCAAACTACTGTCTCTTTAAAAAAACTTCAACTTCAATACTTCTCCAAATTAAACCTGCCGAAGTGCTATGTTAGCCTATGGGGACCTTATACAGCATTTTTCTAAGTTTTTTGAAGTCGAAGTAAAATTGTTCGATCGTACAATAAAATCGTTGGAATCGTTCGGTTAGAAGGATTTAATCGTTCGTTCGATGGAACGATTTTACTTAGACTGCAGAATACCCAAATTCGATGAAAAAAGTTTGAATTCGATATTCGAATTTAAATTCGATGGTCGAATTTCAAAGTATTTTACTTTGAAATTCGACCCTTGATAAATCTGCCCCATAGAGGCAGATTTACTAAAGGTCGCATTGTCACCAGTGACTACTTTGCACCCCTTCACCACCACTACACTAATTCACTAAAATGCCAAAATTGCGTCCTGGGCGCCGAACACTGGAGACTTTTCGCTAGCAATACTTCTTCAGTGCGAGCATTTCATAGCGAAGATTAACTAGCGTTTATTTATTGCTAGCGAAAAGTCGCTAGTGATCTTACGTTAAGGTCAATTTGAATAGGCGGGCACATTAAGTTGTATGGATTTCTTTATTAGAGATGTTTGTGAAAATGATTGAAGTGGACAAAAGAGATCAGATAATGCCCTAGACATAAGCCCACTGTAAAATGAATGTTCCATGGCCCTCAAATGTCTGGGGTAAATGTTAACCCAAAAAAAAGTTTAAGTTGGGACTTTTTCAGGCAATCCCACTTAACAAAAGAAAAAGTCGCCAGAGTTTTTTTCAACTTTAATAGATTTTCTGCAGACAGGATATGATGTAAGTGACATAAGATTGAGGAAGATGGAGCTTCATTTTAGCAGTTTGTCTGGTCTGAGGTGGCGAAGTTAACTCTGACGAAAGGTGTAACGTTCAGTAAAAGCACTTTAGTGAATTTGTGAGAGAACGAATGCTAGTGAGGGTCTTTTTCGCTAGCGAATTGTCCTCTGCGCCTGTTAGTGAATTGACAATGTCCCTGCAGATTGGATTTCTGGCAAATTTTCTCTAGCGACGGCCAATTCGCCCTTTAGTAAATCTGCCCCGTAGGCTTTATGACTGTATTAATACAGGAACAGGAAATGTGTAAAAGTCTTTAGAGTTTTAAGGAGGACTTACTGACAATTGTTAATACCATATGCAACATGCTGGAGAGCACTTCTGGATCAGGTGCTAACACAAATGCAATGGTGCATAGTGAAGTTTTAAGATAAAAAACCCAACATCTTGGATGTATGAGGGTTAATGTTTTTTATCTAGCATGCACTAGTGAATTATTAATATGTGTTGTGAAGCCCTATGGGATCGCTTCTGGGGAAGTAGCATGTGACTATGGAACAAGTGTAGGATCTCTGAAAACATTTTTGCCTTCTCTTCATGTGGTGTGCTATGGTTTTAAACTGACATAATAAAGATGTTGGAATTTCTATTTTAAAACTCCCACAGTGCTCAGTTGCTTTTCTTCAGAGGAACACAAAATTCATAAGGCGGCCTTTGGTAAGGTAAAAAGGTTTTCAAAAAATTCAAGAAACCTCAAAAATTTGCTAAATGGATGTTTTTCCAATGTCTTAACACATTGCAATCAATATGTGGGTTTTTTTTTCACGTCAAATGCATTAGAGTCAATAGGTGCTTCTTCTCTGCACTTTTTCTCGCACTAAATGAATTGTAGTAAATAAGAGTTTTTTCCTCATTTTTTTTTCTTTGCACCAGGAAAACACAATTTCTTTCCCAGGTAAAATAGTGAAAAATGTTTCCACTGGTGAATTTAATCTTAAATCTGTATCAACCAATAAATGTGCTCATCCCTACTCTTAACACCTTGTCTTAGTGTAGACCTAGAAGGCCTACTCTGTGCCTTCATATCTAAATGTAATTGGCTTAAGGTGACCATACATGAGCAGATCCATTCGTTTGGAGAGGTTGCCAAGTGAGCAATGTAAATCTGATCTAATCATGTGTCCTAGGACCTAACAATCAAATAACAGGAAAGCAGGCGGTTGGATCTAGGACCACACCAATGAACCAATGTGGAAGCCTGTTAGAGGGCCCCATACACTGGCCAATAAGTTGCTTTGTCTGTTGGCAACTTTTCTTGCTCCTTGTATGGCCACCTTTAGGTGGTTATCTATCAAAGTCCGAATTTATCTCATTATTCCTATTAAAAAAGTCAGACCAACTCTGAATTCCTGATTGGACCTTTTTTATTTTAGAAAAAGCTTGCTAAAATCGATTTGGCCAAAAAATCCAAAAAAAATCGGATTTTCCCAGCAAAAGTCTGATTTCCGGCCAAAAAGTCAGATTTTCCTGACAAAATCTTTTAGCACCAAAATCCGAAAAAGTCAGATTTTTGGCCAAAACACATCCCGGACCATGATATTAAAATGGAACCTTTGCGATTGACTTCTACAGGACTCCGACATCTTGGAGATGGCAGATTTTTTGGATTCAGACTTCTTTCTACATCCTGTTATAATAAATTCAGAAATTTTTTGGTAAAAAAAAATTGTTAGGGGCAGATTTATAAAGGGTTAAAGCGAAATTCGAAATAAGAAAATTCAAATTTTGAGCTAATTTTTGTGTACTTCGACTAGGGAATAGTCCAAATTCAAATTGAATTTGAAAAAAAATTTGAAAATTCGAAATTTATGTACTGTCTCATTAAAAAATTTGACTTTCGACCATCTAAAACCTGCAGAATTGCTATTTTAGCCTATGGGGGACCTCCTAGAACCAATTTGGAGTCAGTTGGTGGACTTTTTTTTGGGGGGAAAACTTTGAATCGAACTCGATCGAATGCACTGTTACTTCGATTTGTACGATTCAAATTTGAACAAAATCAGCCTATTCATCTGGAAAAAAAATGATACATTTCAGTTGGTCTTTTTTTATTCGAATTTCGAAGTTATGGGAGTTCCTATTACTTCAAAATTCGACCCTTGACAAATCTGCCCCCTAGTGATTTTTGTATTCGGAGTTTGATGACCTTCTAACTTTTTTACAAAACATGTTAATGTAGAATTCCCACTTATTTCAAAACGAAATAGCTGGAGAAGTAACTGAGCATCAAATAACGTTATTCAACTGATAAAATAATCAAATTTCATGCATTTCAAAGAATTTCCAATACAGAATAGCTCATGCATAGAATAGCAAGTCATCTCCTATTTTTTCTTTCTGCTATTCTTCCATCTGTAATTCTATCCACCTTTTTAAAATTCTGCCTCAGCGCTCAACACTGGGTGTTTTCCATCCATAAAAATGGCTGACGGAAGACTCCCTTAACATTATTTAGTCACACAGCAGTTATTGAGCTTTTTAAAAAGCATGTAATGTAATAAAACCCAGTACATGAAATATGGCAGAAGTAAATTGTGCCAATTTACTGCAAATAAAAGAAAGGTACAACAGATCTTACCAAACTTGGTATAAATCTCATATATCATCTAAATGCAATTTACTGCAAATCCCGGACTAGTGTTCTGATTTCTTTTTATTACACAGTTATATTCTATAAAAGTATTCAGAACGAGTAAAACACAGCTGAAAATTACTAGCAATAAATTCTACTTCACCATAAAAATAAGAGTGTGTGTAGGTTTCTGTGTTCAAAGCAAAAACAACTTTCCTTTGATGCAAGCACTATAAATATTCCAAATTAAAATTCACGCTTCAAGAAGATTAGATGATCTTTTGATTAGTTTTGTGGTCTAGGAGACGAGTCAGTTTATTGCGCAGTAGGTCAGTGCAATGAAAGATTGGAATACCATTACTTTGAGTCAGCAACAAAAGAACAGAACTCTAAACCAACTCATTTGAAGATAAAACTTCCTACGTATCAAATATAAACATGAACTCCCAAGATTTTAGACTTACTTCACCTAGAATTTTCCCAACTTCTTCCAATGTTCATGAGGTTCATCAACGTTTCCAGTCAAGGGCACTGGTGAAAAGCAGTCACATGGACCATTGTCTTCTGGTCAACGTTGACCTTTCTATCAGTCCACCCACTCATCTAAACCTGTTCTATTACTTTTAAATTAAGCTTTTGTTACCATGGTGACACTGACATTTCATCTTTTATATTTATTACCCCATTATCAATTAGATTACACTTATTTCACACTTTACCCATTATGTTTCCAATGCTAAGTTGATGCTCTGCAGTTGAACTCAGCCCTTGTCTATCTAGAAATTATATGTCAGAGAGAAATGTGCTTTAAGCAAGTACTTAATCAAATTATGTATTCTACAGTAATGGTTCTTTTACAGTACTTTACAGTTGTTTTATAGATTATCTTCATGTACTGAATCCCTTTTAATCAATTGTCCATAAAAAAACAAAAATGTACACTCATCCGCTCATTTGGCTTTAATTATCATCTGTAGGCTGATGATACCCAAATATATTTATCCACCCCTTCATTAACAGCTGAAACAGAGGCTCAGTTCTCTAACTGCCTCTATTGATAGCATACTCATTAATCATGTCATCTTAGCACGCTCTCTGGGGGTAATGTTTGATCCTCTTCTCAGATCATATTAACAGCACCTTTCACTTTTTCTTACACAATATTGCCAAAATCCGTCCCTTACATTCACCGGCTACGGCCAAGATACTCATGCATGCTCTCATCCTATCCTGACTAGATTACTGTAACCTTCTACTAACTGGCCTCCCTAACTCCCACCTCTCCCCTCTACAGTCTGTATTATACACTGCTGCCAGAATTATCCTCCTCTCATCCAAAAGGGTACAGGCCCCTCCGCTGCTGAAGTCCTTATCATGGCTTCCTATAAAACAAAGAATAACTCGTAAACTCCTCCTCATAACCTTCAAAGCCCTTCATTCCTCTGCACCTAAACTACATCTCATTTCTTGTTTCTCTATATGTTCCTGGCCGAAACCTCAACCTCTGCTTGATTGCACATTCCCCCTATTACTACTGCTGTTTACCATATAAAGCCCTTCTCTCTTGCAGCTCCTTATATTTGGAATGCTATTCCTGAATCTCTCTGGAGAGAAACGCCTTCAATGTTTTTAGAATGAAACTCAAAGACTAGCGCTGGGAGCACCTGGATAACACCTGAACTGGAACTTATATATCAGTGTAACAAACTGTAACCCACAGCACCTTAATACCCCTCCTAATTGTGTCTGTAAGTTACCCTCCCATTTAGACTGTAAGCTCTACGGGGCAGGGTCCTCCGTCCTTTTGTCTTCTTGACACTGAGCACTTAATCTGTATTGTAATTATATTTTATATTTGTGTAAATTGTATTTCTAATAATGCACTTATTGTCACTTATTATTGCAGTGACCCCTTGTTTGTTGCTACTAACTTATTGTTTTGCTGTGCAGTGATTAGCCCTCAAGGAGCGCTATACAAATAAAAATTGTACATACTGTGGTAGACTAGAAAAAAGAGGAAAACGGTCACTCTAGCCTTTAATTTCTCCCCAGGTACTGAGATAGGCTCCAGGAAGGGAGTTGTCTTTAAACAGAGAATGGATACTCTGTTTAACTCTAGTAGCCAGGTAATCCATTCCGCAGATCCAGTCCAGACATTGGAGTTCACCTTCCACAATAAAGCTGTCCTGTGGAGAGACCGTTTAAAGTTAATTGGAATGGGGGAGTGTGTCTCTCAGCAGGGCACAACAGGTAGGAAATGTGGCTGTGTAAAGAACTCCCAGAGGGGCTGGAGGTGCTGCCTGTGACTGGCTGAAGCAGAAGGTGACTGGGACTATGAGTTGGTCGAGCTGGTGCGTCTGGATACAAGAGAGTGAGGAGGCTGAATATTACCTGTAAATAAAGGGGTAAACTAAACTATACTGTTTTGATGTACTGGTCGTCCATAAGGGGTCCAGTCTACTGCTTCAAAGTGTGAAGGTAGCGCCCAGTGGGCAAGGTTTTTTTATTTTATGATTTGTTTGTTCGATACAATGGTCATCCCTGTGGATTGTTTAAAAGTGGGAAAATACACCTGTGTTTTGGTTGAAGAGCAGTGTGTCACTGTTTAATTGCTCCTCTTTGTCCTATGCTGCCTGCCCACCATTGACTCACCCCCCCCAAAAAAGTTACATGTACAAGCTGCCAGTTTGCCACAATACATACATACATACATATATACATACATGTTCCATCACACACATTCATGATTGCATGGCCTTAAAGCTGTGTAAAAAAAAGCAAGAATGATTTGTATGTCTACAGCACATCTCATAAAGTAATGCTTTTCTCAATCATGATTCATTTGGTATAATAAGCTGTTTAATGGATGTTTAAGGGATTGAAGATTTAGTTACCTATTATTCAGGCAGCCCTCTAAAGTTCTGGGCACTTACTGTAGGTGTGGTCCTAAATATAGATGGAAAGCTGTTTCCTTATTCTCTATTAAAGTTTTCTCCTGGCAGTTTAATACCTGACTAGTTATAAAAAAATGGGAAGCCCACATGTCATTGGTCTTTTCTGGTTCCCTCACTTGCTGGAGGAAATGGTGTGGTGCTTCACAGGGTCTGGAATGAAGGAAGGTTTCAGTTTAGGTGCAGTAAGTGCAAAGTATTAGTAGAGGAGTCAGAGGCTCCAACAAGAATCACTCAGGTGTTCTGTGACCATATAAAGTCACAAGGCTGCAGGCTGAGTTATACAGGGAACTCTGAGTATCACTCATGTATTATAAGGGATAATGTACCCCCTACTGTAAATGATAAGGATATTAGAAGTCACTGAGGGGTTGTTCTGTGACCATATAAAGGCACAAGGCTGCAGGCTGAGTTATACAGGGAACTCTGAGTATCACTCATGTATTATAAGGGATAATGTACCCCCTACTGTAAATGATAAGGATATTAGAAGTCACTGAGGGGTTGTTCTGTGACCATATAAAGGCACAAGGCTGCAGGCTGAGTTATACAGGGAACTCTGAGTATCACTCATGTATTATAAGGGATAATGTACCCCCTACTGTAAATGATAAGGATATTAGAAGTCACTGAGGGGTTATTCTGTGACCATATAAAGGCACAAGGCTGCAGGCTGAGTTATACAGGGAACCCTGAGTATCACTCATGTATTATAAGGGATAATGTACCCCCTACTGTAAATGATAAGGATATTAGAAGTCACTGAGGGGTTGTTCTGTGACCATATAAAGGCACAAGGCTGCAGGCTGAGTTATACAGGGAACTCTGAGTATCACTCATGTATTATAAGTGATAATGTACCCCCTACTGTAAATGATAAGGATATTAGAAGTCACTGAGGGGTTGTTCTGTGACCATATAAAGACACAAGGCTGCAGGCTATTATTAATATTCATACAATTTTTTTTCCAAAGACTGGATCAGCTAGAAGCTGGGTCAATCATAAAAATGAAGATAATACAATTATGTTTACTCATGTTTATTAAAATATTTTGTGTTTTTATGAATGTTTTAATCTTATAAAGAATATTTGTGGCAGACATGATCGGTGTACCACGGTAATGCCATATGAATATAAACTTATTGCAGCCGGGTCTGTATAAATGATCCTGGGTCCTGCAGTGATGTAGGCTGCCTCCTTAACTGAGTAACTTAAGCACATCATTAGCCCTGCAGTGAAGTAATACATCATTAACAAAGTAATACCATTTCACAAGAAAGATCTTGAAAAACACAACTTAGTTTATCATCCGACAGGTTTAGAGACTCCTCTGTATTGTGTGCATTAATATAGGGAGTCACTATAAAGACTGAAATGCATAATAATACAATTGTTTTTGGGAATATTTAAAAGAAAGATTATAAAGTATGACCACTCTTAAAAAAGAAATTGTTTAAATTCCAAGTATTCTGCTGAATACATATAAATGATTAACTTTGTATCTGTTATGATAAAAAAATAATACTTTGATCCAAACTGAGATATCACTGATCCGTATTGGAGGAAAAATAATCTTATTGGGTTTAATTAATGTTTACATTATTTTGTAGTAGACTTAAGTTATGAATATTCAAATTACAGAAATATTTATAATCTGGAAAACCTCAGGTCCTAAGCATTCTGGATAACAGGTCCCATACCTGTAGACTGCTGAATTACATTTCATACAAGGGATGGTGCTTAACAGAAATGTACATTAATGAGACCCTAATTGGAACATTAGGAGGTTGTTAGCACATTTGCAAGAATAGCAAGCCTAAGCTTGTAGCTTTAAATGAACCACCATAATAAAGATGTTTTAATTACCTTTAAAAGTTATGAAAAAGAAGAAACACGAGAGTACAAGGATATGTAAACATTGTAAATCCAATGCAGCAAATGTCCAGATAATATTTCTCTCTCCAACAGTAAATTCTTCCCTGAGAGCAAAAGGATAAAAGGGAAAAAATGAAAGGAAAAAACAAGATAAATTCTGGCTTTAGGCAAGCCACGGGCTCCCTTATGCTGAGGATAGACTTCAGTAAAGAAAAAATGAATGTACAGAAGTAAAATATCTCAAACTAAAAAACACTATCTAGAGGCCCCAATAAAATCAAGGCTTGCCTGGAGCCATACATGCACTTATATGGGAGCCATGGAAACCATTCAAATATTACTGATCCATGTCTTCCGAGAACCTCACTTTATTAAAGGGAATGCAGAAAAATGGCAAAACAATTTGTGAAACAGCTAAAAACTAGCAAAACGCATTGAAGCCTATAGACGTCAAAAAATCTTTTTTTTTTTTACACGTGTTAATTTTTTACGGGCGCAATAATTTTTTCTCACTCCACATTAATTAAAATCAATGGTCATTTTTCTTTTGGCATCTTTTTTTGTGCTGGCAACTTTTTTGTCTCAGCCACTTTTTGTCCAAATGCATTAAAGTCAATGGGCATTTTTCTTATGATGAATTTTTTTGTCTCTTTGACAATTATGTCTTAGCAACTTTTTTGTTGCAGCTGATTTTTGGCACAATTTAGCAAAAGAAAATTTTGCAGAAGCTGAAGTGTAGAATAGATAGATAGTTAGATAGATAGACAGACAGACAAATAGATGATAGATAGACAGACAGACAGACAGACAGACAGACAGACAGATAGATAGATAGATAGATAGATAATAGAGATAGATAGACAGACAGACAGATAGATAGATAGATAGATAGATAGATAGATAGATAGATAGATAGATAGATAGATAGATAGATAGATAGATAGATAGATAGATAGATAGATAGATAGATGATTGATAGATTGATAGATAGATGATAGATAGATAGATAGATAGATAGATAGATAGATAGATAGATAGATAGATAGATGATAGATAGATAGATAGATAGATAGATAGATAGATAGATAGATAGATAGATAGACAGACAGACAGACAGACAGATGATAGATAGATAGATAGATAGATAGATAGATAGATAGATAGATAGATAGATAGATAGATAGATAGATAGATAGAGAATAGATAGATAGATAGATAGAGAGTAGATAGATAGATGATAGATAGATAGATTTTATTTTTTTATTCTACAATTCTTGTTTCTTTAGTGTGAACTCTTGTTTATGATAATTTTATAGCTAATTTTATGAAATTAAAATTACTGATTACAGAAATTGATAGATGATTGTTCAGATCAACAGACAGATCAATAGAAATAGAAAGACAGATTTTCCTTTAATCACAGCCCGATTATTTGTATCTTTTTGGGAACGACAAAGTATAAACTCAAAGGCTGGTTTTGCTTTTTGGGATTCTGTTCATGTAATACAAACAATCAGATCTTACGGCTTCAGAGGAATTCTAAGCACATCACTGTGACAGACAATATTGCAGACAATTGGCTCCCCGAGGGTCAGACGACTGATGCTCAATCAGGATTCAAACGGGTCATAAACCCTTCATAGATCTCGCTCAAGTGGGTGGTGATGTTTCCCCGGGGCCGCTCGTCATTTTCTGCTACAGTCAGACACTTGTCATTAGAGACAAACTCCCCGTCATTCTTAGCTACTCATTTAATTGAGTTTCAGTATGTGTAATAGGGGATGGCACAATGTAAGCAAAGCTATGACATTTAAAACCACATTTTGAAAACATTTCCACCCCTTACTGATGTTTTCATTTCATTCTTTAGTATAAAGCTGCTTTTAAATGGGCTTTACTTTTATAAATGGTTTATACATTTGTCTTATTGTGCCTGTAAAGGAAAATCAAAATTTAAAAATAAATTTGCATGGAAAAGAACGAGAATGGAGTTCCCAGAGACTCAAATGTCTGCCTGTCTATATAGTATCTCTTGTTCATCATCCATCATAACTGCCCAAGCATTGCCTGGTTGTTAGGGTAGGAGCAGCTGAGGTTACAATATGAAGATCTGCAGAACAATAAGGACCAGGTATGGGATTCGTTATCCAGAAACCTGTTATCCAGAAAGCTCAGAGTTACGGAGTTAAGGCCGTCTCCCAAAGACTCCATTTTATCCAAATAATCCAAATTTGTATATATGATTTCCTTTTTCTGTGTAATAATAAAACAGTATCTTGGAGGCAAAACCAGCCAATTGGGTTTATTTCATGTTTACATGTTATTCTAGTAGACTTGTGGGATGAAGTTTGAAAATTTAGGAAAGATCCAATATCCAGAAAATCCCAGGTCCCAAGCATTCTGGATAATACCATTGTTTGCATCAATGTTGTCTAATGTATTCCAGGCAGTGGTCTCATAGTTTAGGGAACATTTATGTCAAAATAATGAAACCATACAATGAAGTCTTGCATAGACTACTGACCATTAATGTCCCTTGAGACACACAGCTGAGTGATTGTACCACCCTTGCCTATATTATAAAAAAACATTCATTTTCATTTTTAAATAATTCATTTTTTTTAGCTAGTCTTATGAGTTATCATATTTATAACAGAATTGTCCCTCTATGTGCCATGTATATTGGCTTTCTCCACAATCATTTCTGTGAAGATTAATGTCTGTTTTATAGATTTAGCATTAGTTTGGGAAAGTTCTACATTTGGGTAATTTCTACCATAGGCCTTGTGTAACACGGCTACACTTGGTGAAAGACAACTTTTTTCCTTGACCCTTATAAAGGTTAATGCTAAAATACTTCACCTGCACAATGATCAAACCCAATTTTTTCTGATATGGGACTGGCGTATAAAGAAAAAAGGGCAGACACTAGCAGAGACCAGTCTTCCAGGCAGACTTGTCAAAACATATAGTAGTTTTTTGTAGAACTCAATGATACAACCCTCACCGCCTTACGCGTTTCATATCTCTCAGATACTTAATCATAGGCTGGATATTAAGTATCTGAGAGATATGAAATGCTTAAGGCGGTGAGGTATTAATTTTGCTGCAATTTTGCGAATGTATTCGCCGGCGGTGAAACGTGGAAATTCACGGCAAATTCGCACCTGGTGAATAAATCCGCCAATCACTATTCATCATAGGTATTTTTCATTCACCTGTGTGAACCATAAGAGAGCCTGAGTAAAGGAGAGTTTATGAAAGGCAGGCAGAGGGATAACCTAGACCCATCATAAAACCTTGCACTGTCTTAATAGCAATGCTGTGTTAGAGAGAGGGTGAAGCCACTCTAAGGTTTTCATTCTAGGCTGCATAGCTCCTGGTATGAGAAAATTTGACTTCCTCCAAAACCTGTTGGGAATTTGTAGATATGAACCTGTTGGTATCTGTCCCTCATGGTATTACATATTATCAATTCATGAATAATAGAACTTCCACTGGATATAGGTCCATCTAAAATATTTCAACATTCAATGAAACTACAATACCTTCTATGTTGCATCCTAAAGATACAAATTAATTTTACTTTGTGCTGATAATCATTCATCTAGAATAAAAGTTGTATTTTTGTCAGTAGCAAATAATACGGTAAAATAGCCATATTCTACCTTTCAGTTTTCTTCTGGCCAAATATTTTTAAAACTTGATATTATTATTTTGTCACTCACGGGTCTCTTTGATGGAAACAAGTATTTAGAATGAAGACAAGAAAAATAATGATTTTATTTTAATTTTTTAATGAAATAAAAGGTCATGTTCAGGGACAAAGGTACGCAAAACATGAACTTAGCAATTCCCTTCTCAGAAAGAACCGAACAATAATGTTATCAGACTCCGTAATGAGATGTGCAGTGACACAGACATGCATAAGAAATGATAGCAGCAAGGTACTAAAATGATGTACAGGGCTTGTAATGGCTCCACTGGGATGAACTTTGCGGTTAAGTGACTGTCACTAACCCAGAATATTATTACATTTAATGAGTTCATCTTCTTTTTCCTAGAACGTGCCACTTACCATTGGGACATATTTTTGTATTTTTTCTTCATTAAATCAGGTGTAAACTCTAAAATTAGTCATTTTGACATAAAAAAGTCAATACATACATAGATCCAGATGAAAGTAACACTGTATAATATTTTAAAACATCTTAGTATTTTTGTTTTTTTCTTAAAATTTGCAGTGGTATCATATGAACTTTGTTGCTATAGTAGATGTTGGGCTGGGGAATCTGGGCTGGGCTGGAGACTGTACAACTAGGACCTGTCTAATATACCCAAATAAGACCAAGCTAATGAACCTGTGTTCCATGGTTGATGATTAGAAGTGTAACACCTTATCTGAATTATTGATTTGGGCACCTGGAGATTATAGGGGGGTCATCTAACCAATTGTTTCATAGGGCTGAATGAGCTACATCATCTTTCCAGCTACATCAATCTCAAATTGTTTTCTAAACTAGAGGTTCACAAAACAGTGAAGCTGGATCTCATAGGTGGCACATGATGGGTAGGAGGCATCATTATGCATAATTAACTGCATTCCTAAGACATTAAAGAGTGTTCTGAATCTGTTAATCCAGACCACGACTAAGACTTTTTAATGTTAACAATATAATGTTAAGGGAAAGTATCCTAAAAATAATCTGCATGGTCCTCAAAAACTGTGAAGCTGGATCTCCAAGGAAGCACCTGAATGAGGGAAGGCACAAAGCAAACATGGCACATTCAAGCTGAAACACAAAGCACCCCCAGGCCATCGTACAATAATTTTTTGCATGATCTAACCAGGCTGGTCTGCTTTACTTCATACTCACTCTCCATACTCAACTAATTTTCATAATTTCTGGACATTTTTAGTTTTTTTTATTTCTCTAAATCTCCAAGAATTCAAAATGTATTAAATTTAAAAAACCCTAATAGAAAACTGTGTCAAGTAAAAGCTGTTAATGTCCAATACAATTCAATGGGAGCTGCACTCATCCAGTTCGACCAGTTTTAAATAAATCAGACTTTCAGAAGTTTTTAGCTTTTTATACATATAAATGGTGAGCCTGAAGCTGTGAAGAAGAAAAAGAAGAAATAACGTGAAAATATAAAATGGGTGATAGATTTCTATATCAGTCATTTGATGTGCCACATTTACCCTTTTGGTTGTCCAGCGAAACCGAACCTATAGAAACATTTCCCTTATATAGAGCCATTGTTTTCTGAAAATAATATTCATTGGAAATAAAAATAAAAAACTGTCATTTTATTGCTTTTATGGAACAGGAAAAGGTGCTAATACATAATGCATGTGGACAACACGCTGATCTTATCAGTAGGAATATATTTCTCAATCAGAGATTTAAGTCTAGGTCAGCTGCCTCATAGTGTATATTTTAAAAATCCAAAATACTTCTCTTTGGTTCATCTTTATATCTAGGTATAACCCCTAGTTTTCCTCTTTTTACATTGAAACAGAACAATTACGCTGATGCTCTTCTTCATAGCTAAAGGTCACTTTTAAAGCAATTGATTGTAGGTTGTCTATGTATTTTCAGACACAACTTGGGGATCAAGAGTCCAACTAGAAAAAATCTTAAATGAAGACCAAATCAACTTTATTCTTTTATCTTTATATCTGCCCACAGAAGTGATGCACCCCATTATCAAATGTGTTATAGGGATCCCATGTAGGTTGGATTTGCTGTAAGTATTATATGGCCAAAACACCTTTTATGATATTCTAAGCTTACAATTAGTGATTTATTTGTGGAGACAAATGTAACTGCTTTAGCCATTCAGTGACAATTATACAGGTATAGAATCTTTTATCCGGAAGCCCGTTATCCTGAAAGCTCTGCATTACGGAAACTCCACCTCCTATTAGTTGGGATCAAGTAGTTTGTACTTGATCCCAACTAAGATATAATTCAGGGATCCCCAACCTTCTGAACCCGTAAGCAACATTTAGAAGTAAAAGAAGTTGGGGAGCAACACTAGCATGAAAAATGTTCTTGGAGTACCAAATAAGTGTTGTGATTGGCCATTTGGTAGGTCCTATGTGGATTGTCAGCCTACATTGAGGCTCTGTTGGGCAGATCACCTGGTTTTTATACAACCAAAACTTATAAACCAAAACGTATTCAAAAATAAACACCTGCTTTGAGGCCACTTGGAGCAACATCCAAGGGGTTGGAGAGCAGCATGTTGCTCACGAGATACTGGTTGGGGAACACTGATATAATTAATCATTAGTGGAAGCAAAACCAGCCTATTGGGTTTATTTAATGTTTACATGATTTAAGGGATGACGATCCCATATCCAGAGAACCCCAAGTCCTGAGCATTCCGGATAACAGTTTTATATATATATATATATATATTGATCTTTATTTTAAGTCCACTTAAGGGATAACCCTGTTGGAATGGTTTCAAGGTAGGATTCTACCTTCCTTCAGCTGTTTGGCGTCCAGCATTCATTTTTCTAAGAACAATTTCATTTAATTAGAGGGCGTGTACGAAGCTATTCTAGGGATCCAATTTAATTCTGAAATGTAGAGGTGGTATTAAATAATTATTCAATAATACCACATTTTTTCAGAGTAACGTCTTTTCTTGTTTCACAGTGAATTCAAAACGACTCAATGAAAATAAGCAATTTAGCTATTACGTTATCTACTGTATTTTAATGAAAGGAATGTTCATAAGAATGAGTATTTTAATTAAAAAACCTGAATGGGGCCTATTTCTATTACCCATTGTTTTAAACATTTAGATAACAAAAAAAAAGTCCTGGATTTAAACTGAAAGTTTATATTCGTTTCTCACTGTCTTTCAACTTTCCAATCTTCCTTGTTCTTCGTCCCAAACAGTATTAACCATGGGATATTCATTTATGTAAATTGGAAGCTACGTTTCATTATGGAGTTCAACGCTAAAGTGTTATGCTGTGCACAATGTGGCATATGTAGTCAATAACTGACAGAGGAGCTCAGTAAATCTGAATTTTATCCTTTTGTGCATTACATGATGAAAGAACAGACTGTAAATTGGATAATTTCCCTCCAAATCTTTTTGAATGCGTGAAACCTGCTTGAGTTTTTAAATGTTCCAGCAAAATGTTCAATCTTATCTTTTCTCCTTTTCTGAATTCTTTGCCATGCAGGTACCTGGCTAGGTATTTTCTGCTTTGTCTATCTTTTGTGTATTTTCAAATTAACGGTGATTGCTGGAAGATGTTGTATGGTATTCATGAAAGAACCTTTGTCAGACTCATTTTGTGCATCTTCTGGTGCTTCACATTCTGCCATTTTCTTCTTAATTAAGAAGATTACATGAGAGTATCTTGTCACTGATGATCTTCCTACCTATTTACCACCTGTTGTTTGCTTTAGAAGGAAGGATTTCTGTTTTATTTCCTCTAGGGAAAAAAGGCAAACAGCGCTCATCTGTTTGTCTCTGCTGGTGAAATAAAATGGAACCCCTGTTGAGTGAGCATTATAATAAATAAAAAAAACAAGAATGTAAGGAAACCAGGATCATAATACAAATTACATGCATGTTATTTTTTGGACACAAGCAAAGAAATTTCTTGTCCCACCCCCTGCTTGAATTATACACTTCTTATTCCCTTTTTTCTTTAAACTGCTATGTGAGTGTTCTAGTCTTATCCACTATTTGAATTACAAACTTCCTACTCCCCCCCGTAAGCAGTCATCATAGTGTTCTAGTCCTGCCCACTGCTTGAGTCACAGACTTCCTGCCCTCCCTTGTAAGCTGTTATAACAATGACAAGTTTATCCTACTCCTACCTCTTCCTTGTTCTGAAAATTAGTGTTTTATTTGGTGATCTATCAACAGTTATATAATCAGAATTCTAATCTGGCCCAGTACTTGAGATACAATCTTGGAAGCCACCCAAACTGTCATCAGAATGTTGTACTGTGATCCAGTGTTATATTTAATAAAATCCCCTAATCTTACTCTCCACTTATGAAGTTAGCAGGATGTTATTATAGGCTCCTTCATCCCCATAAATAATGAGCAAATTTTTTCGCTGCGAATTTCTGCATTTCGCCATCTGCACATTTTTTGGCAATCTGAGGCAAAAATCTGCTGCAAAAAATATTCCCAAAGACAAAATTGTTGCCAAGACCAAAATGTCGCCATTAGAAAAAACGTCCTTCGACTTTACTGTATTTGGACCAAAAAGTCGACAAGACGTCACTGAGACTAAAAAGTCGCCACAAAAAAAATGTTCATTGCATTTGGAGTGAGAAATAATTGCTATACGCATAACAATTTTGATGCTAATTTTTCACAGTTCCACAAATTTTTCAGCAAAGCCAAATGGGACAGATTTGCTCATCACTACCCATAAATGCTACCATTGCAGTAATCCAGTGCACTGTTAGGGGCTGATTCACTAAATTCGAGTGAAGGATTCAAAGTAAAAAAACTTCGAATTTCAACGTTTTTTTTGGGCTACTTCGACTACGACTTCGAATCGAAGGATTCGAACTAAAAATCGTTCGACTATTCGACCATTCGATAGTCAAAGTACTGTTTCTTTAAGAAAAAACTTCGACCCCCTAGTTCGCCATCTAAAACCTACCAAACTCAATGTTAGCCTATGGGGAAGGTCCCCATAGGCTTGCCTAAGTTTTTTTGGTCGATTGATAATCCTTCGATCGTTGGATTAAAATCCTTCGAATCGTTGGATTAAAATCCTTCGAATCGTTCGATTCGAAGGATTTAATCGCTCGATCGAACGATTATTCCTTCAATCATTCGATCACAGTTTTTGTACTGTCTCTTTAAAAAATTTTTTCGACCCCCTAGTTCGGCAGATAAAAGCTACCGAAGTCAATGTTAGCCTATGGGGAAGGTCCCCAAGTTTTTTTGATCGAAGGATATTCCTTAGATCGTTGGATTAAAATCCTTCAAATCGTTCAATTCAAAGGATTTTATCGTTCGATCGAAGGAATAATCCTTCGATCGTTCGATCGAATTTTCTGCGCTAAATCCTTTGACTTCGATATTCGAAGTCGAAGGATTTCAATTCCTAGTCGAATATCGATGGTTAATTAACCCTCGATATTCGACCCATAGTGAATCAGCCCCTTAGTGACCCCTGGAATCAGTCATTCGATTGTAATGGTGTGCTGGATATTACAATACTAGCCCCCATATGTAATAAAAGTCTCTACGTTTTCCCAGAAGCAGTAACCCATAGCAACAAGTACATTCTACCTGCTGATTGTTTGCTATAGGTTACTGCCCCTGGGCAGACTTAGGGGCAAATTCACCAAGGGTCGAATATCGAGGGTTAATTAACCCTCGATATTCGACTGGGAATTAAAATCCTTCGACTTCGAATATCGAAGTCGAAGGATTTTAGCGCAAAAACTGTGATCGAATGATTGAAGGAATAATCGTTCGATCGAACGATTAAATCCTTCGAATCGAACGATTCAAAGAATTTTAATCCAACGATCGAAGGATTATCCATCGAACAAAAAAATTTAGGCAAGCCTATGGGGACCTTCCCCATAGGCTAACATTGAGTTCGGTAGGTTTTAGATGGCGAACTAGGGGGTCGAAGTTTTTTCTTAAAGAGACAGTACTTTGACTATCGAATGGTCGAATAGTCAAACGATTTTTAGTTCGAATCCTTTGATTCGAAGTTGAAGTTGTAGTCGAAGGTCGAAGTAGCCTATTCGATGGTCGAAGTAGCCCAAAAAACACTTCGAAATTTGAAGTTTTTTTACTTTGAATCCTTCACTCGAAGTTAATGAATTGGCCCCTTTAGTGCCTTTTATTACAAATCTAAGAATACCAAGGGTGCAAGGCGGTGCCCTCTCCACAGCCCTTGCAAAAAGATGCCTCAGTATGCACAATGACAAAAGAATAACTAAAAAAGCAGTGTAAAGGGTCCAAATCTGAATGTCATAGTTTTACAACCTTCTGTATGAACCATGGCATTCAACTAACTTAAAAAGTCTGCATGCCGTGAGCAGTAGTTAGAATTCTCCATTCAAGTCCATAAGGGAATATCTTACTTCGAGATGCAACCAAATTGCGGTTGCCTTCTGCTTGATTGGACTCCCTCCACTCAACCCTAACCTGTATAATTTATTTGACTGCAAGATTCTGAATTTATAGAATCTGGTTAGAAATAGGGTAATGTCCACTGAATGTTGTGTACTTATTTATGTTAGCAAGCACTGGCATAACTATAGAGGAGAAAGGGGGGCCAAGACCATAGGGTCTGATAATTCTATAGTAGTTAGAAATTCCCCCTCCCCAGCTGCATCAGGGTTACTTTGCTCTCTTTGAAGAATTTGGCGGATTGGAGCTTTGTAATTATGTCACCATTGTCAAGTACCAGCCATTTTGAAATCAAGACACTCTGAGAGACATTACTCTAACACATATAGGTTAATAATGTTTGCCCAGGCACTTTTGCCCCATTTCTGATGCACTCTCATGACTAAAGTGATGGTAGTTTTGCCTTATATAGTATTCAGTCCATCCCCTGAAATCTGAATCTGATTAAATGTAATTGCTGGCAAAAATCATGGATGAAATGAAAAAAAACATATTTCCCTCATCCACCAATCTGCAATTAATATAAAAATATGCATTAGAGGGCATTAACGTACACATCAACAGGAGGGTAACCTTATCTAATTCTTCTCTGTTGTCTTATCACAGTCGGTTGAGGAAATTTCCAATGAACCGACAAGCTGAACTGCTTTGGTTTTGATACATTTCCTCCTCAGCATGGGGTACGTCTATCAGCAGAAAAAGTTGAGCCACAAGGACTGCCTATCTTTATTTATTGCATTCACCCTGTTAAAAAACCATTTACATAATGGATGGGTATCATTAGCAATCCAACCACAAAATATAGCATACAATGATGTGTTTTATAGGTTCATTAAAATAATATTTCAAAAGAATCATTAGGATTCAAAAGACACTAAGTTGCCTTGAGACAAATGAGATGGAACAAACATATTTTGAAGTTCTATAAAGAGAGAACATGCATCCAAATATATTCCACAGATTGTTATCAAAATATTATCATCAAAATATTCTGTTTACTAGAAATGAAATGATGTTTTAATGATGCCAAGGAGCATCCTGACCAACTGATAATGGAGATCAATATGTCATAATTAACATTCTATTTTGGAATATTCAGAAATAAAGTCTAATTTAAAGCAGGGGATTTGCATTCTGTTTTTTTAACTTTCTATAGCATTGGATTTTCATTTTTCACCCAATACATTGACGAACATCCGCCCAGAGATGGCTTTTAACCTTTTCAATCAAAATGGTCATGCGGATAGTTGATCTGATTCAGTAATGAAGATATTTTGAAATCATAAGTTCTATTTTTTCTTTCTGTTAAATATATCTGCAAAGGTTGGAAAAACAGCAGCTAATCCCTGTGAGACAGAATGTTTTTCTAATTAGTTTCCATAATAATCTCAGCATTACCAGTAAACACGTTGACATCAAGTTTAAGATGAAGGCCACATTTAAGAAGGCCATTTCGGTAAACGGAGATATTGTTTTCCTGATGTCGACAACCTCCCCAATATTAAAAAATCAAATAAAAAATTTTAAGAGTAGCTTTTACAGCCATTATTTCTAGCTCAACTGTACGCACAGGAAAATGGTCTACTGAGAGACATTTTATTGAGAACTAAATTGGCTTTCTTGATTTGTTTATTAAACAAAAAAAGCTATGCTCAGCTGCCAAACTCGTTCAGAAATATTGTTTTGCAATAAGTACATTGTGCATTATTATTAACTGCTTCCTCACAGATATCTACATGACTGTACAATATATACTGTATATAAAGTTATGTTTATCAATGGAGGGCTACAGCTTCAAGTCAAATCTGTTTGTTGAGAGGTTGTGAAATTCAACCCCCAATCCATTTCTTATTCCATGTTTTAACTGGTGATCAGAAATTGTAGGGACTATTAAAGGAAAACTAACCCCCCCAATGTGAAAAGCCCCTTCCACTACCCTCCATAATGTCCCCTCCCTGGTTCCTCATAATGCATTAGTGAAAAATTGTGAAACTCACATATCTGTGCAGAGTAGCTTAGCTCAAAGGCGCCATCTTCCACATCTTAGGTTTTCTTCGGATCCTCTTCCTTCCCCTTGGCCATTTACAGAGTTTCTGGCACATGCACAGTTGACGAGATCACAGAACTGGCTCCAACTGCACATGCTCCAAATATCTAGGGGGCCGATTCACCAAAAGTCGAATATCGAGGGTTAATAAACCCTCGATATTCGACTGGGAATTAAAATCCTTTGACTTTGAATATCGAAGTCGAAGGATTTTAGAGCAAATAGTTCGATTGAAGGAATAATCCTTCGATCGAACGATTAAATCCTTGGATTTTAATCCAACGATCGAAGGATTATTCCTTCTACCAAAAAAATTTAGGAAAGCCTATGGGGACCTTCCCCATAGGCTAACATTGACTTCAGTAGCTTTTAGATGGCGAACTAGGGGGTCGAAGTTTTTTCTTAAAGAGGCAGTACTTCAACTATCGAATAGTCGAAAGATTTTTAGAAGTCGAAGGTCGAAGTAGCCCATTCGATGGTCAAAGTAGCCCATAAAACACTTCGAAATTCGAAGTTTTTTTACTTCGAATCCTTCACTCGAAGTTAGTGAATGGGCCCCTAAGGGGCCCATTTACTAAGTTCGAGTGAAGGAATAGAGGGAAAAATACTCGAATTTCGAGTAGTTTTTTGTGCTCCTCGACTATCGAATTGGCGTAAATTTGCTTGAGTAGAATGATTCGAATAGATCGAGCGCAAAAACGCTGCGACTATTCGCCCATTCGATAGTCGAAGTACTGTCTCTTTTAAAAATACTTTGACTGCCTACTTCGCCACCTAAAACCTACCGAATTGCTTTAAAAGCCTATGGGAAAGTGCCATAGGCTTGTTTTCTAAGTTTTTGATCGAATAAAAAGGCATTTGATCGATCATTCGATCGAATGAAAATCCTTTGATCGAATATTAGATTGTGCGAATATTTGCCCATTCGACTATTCACCGGCGCGTAAATTCGCCCAAATTGCCTATTCGATTCTATTCCCCAGTCAAATTTCGAGGGATTTAACCCCTCGAAATTTGACCCTTGATACATTTGCCCCTAAGTGTCAGCAGTCCCAGGAAGAAAACCGAAGATGTACAAAAGAAACTGGTGAAGAGCACTAAAGTTTTCATCCACAATTCATCCTGACTTTTTCTTCCAGTTATATAGGTGCAATGGACAGTGAATGAGGCCCTGCTGGGTATAAGGAGCAGAGCTCACCATACAGTAAGTAGTGGGAACAAAATTGTCAGCACCTGGTCTAACCCACACTGTGGTGTTGACTAGTGATAGGCCAATAAATTCGCCAGACACAAATTCCGCAAGCAAGTTAATTCGCGAAACTGCGGCGACAATTCTTCTTCCGCTGTGTCAAAAAAAATTGTCAGACGTCAAAATTGATGCATGCATAGAAATTGTTGCCCCTCAAAATTATTTGGACGCCCACTGACTTCAATGCATTTGGACCAAATAGTCGCGCATATAAAAATGGTCATTTACGTCAAAAATATTTTGACGCCCATTGACCTCAATGTGTTTCGCAAATTTTTCACCATTTCATGAATTTTGCGGTACAGAATTGCCCATCACTAGTGTTGCTATAAATTATAAAATGCCAATATTTATTTTTTGTAATAATTATTTTTAAAGGAAAACCATGCACTACCAATTTTTCGCTTTCTTTTTTTGTACAAATGTTGGCTTTTTATCATTTATAGCAGCTGGTCAACTCCAGAATGTGGTTAGACAGAGCGCTGGTACAAGGAGCTTCTAGGAGCTGGTCAATGCCACAGCATGGGTAGACCAAGCAATTTCTTTCTGTGTTTCATGTACAAATTGTAGCCAAATTTTGCCTACAGCTGTTAAAACAGGGAATTAATTACAAGTAGGAAAGGGCAAATTTTGTCGCCTTGTTTCACCGCAGAAATGAAGCCCATAGACTTGTCTGGTGTTATGGAAAAAAAAAAAAAGACGCGCATCAAAAAATTTCGCCGCACGACAAATTTTTTGACGCCCATAGACTTTAATGGGCATTGGCGACATTTTGCCTGTAGCAAATTTTTGGCAAAACGAAGCGGGTCAAATTCGCCCATCCCTATTTCCAAGTAAATGTTAATGGGCTGGGGCTTTCTCACTAGAGCCTCTGAGCTAACGGTAAGTCCACTATGACCTTACTACTCACATTGGCTGCTGGGGGACTTGATTTTAAATACAAACTGATATAGCTAGTGGAAAGTGTAGGTCTCATGTACAACGAGGGGTCTTTATGTGGCACCTGAGTTTACATATTTCATAATGCAGTAATTGCTGGCTACACGCCTAATGCTTTCCTGTAGAATCCTACTTTTCCCTATGCATATTGAATATAAGCATCTTTTTTCACTTAGCTAATTAAGCAAGTGCTTTAATCCATGAAATGTCCTCATTTTCGGTTGTCATCTCTGGTTTAATCACAAAAGATCAAGCAAATATTATCCTAACATAGGTTTCAAATTGTTTCCCCAAATGAGAGTATGGTTCATCAAACATTAAATACCTGTAAATAGTGATGGGCGAATTTGTCCCATTTTGCTTCGCCGAAAAATTTGTGAATTTCCTGTGAAATTCACAAAACAGTGAAAAATTCACGAAAAGCAAGTTTTGATGCTCACGTAAATTTTGACGCTGGCGTTAAAGTCAATGTGTGTCCGAATAATGTTGAAGTGTGATGGTTTTTACGTTGAAACACGGAAATTCGCTGTGAATTCTTGCCTGCTGAATTTATTCAGCCATCACTACCTGTAAATTCTAGTGAAAAATAGCCGTTCCGTAGAATCTGAATTTTTTAGAGGTTTTCAGATTTTTTTGGATTGTTCAGCTGCTTTTTTTTTTGTTAGGGCTTTTTATAATCAGAACATTTTATTAATTCAATGACAATCATGGTTTTAGAGTTTCTTGGATTATGTAATAAAAGGCACTGAGTTTGCCATGGGGCAGTAACCCATAGTAACCAGCAGGAAGCATTTGCTTGTCACCTGTTTAAAAGCAAACATCTTATAGGTCGCTATGGGTTACTGCTCCTGGGCAAACTTCGTGACTTTGAATACATATGGGGGTGTGAGTTTAAAGATACTCTAAAACCACTCAAATCTGACCTTTAATAAATAAGCCTCTAAATGTCAGATTTCATAAAAAATTGCACATCTGTGATTCCCTAAAATCAAGAAAAATTAAAAATGTTGGTGTAGTAACTTGAATTAATGAATGTGTCTTATGAGCAGGTTTAATTACACCACTGAAATAGCTGGACACCCCAATATATCAAGATCACCAATGCATACGTTTTGCCTGAAATAATTCATCATGTCCAGACTGGTGAACTACCATTATTCCAGTAGCATTAGTGCACAAGTCCACTTTTCCTGCAAGTATCGCATTGTTTCCCCAACTGGAGTGTGAGCTCTATTAGGTCACATGTCTGATCCTTGTCCCTAAAGTTTATTTTATCATTCAGTGATACCTTAATGAACAATTACAAGATAGAAATGGAAGGGTCTTCCCAACCACCCATTATATAAGGTATCACAAATCCTAAACAAACCCCAAGGTCCTGGCCTTGGCTCCCGCCGATGACAGCCACCTTTTGCTTTGGGAGGGGCCCTCCTCTACCCAGATACCGTCAGGTCTTATAGTGAGAGGAACAAGCAGAGAGTTCTGGGGAGACAAGGGAACCAATGTGTGCAGGAAGAATTGAGAACAAGGAACATGCTCAAGGGACAGGCCGGGTTAATAACGAGGCAGAAAAGTACTAAATCAGAAGACAGGAACATAGTTGAGTTCACAGGTCTGGGACAAAAACCAAGGTAGCACAGTACAGAAACAGAATCCAAGAGAATGGTCAATAAACAGGCAGAGATCAGGACAGGCAGCAAACTAGGAAAGGTCAGGAACAGGCTTGGTCAGAAACAGATAGAAGAGACTAGAAACATACCCAGGAACTATTAGACATAGACCTATGTTGGGCACTGAGTTATTGGCTGAGACCTTATGCCAAGCGCAATTATGTTAGACATGGCATGCTGAATAATCCTATAAGCAAACAAGTGCATGCATCAAACAGGAGAACATGGGAGAGTAGGTGATAGTTGTCCCTGCAGTGAGTGCGGCAGGTTGTCCCTGCCGCCCCACTAGACCACCAGGTATTCGCACACCACCATATGCATGCTCGCAGACACACCTATCCACTTACCTACATACAGATATGCATCTGTGGAGTTTCTGAGATTACTAATGACTGAAATTTTTTGGCAGGCCTGGATTCGTGGCAAAATTCTACCATGTAAATTTTAGTTGTGAAAAAACAGTGGAATAAAAAAAAAACCCTTTAAAATATTTTGCACACACAAATGCAGTGAGAAAACATCAATTTTTAGCCAGATTCAATTCAGTGAGAAAAAGTTATTTCATGGTTTACCACAGAAAACTCATAGACAAGATTCAATTCGAGGAGAAAAAAACTTTTCTCCAAATTCAGTTCCAGTTTTTTCCCATAAACTTCCAGAGAAGTCTAGAGACTTCATGTGATAAACCATGACATAATTTTTTCTGAATAGAATTGCATCTTAAATTGAATCTTGTCCATGAGTTTTAAGGTGATAAACCTTTTTCCCACTGAATTGAATCCGTTAACTTTAATGCATTTGGCGTATTTTCGTCGTTTCCCAATTCTTTGTGCAAAGAGTAATGGAGCAGATTTGCTTATCACTATCTGGGACTGATATAAACCTTTCAATCCAAAAAAGTATAACAAAGAGATTAGTAGAAGGATAATGAGAGACAAACACTCCAACAAATACTTAAATACACAAACAAGAAAGGTCAAGAATACCCAAGAAGACAGGGAGACTGGTAGAAATTGAAACAGATTGACAAACAGACAGACAAACAGACAGACAAACAGAAGTGTTGTTTAATATAAACATATTGTAAGAGCCCATTAGCCATTGTATGAAACGCTTTTCGAGATGCCCCCGGTTCATTATCTCTTTGTTACCATGTATCGTATGTGATATAGTTTCAACCCTTTGAATTCAAGGTGCCACACTTTAATCTTTTGTCTGCGTTCTGCATTTACAAGGGGAGCCTCAATTTTAAAATGTTAATCAAAATATAATTACTGTGCAGTTCAATACACAGGCCAGTATCTGTGAAAAGAGCTTTGAGCCCGACAGTCTCCCTTTCCTTAATTAGTTTTCAGGGGAACTCTGCATCTTCCGATTAAATAAACAGGGGCATTTCATTTGTATTAAAATCATGGTTCTGTGGAGGCTGGAATGATATTATCTCAAACTCTAGATACGAACATATTGTTTATGTTGCATTTCATTTTCGTTTCTGGCACCCAAGCTTCACAGTGTTAAATGCCACGGTTAAATCCAGATGGCAGTAAAACGGGCCAAGAAATTTCTGGTTGGTTAAAACAGACAGTAATGCGTACCTGCTCTATTCACTCCCTTATTCATTAGTTTCCTTTCAAGTAACCAGTAGTGTGTGCACAATGAAGTATCTGCACATTGTATTCCTCGAGCTGCTGTATAATTAATCTGCCCAAGGCAAAGTGCTGGGTGATATTTGAGCAGAAGACACATTAGTCTAACACAAGGTTTTTTCTTACGGAGTAAGTGCTACGAGTCTAGATTCCTCAGAATCACTGGGCAATGTTCAAGTTAGAGTAAAGGCTAGAGATTCTCTAGTGGTTTTCTCTGGTTGCCATATTTTTTTTTCTGCAACAGATGGAGCCTGAGTGGCAAGAGCAGGAGGTATCTCCCTCACTAAAACTCCACAAAGGGACAGCACTTCTGGATAAAGGTTTATTGCAGCAGACTGCTAGATAATGCCCAACGCGTTTCGGGAGTGAAACCCTTAATCATAGGTTACTCACTAAGACGCAGCTGCTAACAGAATACAACTTTTTCCCCTGAGTAGCAATGTAGCATTTTAGGGCAAACCAAATAAAAATGGTTTTAAAGGTCTCAAATTATGATGACAATTCCATCAGCTGAACTTCCTGTACCCTTGTGATGGATTTCCTATACTGGGAACTAAAGTATGGAGGGATCAACCAAACTACAATAGGTCATGCTGGACTGCAAACTATGGACTTATGTTTATCAGTAGAAAGTAGGGGATATGGGCAAGGTACTGTACTAATCTGACTTTACCCTTATCTAATTCTTGTCAAATTGTGAAGTTCTTTATCAGGACATATGGCAGGCATGTTGGGTATAATTGACCAGTGTGGGACCAGAGCGAGGAGCCACTTTAACTGTAGTTAGCCACTCCGCGGGGAGTGGGTATGGCAGTAGCCCAGGGGTAAACCCATAGATAACTGGAGGCACAGACATGAAAGATGAATGTTTAATGGCAACCAGTAACAGAAACAAAGGCAGGAACAGGCAAAGTGATATTCGCAGACAGGTCAGTATCAGGGAATCCACAAGATAATGATAAATTGGGGAACTTCAAGGTACTCACACAGGAATCAGGGTTAACAGGAATCAAGGTTTTCAGGAAACAAGGTTAACAGGAATCAAGGTTGGCAGGTCATCCAGGAACAACAATATACATTCAATCAATGACTCAGCCCTAAACAAAGCTCAGGGTGGGGTTTATAAAGGGCAGAAGATGGGGAATAGGAAACACATGAGGGAAACGAGGTGGGTGGAGAACAGGGAGGAGACATACTGGAAACATTCAGATTTGGGAATAACAATGACAAGGTCAAGTCCAGCCCCAAGAGCCTCCAGTGGCTCACACGGTAAGTGCAAGAGTCCCAGACAGCGCAAACCAAAGTTCAAGTCCCGGCTAATCCTGACAACCAGCATGCCAGTCTCAATTGTTAATTATGTTTTAGTTAAACACCATAAAAACATAATACAAACAAATATATTAGGTACATATCTAATGAGAGCAGAGCAGAGGGTAACCTTTTAAGCACTTTTCTCTTGTTTCTGTTCATATATATTAGGCACCGATTTAGTGCTACCAAATCCTTCGGCTGCAGATCTAATGCTGAGATGTATGAGGGAATAAGTGTCAGTACTAAGCACAAGTAGTATGGAGTGTCAGCACATCAGAGCAGAATGAAAAACAACCCACAAGCTGATATGCCTGCTCAGATAGTATGAACAAAAGAAGTAGCAGTATGAACAAAACCACTAAATGCGGGTAGGCATGATATGCTAATATCTTAAACATTTCCTTCAAGACTCTGGAGAACACAGACAAGACACAGCAAAAGATTGATTTGTAGGGATGGGTGAATTTGACCATTTTCATTTCGCCAAAAATTCACCGCCAGTGAAATGTCAGCGATGCCCATAAAGTCTATAAATAAATTTATTTTGACACTGGTCTTTTTTGTTGCATACAAGTCTATGGGCGTCATTTCCGCAGCGAAACATGGTGGAAAAATTCGCCCCTCCCTATTGATTTTGTTAGAAAATAAATTAACACATATTTCACACATGATCAGTTATATGTCATTCCCCTTTCTATATCAAGGCTGAAATTCTGTCTCATTTTTGAGATTCTGTCTGAAAGTTGATGCTGGCTCCCATTAAAATCAATGGGTTAATCGTTAAAAAAAGGCATCAAAAAAATTTCTGAATTTATTTGCCGGAGGGAAACGTGGAAATTTGCCACAAACTTGTGCCTGGTGAAAAAATCCGCACATCGATATTTATAACAGAACATTACTAAAACAGTGGTCAGGTCTGACAGCCAACGTAAAAACCTAATTTTACACACAGTCGAAATCCACCCCATGAGAACTTACAGCTAGAAAAATAAATGTATGATAGGAAGCCATGTTGCCCGTAGGATTCCCATGATTCACTTTTTAATGCAATCCATCCCTCATGTTGTTCCATTGTGAAGTGATGGATTGTTGGACTTGGACATTCCTTTTCTAAGACATTAGTGGACAGTTTCTCTGGGTGGCTGAGAGACTTCAAGACCCAGAATCTATGTGGCAAATTCACTAAGCGCCGAAGCGCCGAACGCTAGCGTTAATTCGCTAGCGTTTGTCATTTTCGTTACAGTGCAAATTCACTAACAAATGCTGGTGCAGTTTCGCTAGTGTTACTTCGCACCCTTACGCCAGGCGAATTTTCGCTAGCGACGTAACTACGCAAATTCACTAACTTGCGCAGTGTACTGAACGCTACCTTTTACGCTAGACTTCCTTCGCCACCTCAAACCTGGCGAAGTGCAATAGAGTAGCTGGCGTGTTTTCTACATTATGGGTGATAGGCTGAAAAAGATCGAAAGTTTTTTTGGGGCTCCCCTCCTTCCCCCCTACATTTCCTGACTCATGGCAACTTACCTAGACAGTGGGCACATGTGTAGGGCAAAATAAAAATTTTATTTGATGATTTGAAGGTTTTCTTGGCATTTGTAGTGCTGATACGTATTCCTCCATTGAAATTTGAATTTGGCGCCGTATGCAAATTAGCCTTCACTAGCGTAACTTCGCTTTACATAGCGAATCAACGCTAGCGCAACTTCGCAACCTTACGCTACCCCTGAGCGCAACTTCGGATTTTAGTGAATTTGCGGAGCACTGGCGAAACTACGCCTGGCGAAGTGCGGCAAAGTTGCGCCTGGCGCAACTTTGAATCTTAGTGAATTTGCCCCATATTACTTTTGCAATGGAACAAGGTAAGGGAGGGGTTGGATCACTATTGTGAGCCTAAGAAAGGGTAACATGGTTTCCATTTAATCTGTGGAAGAAATTCACAGAAGTTAACATAATATTTACGTACATTTTCTTCTTGAGCCCAGTTGAATAATCTCAGGTCAAAATAGGGGCTTATTTTATCTTAAATGTCAAAGCCATTGTGTAGATTGTCATTGACTTTACCGGCAGCCAAAAAATGCACAATTAAGCCCAATAGCATATTGTCTTAGAATATCCCAGTCTACTGCTCGTGACAATGTAGTTGTAATGAGAACATTGTTTCCAACCTCAACTACTATGCATATGTTCCCATAGTAAAATCAGACAAAGTGTCTGTTATAATAAAACACTTGCAATGGAGTGGGTGGTCATTTTTTATTTTTTATAACATTTCCTAGAAGAATACACAGCAGGAAGCATTGTTTGGAGTACAGCTATCCTAGTGTAATCCGTGGATACTCAAATCTTAGTACTTACTTCAGGACTTCTGCTAATATCTTTTGAAATTGAATGTTGACTTTGATATCATTTACCTACTGTTGAAGAAGAACTTTTCAAGAATGTGAGATAAAACCTTTGTAAAACTAATCTGGCCAAGAAAGGAATTAGATTTTACTTTCTTCAAGTGTCATGCTGTTCTCAAACAAAGCTTTAATTAATATTCTATTACAAGGAAATGTGTGCGTGTTTAATGGATGTTCTGCATATTTATTCCTGACAGTGAAAATATTAAATGACATCTTAGAAACAAAGGAGAATTAATTCATTAACTTGCTAAAATATGAGGATTATCAACTGGTTTCCTGGTGGATTTATATTGTGAATGTCACCATACTTCAGGGATCAGAGCCGTGATGGTGGCTTAATAAACAATGTAAGGTTGGTTGGAACAGTCCGATATATCTTGGTGTTTTTTTTTTCTTGCTTCATTACTCGCAGGTAGTTTGTGTGAGGCAGCATTTCTTCTCAATAGGTAGTCTCTCTGAACTGCCCAGGCTCCTCTGTGTTCTTTGGTGTCAATCCTCATGGAATGTTCTTGTTTATCTTACTGAACTTTTTAGCCTCCATCTCTTTGTTGCATTTTCAGTCTTGCTGTTTGTATTGTTCGTTTATTTTTTGACTTTTCATTTTGTCCAAGAATCTTTATACCACCAACAGCAAAATGTTTTCCTGTTTAAAATTTGTTTAAAAAAATAAATTTTTTATGGTGACATTGTTCACAGTGAATGCTAATTTATTTGTGTTTAAGGTTATTCAGGATATTTAAGCACTGGTTTACTAAACTGCCTTTCCTGCACTGCATAACATGTATTACTTTGGAATCAATGGAGGATCAATGGAGGATTTTTCCCACAGACACTTTGAACATCTTTGAACACAGTGGTTTTTAAAACAAACCTTATCAAGTTGCACCCCCTATCAAGTGTACAGTCCCTTGGGTATAAGGCCCTCATAGCATGAAGGAATTGACCTCAAACTATCTAGCTCTACCTTCTTATCCTACTGAGGCCTCCTACCTCACCTGTCAAACTTATATAATAAGAAAAGGAAATTTCTTTCCACTTCCAACTCTGAACAGACCAAGCCAAATGTTGGGGGTAACCCAAAAGGAAACTTCTCTAAGTAAAAATGAGACAATACCTTTACCTTCCAACATATAGAACAGCTATTTTAGTCCCATGTTCATGAACTAAGATACTCTAAAAACTATTATTTCTTAACACAAAGAATTTCTAAATAGTTTGTGATATAAAACAAATTGCTTTGCTATTTTGGTGGCTTCAGACCAAATTGCTAAACGTTAGATAAGGAGAGCTTTTAAACATTTTGAATAATCAAAATCCAATTATGACTTATGTTGGAAAGTTTGCAGGCTAAACAACTAGATATGATCTAAGGTGATGAGTGAATCTATCCAGTGCAATTCACAAAGTGACCAAAATCCGAGGAATGCATTGATCGCAATGAGCTTTTTTTCCCACTGCATTTTTTCAGGCAAAATGCATTGAAGTCAATGCATGTTTTCTCATGTGTGTTTTTTTCTTGTGACAAAAACTTTTGCCACCAGTTTGTGAAAAAAGTTTGCTGATAGCAAATCCATGCCTGATGAAAGATTTCACTCAGAAGCAGTTACATTCACTTTAATTAACCAATCATTCTGATCTGATATTTAGATGGTCGTTCTTGTGACTGGTGCTATAATGTACATGATCATGAAGGTTCCAATATTGGCTATTTAAAAAGATAGTTTATATTGTACTCATAATTAGAATTTAAAAAAAAAAAAAATCAACGATCAATAGGAAATTTTACAAAATCCAATTTCATCAGTAGACACTTAGGGGGTTATTTACTAAACTCCGAAATGCAAAAATCATGAAAAATTCGTGATTTTTTTTTATATAATCAGAATTTATTAAACCCAGAGAATGGAAAAGTCTGAATCTGAAAATCTCAGACCTGTCGAGGTTGCATATAAGTCAAGGGAGAAGTCTCAATGTTTTTATGTAGTGTGCTGGGTTTTTGGCAATACCCCAAAGTTTTTGGGCAAAATTCGGAGTTTTCAAGTGAAAAATTAATAAATAAGCCCAAAAAAACGTGCGAATTTGGTCTGAGTTTTTTTCAGAAAATATTGCGATAATTTCGGACTTTGATAAATAACCCCCATAGTAAAGTAATTTCCAATACCTTAGCACATAGAACCATCAAAGGGGATCAACAGCTGATAGATCAAAAGTTACAAAAGAAGACCAAAATATTGGGTAGAGTCATAGCATTGCTATTGTCTCAAATAGAGCTAGAATTCATACGAAATATATATTTCTATATATAGGTTAGCTCACCCCACTGGGGGATGTGACTTACTATTCCACTATTTAAAGGGGACCAGTCACCTACACATATAAAGCTGTATAATGAAAGTCCTTTGCAAAGGACTCTATGCCTGAGATGACAGCAATTCCCAGATGTCACTGCACTCCTCACATCCCCCCTTCATTGTCACACTCTATAATTGTGTAGGGCACTGAGCATGGCATTAGGTCCCAATTTTGGTGCACATACAAGATTTTGGGGTGATACACAATTTGTCTTAATAACAAATTGCCCCAAAATGGCACCTGCCTGCTGGCTGTGATTGTGTTATTCCGAGACAAAAAGGAAACAAAATTGAAATAATAAATATAGTGTAAGTAAAGTTTATTTTGCTCAACTAACATGATAGAAAATAATATGGAATTATTTCTCAAGGTGAAAGGTCCCCTTAAAACAATTGTATGCTCTTCCAGACAAAGATTTCCTACAGACTTTTCCCCCATAATCATCATTGAGGTGGCTTGGTTCAACTTTCAAATCAAGTGAAAGGGATGAGCACAATTGGATAAATGGCACACATATTAGCATGTACAGGTACACAAGTGGCTTTTCGTCATATTTAACATATAATGCCTGATATTTTATGATACCATTTCTGCTTTGCATTAGTTCATGACCTGACATACATTATTATCATAACTTGTCTAGCTATTCCTGTGAATTATTTCATCTACTTTGCATATCTCATTAAATTACAAGTAAAGTCATACCCACAGGGACTTTTCTTATGCATGGTTGTATCATCAGCAATTAGGTTTCATTTCGCTGGTGATATTAAGTTTCCATGAATTATAATAAAGTGTAAATTGTTTATTTATCAAGTTTATAACATTTTCAAATATTTTGGGTTTTTTTTTATCCACGAGTAGTTTATATTTAAGGATTTTTCTTATTGAATGTAAACACTACATTTACAGATTGTGTTTGTATGTAGGCTTCAGTTTGGCATTCATTTCAATGATTTGTCAATCCGTCTTTAGGAATAAACATTAAATGGTAGACAGAAATCAAGTTGTGTTTTTGGCCATTTTTCCTGTAACTGAAAAGGCTTTGTTATAAAAAATAACTTCAACATTTGGGAAGCACAACAAGGTTTCTGACCTTCAGAGCTTATTATCTTAGTTGACATGACTTCTAAATCTACATTATTTGATTGTTCCTGGGAAGATATCTGTGAAGGGCAATCACATTTAGATTTGCATAATCTTGATGATCACATTTCATACAAGTACCTTGGCTTAATGAATAATATCCACACATTAAGCAAGAAAAGCCTTACTGTAGACCCTGGCACTGTGTTAACACACTTGACAATAAAGTTCAATTGACTTTTCAGTGTTAACAGTTGATAATCAACCTTGACAAATTCCTCACAAATTGCATTTCTGTAGATAATATTGCAATGCTTTGTAATATGTTGCTCTGAATAACTAAGGAGCTCCGCTGTAATTTATATAAAGGTGCTTTTGTATTAAGATAAAATGACTCCAATGCAATGTTCTTTATGAGGTTTACAGTTAAAATGAGACTCTATTTAATGGCTGATCCAAATTGCCCTTGACTTTTACTAGATAAACATATTGCAGAGTGGATTTTGTAGGTCAAACTTAGAATGAGTAGGTATTTTACTTTAACCTTAGTGCCAAAATAAAAATAATATATCATCAATAAAGCTATTTAATAAAAAGATAAAGACTGTCAAGAAACAATGAGGGAAAGTTCTATATATTCTTCATTAACATAAGGGTCACAATCGATGCACTGACCTAAATTCATAGTATCCAAAGATACTCCTTGTGTTTCCTAAAGAATCATGTGAGGATTGCACTTTGACACAAAATACCAGAAATAGCGCGATCCAGACCAATTACGTCCAAGGGCCACAATGATACTGAAATTATGGTGAAAAAAGTACTCAATTCTGGGTTAAAAACAGGGCAAATTGCCTAGGAATTTAATTTTGCATTTATAAATAAGCCCTAAGATGTATCAGTAAAATTGTACTTGAGCAAAACAGTCAACTCTTAATATAAAAAGAAGAAAAAAAAACCCAGAGCACCTCTAAAAGCCAAATTGATTAAAAAAGGTTCTGGGGGATCAACGCAACTACCATTGACTTCTATAGGACCTTTACAACTTTTACATGGTGAATTTTTCTATTAGAGCTTTTCATGTTGTTTTTACTTGTAGGGGCAGATTTAATAACAATTTAATTTCTATTTTTTTACCATGAATCTCGAAAAAATTTGTAGTTTTCCTTAAAAGCTCTAAAATCGAGATTTATATAGGGGTTTAATTTGTTGAATTGTACCTCGCTTCATAGGGTGCCATGGGTAATCATAAATCTGTCATAGCTGATGCCAGTGGAACAGATGCACTTACAGCAGTAATCGTTGCAGACCTTGGAACTGGCTGAATGCAGCAAACGATCGTATGCAATATGTCGTTCTTTCGTTTTTTCTCATGCTTATTTTCTGATAGAATAATATTTGCTACAATACTCAACACAGGCCGATCTGGTTATGTAACTGCGTCATGCACCCGGTATGTTAATGCGTTATGTTCAGGGGCATATGGTAAGTGATGGAGTGGAGATTCATTATAAGGCATCCACTAATTTCAAAATGCAGTCATAGAAATGTGATAGTAATTATTTTTCCAGGCACCTTTCACATGCATTAGCAAAAGACTGGTACTGGGAAAATAGATTGCACAGTAACCTGCGCTTTCAGCAAAAATGGATTCTCCCCTCCTTACTGATCAAATGTAATTACAGAGCCAGTGGGGAATGAATGTCATTGTGATTATTACATCTGTTCTGCAGTCTGAATGTTTTGGAGATGAATGTTTGGAATAGCTATTTAGGATATGAGGGAAAAAGCTACACTGAAGTATTTGCTTCCTGGTGAGCTGTTAGAACATTATTCTGCTGGGCTGCTATGAATGCCTACAGCTTCTTATGGCTGAGGGACCAGACTGCTGATTATTGAAAATAGGGTTACACCAAGCCCATAACTGTTTCTTTCAGAACAAACAATTGACAGAATATCAAAGTGAAACATAATTTGCGAAGCTTTCAGTTACCCAGTGCCTTGACGTGACCTAAAATGTGTGCCCATATGAACTATGTTTGCCCATGTGCAGTAACCCACAGGGATGATAGCCCCTATGGCATTAAAGGAGAACTATAGTTTAAAGGGATACTGTCATGGGAAAAAAATTTTTTTCAAAATTAATCAGTTAATTGTGCTGCCCCAGCAGAATTCTGCACTGAAATCCATTTCTCAAAAGAGCAAACTGATTTTTTTATATTCAATTTTGAAATCTGACATGTGAATTGTGCCTGCACTTTAGGAGAGAAATGCTTTCTGGCAGGCTGCTGTTTTTCCTTCTCAATGTAACTGAAGGAGTCTGAGTGAGACATGGGTTTTTACTATAGAGTGTTGTTCTTAGATCTACCAAGCAGCTGTTATCTTGTGTTAGGGAGCTGTTATCTGGTTACCTTCCCATTGTTCTTTTGTTTGGCTGCTGGGGGGGGGAAGGGAGGGGTTGATATCACTCCAACTTGCACTACAGCAGTAAAGAGTGATTGAAGTTTATCAGAGCACAAGTCACATGACTTGAGGCAGCTGGGAAATTGACAATATGTCTAGCCCCATGTCAGATTTCAAAATTGAATATAAAAAAATCTGTTTGCTCTTTTGAGAAATGGATTTCAGTGCAGAATTCTGCTGGAGCAGCACTATTAACTGATTCATTTTGAAAAATTTTTTTTTTCCCATGACAGTATCCCTTTAACTAAAAAAGTAGCTATAAATGTTGTACATTAGGGGGGTTATTTATTAAGCTCCAAATACCTGAAATCTGAAAAATTGGGGTTTTTTTCGGACCCGAAAACCCGACATCTCAAAGCTCTCAGGATCCTGTATTAGTCAACAGGGAAGGTTGCAGTGTCTGTGCTGCTGTCATTAACGATATGTGATGATTTCATGGATTTTGGGCAAAATAGTCCTAAAAGTTTGAAAAATTTGTGTTTTTTGCGGAAAAGCTAAAAACTTCTGACTTTTCCAGCAAAGGTCCGAAGTTTGCCCAATCCTATTTTTTTAGTGATAAATAAGATCCATTCTGGAATTGATCAGATTTTTATCTTAGAAATACAGAGATAAATTTGGAGCTTGATAAATAACCCCCTAGGTGTTTAGCTAGTGTACCAGCCCAAGGCAACCACAGCCCTTTAGCAGTAAAGATCTGTGTCTCCAAAGATGCCCCAGTAGCTCCCCATCTTCTTTTCTGCTGATTCACTGCACATGCTCTGTGCTGCTGTCACTTACTGAGCTTAGGGACCTACTCACAATATACAGTACATATAGAATAGAAATGTCACAATATAAGGCTGATTAGTAATTAATACACATAATTACTACATGGCAGCACAGAAACCAGTGCAATTAGCATCAGAATTTAATAATCAGCAAACCTGTAGCATCAGCTTATATTACAGGGGAAGCTCATTTTCTGCTGGATAATTAGTGACGAGCCCTAAGCTTAGCTTCTCAACAGCCAATCAGAGCCCACTGAGCATGTGAGTGTCACAGACACTTTCCAAGATGGTGACCCCCTGTGACAAGTTTGAAGTCCTGGATCATTGCTGCTATTGACAAGCTCAAACTTTAGCCTTGTGCAATAAGTTCACTATATAACATATGCCATTTTTAGCCAATATTAATTTTTAAGGTTTAATTCTCCTTTAAATCCCTACAGGTTCAGTTCTCTCAGTTGCAGGACAGAAAGGAGCTCATTTGTATATTGATGCAATTGGCTAGCAGGTGGGATGACCACTTCCTGCCTCACTTTGATGTAGTTCTGGGAAAGGAGTGGCACTTCCTCTTTGCCTTCCAATTTAGGAACAAGTAGGATGTCTGCTTTGGGCCTGGGCCCAGTTAAAGTCATGGTACAGGGCCCTGTGAATGGAGTGTGTCGCAGAGGTGAAGTGAGATTTCCTGCCAAGTCTGTCCCCAGCGAGTGTCAGTCTGTGTTACGCTCTGCATGTGATATTGCTGTACCTCTGGCCTCTGAGAAACTGTGCTGTGAGTAAACCCTGTGGATGTTCACTAAAACACTTTCTGTTTTGCTGTTTGTAAGAACCTCTGGCGCCCTCTATCTTTATTTTTCTGTCTAGCAGCAAGATAGGTGTAGTTGCACAACACCTTCACCTTCCTCAAACACTTTGCCAAGGACGAGAGAGTTTGGTGTAATGAGGTTACATTTAGTGATGGGTGAATTTATTCGCGAAAATTCGCCACCGTCAAAAAAAAATGGATGCTCATGTCCGTTTTTTTGGAGGGGGGCGCATTTTTGCCCACAAATGTGTGCCGGCATCCAAAAAACTAACAGATGTCAAAAACGAGACACCGGCGCCCTTTTGTGAATTTCGAGGGAAATTCACAAATTTTTGGGCGAAGTGAAACGACCCAAATTCACCCATGACTAGTTACTGTACATTACAGGTCACTACTAAATTCTGCTTGTTAATTGGTTACTATAGGTGGAACTTTTCCACATGTTACATTTCCTCATTAAGGTTCAGGTTAGATTTGAGTAAACCAAATCCTAATATTAGAAATAGTAGATTTGAGTGAACCTTGAGTTAGGTACTGAATACATTGAATCTGTAGCACTGAATCACACATTCTACTCCCAGAACGAACACACATATAAGAAGCTTTCAGGTATCCCTCAGGGTGAAATATGTATTTTTCTCTTCTGGTACCACAGCTCAGTCATGACATTGGTTTTGTTCACCCTGAGTTTCATCAGCCATCCAAGCTTCTTCAGGTCCACCTCAGCATCATCCATGAACCTCTTTCTGGGACATCCCAGTAACCAGACTCTCAGGTCAAGTTTGAAGAAACTTTTAAAAAGTAATAATTGACCATTGTCTGTACATGCCCATGCCACCTCAACCATATTGTGTACATACTGAAGAGCCAGAAAAAGACTGTATTCAATGGGTGGCATTACTTTGGGTGAAATTTTCTAAACAACACTTTTATGGGAGAATGTAATAAAAATCACAAAGAGCAAAATTTGCACAAATTAGAATAAAAATTCTCTATTCGCAATGTAATACTCTTACTTAAACGGTTATTGCATTGTGAATTTTAATTGTATGTTCTCCACTTTATTACATTCATTGCGCAATGGCGAAAACTATAAAATTCGCAAACCTTCTTCTACTGAAATGGTCGCTAAAAGGTTTCCAGGTTTGCAAAAGTTATATTAAATTTGCGCAAAGGAAAACGTGTTTGCACAAAGGCATAACTTTTCATATTGCAAATATTTTTTCCATTATCGACTTATATTACATTGCCCCATTCATTTTTTAATTGCATCAATGACTTGATTCCTTGGTGGTGGCACTTTTTTTCCCAGGTACTGACAGAAAGAAAAATCTACAGCAGAGGGAGTGTTATTGGATTTGGTTCCTACAATCATGTCACCCTTAAGGGTTTAACGGAGATTTTAATATGGCTTGTTTCTAGTGATGGGCGAATTTCCTGAAAAATTCCTGAAATTCGCAAAACGTCGGAAAAATTCACGAAAAAAACATGAAAATCTGAAAATTTCATGAGAAAATCGTGAAAATCTGAAAGGTTCACAAAAAAATCGCAAAAATCAAAAATATTCGCGAAAAAATTGTGAAAACCAGAAATTTACGAAAATGTCAATCGCATCAATTTTAAAGCTGTCGTTAAAGTCAATGGGCATCCGAATAGTGTTGACACATGGCGATTTTGGCACGAGAGACTTTTCAGACACGCGTCCAGACTTTGACGGGATATTCGTGAATTTATTCGCTGGCGGAGAAACGCGGAAATTCACAGCAAATTTGTGCCAGGCGAATTTATTCGCCCATCACTACTTGTTTCTTGTAAATATTACTAATATTGTTGTTTCCTTTTTAGATAAGCAGTTTGCCGGATTTGCCTCAGGAACAGATTTTGATTTGTTTCACTGTTATTTTTTACATTATTTTATCATTTCTTAAGTCTAACGTGATACATTGTTTTTTTCTGGATGTTTTATATTTGGACTTTTTTAAGGATCCTATTGATAACAAAAGCTAAGAATTGCTATTAACTTCAAGTGAAATTACTTTTTTTCTATGGACATTATTTTTCTATGGACATTGCTTTTATCTAGTTCATGTTTATCCCTTTTGACACTTATCATGGAGTATGAACTTTATTTGGGTAAAATGGATTCTTTATCCATATTCTAATTTTCAAATATATTTTTTCAATCTTTTTTATTTTTTTTAAATTTTTTTCAAATTTTTTCTTATCGGGTAATGCACTTGGCTATTTATTTCATCAATTGTTTGATGAATGTTTAATCGCTTACCGTATATACTCGAGTATAAGCCGTCCCGAGTATAAGCCGAGGTACCTAATTTTACCTCCAAAAACTGGGAAAGCTTATTGACTCAAGTATAAGACTAGGATGAGAAATGCAGCAGCTTCTGGTAAGTTTCAATCAAAAAATTGAGGGCTTCTGCTCCCATTGGAGGTGCCGGCGTCTCGTTTTTGGATGCCGGCAAATATTCTTGGAGACTATTCTTGGATGAGACTATTCTTGGAAGCCGGTGACTATTCTTGGATGCCGGTGACTATTCTTGGATGCCGGTGACTATTCTTAGGCGCTGGCGACTATTCTTAGACGCGGTCGACTATTCTTAGACGCCGGCGATCGTTTTTGCGCTTGACCCATGTATAAGCCGAGGTAGAGTTTTTCAGCATATTTTGGGGGCTGAAAAACTCGGCTTATACTCGAGTATATACGGTTATTAATCATGGTTACACCCACTCATTTTTGTATGCTTGATAAGGGGGTTAACCCCGAAACATTGCATGCTGCCAGCATTACCTTGTGTTGTCATTCAACTGGAAAGAGGCTGTTTTAAAACTGGTTAGTACACATTGAATTCTTATATTCAATGTAAGGTATAAATGCATTATTCTATAAAATGTCTCTAAAGGTTCTCATTCATCCAGGTCATGGTTTATCTATAATAATAAGTCAAGTCAACTGAAGAGATTTCGCTAGTCACCTGACTAACTTTCTCAGTTCAGAATGACCTGTACAAAAATCTTTCTGCGGTTAAATACTCTTTAAAATCTTGCTCCAATCTGCATGTACTTTATCAGTATAACCAGTGTGGGGTCAGAGACTTCATGAAGGCAAGGTGTTGATTGTATTATTCTTCTATAAAATAGAATTTCTATGTATGAACGGGGAATTAAATCCCTGAAATCGCTACATGATTTCATACCATATTCTGTTTAATCATATAAAGGAAATGTTTATACAAATTTGTGATTAGCAGCTATGAGACTTTGCAGATGAACTTTGTTAGGTAGAATAGCATAGCTGGTGCCTTTTGGGTATAATATGATTGAGTTTTTTTTTATTTTTAGAGCCTGTCTGGAGTCTTAAATCAACGTAACTTTTATAGGTGATGCAAGATATAACTTCAGCTACTCACACCCACAGGAACATAAGTTTTAATGAAGCACATTTAAATGAGAACTGATATGTTTGCCTAATTAGCATTCCTTCTACAATTACCATTCTGTATTCACATTACATCTACATTTTACGCCTCAGTTTCTATGCCCTTAAGAAATAGACACCTTTCATTACAAAGAGTGAAATTGCATAAACAGGCAAGTCTTCTTAATATGCTGTTGGATCTAAATGAAATATAACATTTATACAGGGGGATTATGTATAAAAATCCAAAAATTATAACTTTCTGAAAAATACCAAATCCACACAGATTTTTCCCCCTTATTTATCAATACAATGATTCAGATTTTATAGTATAAAAAACTAAAATTTTTCAAAGTTTTTGGCATTTGGACTTTAATAAATAACCACCTAACTGTATTAGTTTGAATTGTCATAATAGTGACTGACAATAATGACTGATATTCAGACTGCTAGATGGTTTACCATGAACTTATCATGGACCACTTTTTGCACATTGTGAACCATGTGTGGTCCACTTGTAGAATCTCTTCTTTACATTTAGACCTGTAGAGCTTCTAGTAATGCAAGCAGTCTTCCAAAGAGAAGCTTGTTAGATCTGGAAACTGAACATATTAACCCACGTAAAGACTTCCATGACATGTTCAGTGTGAAGTGTTTATGCAGCATGTAAAAACAAGCATTAACGTGTCTCTTTTCTGTCGCAGGATCTGGTCAAGGTTGCCGCAAATGGATTTACTTGCAGAATTGATTGTAGAGTTATGTAATGCTAAAGTAGAAAATATGTAAGTGGTGTAACAATGACTTTGGGAATGTACAGTATGTGGGAGTACTGAAAATTACTTTAAACGATTAACATGAAATGTACCTGAGATATATCTACGTCATTATATTTGTATGAGAAGGGCTTGTCCTACCTAATAATAGCCATACATTTATTTAGTAAGGTTAAATAGTTTACACTGTAAGCAAATATCAAAATTCTCACTTTTGAAAGGGAAAGGCAGCTCAGTAGGATAGATAATAAAACTGGGATTTTGAGTAGAGCTTTCAGGAGGGCTTGATAATAAATGTATCAGCAAAGAAGGTCTGTCACAGTCGGCACCCAACACCAGAACAAACACCAGGCACCCTGGTCTCGGCTCGTGCATCACCAGTAGTGTGACCGCCTTTGGGCCTCGGGAGGAGCCCTCGGCTTACTTGGATGCCACCTGGACTTAAACAAGAGGTGCAGGATGAGGGTTCTGGATAGGCAGAGGGGCACGACTGTAGAGCAAAGTCTTTGGACGGAAGGTCGTAGTACAAGGCGTTCAGCAATAGAGTAGTCAAGTCAGGCAGGCAAGCAAGCAAGCAAGCTTTTTGTTTCTCCCTTGAGCATCGAATTAGTTCATTTAAGCGTCAAACCAGGTAGTCAATCAAAGGGTTAAGCAAGATCAGAATCAGATAACAGGCAAGGAGTCAGGATACAGAGTGTAGAATCGTCAAAAAGCCAGGCAAGGGTCAAAACAGGTAATCAGGAACAGTAATCAAGCAAAATAGCAAAAGCTAATAGCACCAGGAACAAATCCTATCACGGGCACTGATTTACACACTGATGTCCCTTTAATACCTTTTGAATTTCGAACGATTTTTGTTCGACCAAAAAAAAGCTAGCAAAGCCTATGGGGGCTAACATTGACTTCGGTAGCTTTTAGGTGGCGAACTGGGGGGTCGAAGTTTTTTTCTTAAAGAGACAGTACTTTGACTTTCGAATGGTCGAATAGTCTAACGATTTTTAGTTCGAATCGTTCGATTCGAAGTCAAAGTCGTAGTCGAAGGTCGAAGTAGCCCATTTGATGGTCGAAGTAGCCAAAAAAAAACATTCGAAATTCGAAGTTTAAGCATTCAAATTGGTTGGGCTCAGGGACAGAGATAACATTAACTGGGGCAAACTGTGAAAATCCTGGTACATTATGATGAAAACTTGTGTGTTATACCCATTCTGAAATTAATGTATGTGATGTGATATTGTGCCATGAACATTTGTGCACAACAAAAGAACCAATGGTGCCCAAGTCTCTTTATGAGAGTGAAATGTTAGAGAGTTCCGTAGTTCAGCCTGGAGACCCTTCCTCCAATACCTCTGCGAGAGCCCAGATGAGGCGAGTTACAGTTAGTAGTGCTCTGTCCTTGGAAAAGACACTTCAATACATTTATACTCTCCCTATAGAATAAAAACATCCACCAGCCTTTAAACATCCAGGTTATGCAGAAGGTACTGTAGTTCTTCTACAATATCAAAGCAAATTCCTTTATTCCCTTTCCTCGTAATTTTCAGGCTGAAGTCAAGAGCAGTCTTTTGTAAGTGAAGAGAATTTCATTTAGAATAAATAACTCATGGCGATCAGACTGGAAAAATTTAAATCCGTATTGATTTGTGCCAACAGTGTTACATTGGAACTTGTACAAACCCATCTTGATTGCTTTAACGCAGTGATGTTCTCTTCTGTTTATAATGTACATGGCTCCTAGCCGGCCATGATATGTAAAATATTTAACATCAAAATATATAATATATTTATACTTTGTAGGCTCAGAGCACTTTCATCCCTGAAACAGTTTACAAAGTATGACACCATTTACTGGTATTTAAATATTACTGTGCTGAAAAAAATGCAGCTTTCATGTAATTTATCTTTTTTTTCTTTTTTTTTTGCTGGCCTCCATTAAATTTTCCTGAAATCCTTTCATGTGATGGCTTTACCATCTCATGGGGCCACAGACATTCAGTTTAAGCCATCAACCTCAGATCTTGCTGAATCTTATTGAATCCTCTTCTTTCTCTGCAAAATAAGCTTTATAAATTTATTTTATTCAGCATTTTAAGAACAATTAATATAAATAGACATGAGAGAAATATACCCGTGTGCTTTTCCGTGAAAAAATGCCCATAGACTTTAATCTATAGTACAGATATGTTGCGCGGTTTGAGAAAAAATGCCCCATTGACTTCAATAAATTTCCGTTTCACAAATTATTTACTAAGTGAAACAGGTCATATTTACTCATCCCTCAATATAAAAACTCATTTAAAGAGAGTATAGTTTCTTTTCATGCATTTATATAGACAAAAGAATGACACTTGGGGGCAGATTTACATAGGGTTGAATATCAAGGGTTAATTAACCCTCAATATTCGACTGCCATATGTAAATCCTTTGACTTCGAATATCGAAGTCGAAGGAGAAGGATTTACTGCAAATAGTTTGAAAAATCGTTCGATTCCAAGGATTTTAATCCATCAATCAAATGATTTTTCTTCGACCTAAAAAACATTAGAAAGCCTATGGGGACCTTCTGCATAGGCTAACATGGCACTTCGGTAGGTTTTAGGTGGCGAAGTAGGGGGTTGAAGTTTTTTTTAAAGAGACAGTACTTCGACTATCGAATGGTCGAATAGTAACTCAAAACAACCAATCAATGATCAGCTTTGACCTGTCTAAAGCTTACAATAGACATGCATATTTTACCCTTGTATATAAATATATTGTACTGTAATTATAGTATGTTACAGTTTATTACACAATTTTGTATTATATATTGTATAAATTGAGTTAATATTGTGTATTTGTTTTTTTCAATAAATCGGATAAATGTATTTATTTTGCTGTAACCCACAGTAACCAAACAGCAGGTAGCATTTACTGCTCTGTAATATAAAGGAGGAAATAATTTTATAAAATGTTATAACTAAGGCCAAATGCTAAAATGTAGAGTTTTCCAGTTGTTCCCTAAGATGACTTTTATGTTATCACTCATAGACATTACAATACTTAACAATTTATTCAGCCATTATCATTAAGCCCTACATGGCTCTGTAAATCCCCATCAGGAAAAATACTTCCATTAATTAACAAGAACATGATCATGTTGAGAGTAAACATGATATCTGGTGGTCCAGGCAACACCACACAAGAGAATGGGGAAATTGATCAGATGTTTTATTCAATACACATTTAATGGATATTACATTTTCCATTCAGTTCATGCAATGATTGTGCAATAGAAAGGACGAGTTTATAGGAATTAAAAATATAATGAATTGGCCCATTTATCAAAATGTTTTGTCTTTGAGCAATCAAATTATTTTCATGGGTTGGTAGAGTTCAGCAGTTGCACTATAATGCCCTAATAATTTAGTAAGATCTCCAGAAAGAATGGACATTACATCAGCAAAACCCCTAACATTTAAACTATATAAAAAGTAACCTAAGATAAATCCTCTTTGCGTATACGGTATAATTGTATGGAGTTATTTATTAATATCATTCTTTTCTTACATAGAGAAGTTACATTTCCAAAGTGCTTTATAGTGATTGTATCCATGTCTCTGTGGAGCTTACAATCTAAATTCAGTACCACATTCAGAAAATAAAATGGAACTGAAACCAACTTTTTTTTTATTCTGAGAATCATTGATCTTTAGTCCCAAATCGTTTCTGAGCAGTGGCCAATGACAGTCAAAGCTTATCCATTTCAATTAAAAGACAAACCACAGTTCATCTGTTACTTTGCCTTGAAGCCACCTGTGCCAGGTCTCACTTTCCCTGAACCATTCACCAGATTAAAGGGAGTCCAGTATAGCAGCTGTATTGACAAATAAGCAGAATAGTAAACCAATGTAAATTTTTTTAAAATGTAATATTGCAAATACATTATCAGGGGCTATGGATTGTGACATATAGAAAATAAGAAAATGTGCATTGGTCTAAAATATAGACTGTGTCACTTACAAATATTTGGTATTATCTCCTTGTACTATTTTATGATTATGTTTTAATTTAGATTAAAAAAGGTTTGACCATACTTGAATCCATGATTGGACCTTATTTAGTATTAAAAAAAAGCACAATTTAATTGGGTCAGGTAAAATCTCTATATAATCTCCTGACTTTTTTGGGGTATAGTGAAATCTCCCACTAAAAATTTGGATTATATAGTTAAAATGGATCTGAGCTTTAATAAATAGCCCCCTTAATGTAAGGTTAATGGTTTACTGTCTCCCCAAACCAACATCATTGAATATCACTACAACAACCAATATAGAGGTATTATACATGGAATTGACAGGGATTTTATCTTGCTATGTGTTCTGCGGAATTACAGTATATATGATATTGGTACATTATTAAACCATACATATGTTCTGGAGTATTATATATGGAATTGACATGAAATTGATCCTACCATGTGTCCTGGGATATTATACATAATATTGGCACAGTAGTTATCCTTCCTGATGTGTTTGGGGGTATTTCATATGGAACTGGCATGAAATGTATTATTACCCATTATTCTTGGGTATTATATATAGAATTGCACGCTCTTTATCCTGCAGTGGTTCTGGTTTAATATACAGTACATGGAATTGGCACTGTATTTATCCTGTTGTGTGTTCTGGGGTATTATACATAGGATTAGCACTCTATCTATTCTGTCATGTGTTCTGGGGTGTTTTACATGAAATTGATGCTCTATTTATCCTGCAATGTATAGTGAGGTTCTGGGGCCTCCCAAAACACAAAAATTACCCTCTGTCTATTGGTATGATTTTATTTAGTTTGTACCTGTAATGAGCAAGGATCTTTACTAAATCTTGCTATGTCCATATTTATTTATTCCATCATGTGCCCCCCACCATTAGCAAAGTTAAAACCATACAGCAATGTTAACAAGTATCTCTCTATAAATATACACATGAATACATCTTGTCCTAGATGTCAATTTAATATAAAAAAAATGCTAATGAGAATGAACTCTTTTTTGTATCTTGGTATCCCTAAATGAGATTTAACATAACATCTAGCAAACATTTGAATGCCCTGCATAATTTTGTTAAAATAGCATCAGTTTAAAATCCCTTGAATGCAGAATATTAGCATATATTATTATTAAATACATCTTGAGGAATTCACTGAAGGCATATGTGGTTTGCATACCTTCCCTTGGGGTTATACTTAGACATGCGATGAACACTTAAGATTCAACATTTCTAATCAAAAAGATGAGAGAAGCATATTAGAACTTAGATCTGCTTCCTTGAAATATAATTTAATCCTTTTATACATGTTGGTCATGTGACAAGTGGATGATGCTTCAAATCTTCTTTTTCTTTTCATAAGAAATCTTTCACCATCGATAATATGGATACTGCAGTTTTTATAATCCTTTTTTTTTCTAAAAACCTAATTAAATACTACATTTATGTTAACCCTACATACATTAGAGAAGAAATATTAGCTCTTTATACTTTACTCTCTATTGCTCCTCTGAATTTACTGTGACTATATCTAACACTTCCAATTAATCCATGAGAACAATTTCCATTCTTTACTCAAAATGTGACTCCTACACTGTTCTCCTCCCTTCTTATTATCCTGATTCCATAATGCAGCTTCATTCTTATTGAGATATATTTGTATCCATGCTTCTCTTACTGCTATGCACAAGGACAAGGTGTGGGTCATCAGTGTGAAGCGCATCAAGAAGAAAACTGTCAGGATCAACTGGGGTGTTTGTTCCTGGGATTATGCACTTTCCAGTTGAGCCACTGGAGGATCTCATTGCTGCTTCTGATCAGTCCTATTTTCATATTTATTGTGTTCTGTCTGCTCCCTTATTTCCACCCACCTCAGTCTCAGGTGTTCTTCATTCCCCTAATCAGAACCCCTTATAAACATGTCCCTGACCATAGCTCCTTGCTTAGTCATTTTGCATCCTGGCCCTGATCTTGTTATTCCGTACCTTGATTCCTGTCCCTAGATTCCTGTTCTTGAGATCCTCCCATGTTCCTGATTCCCAATTTTGATCCAGTTTGCCTGTCTTGTTGGATTTCCTGGTTGTGACCTTGGCCTGGTTACTGGACTCTGTTTGCCTGCTGCCTGACCCGACCATGGCCTGTTTACTGGACACTGTTTTCCTCTGCCGATTCCTATATCACTGACTGGTATATTATTTAATATTTAAATTAACCACCTGTTTTGTTTTTGCCTCATTAAACCTTATTTTCCTTCTCTGTGTCTCTAAGACTTGGTACCGCTATTTTTGGTTATACCCCTGATTCACCACCATACAGGATCCCATCAGATTATTTAAGTTCAGTTTCTGATTCTTTCAGAAACCAGTCCTGGTCAGTGTTTCTCAGGCAGTTCTATAGTTCTGTAGGTGTCCTTATAAGGGGAAGGCACCCGGTGTTTCTCTGGATCCCACCTGTTGGAGGAGGTGGTTGGTTTTCAGAGCCTGAGGTGGAGGTAGGCTCCGGAAAGGTGAAGAGAGTATGATTACAGATGAGAATAAAAGGATTAGTAAATTCTGGGTGCCACCTGGCAAAGTAAGGACTCATGTGTAAAAATGTAGGGATAGAGCCACAGCCCTAAGTCCACTTTGATTTAGTTCTACTAGGAGGGCCATACTGTAGACATTGGAACATTTTCAGCAAGTACTATTCTGTAGACTGCCATCAATACTTGAAAACAATGTTAGAGCTAATTGCTGATCATCTATACTGTATCCCTGATATACAATAAGTATATATATACTGAATATATATATATGTATGTGTATATATATATATATATATATATATATATATATATATATATATATATATATATATAAGAATGAAGAAGCTCGCACTCACAGGACTTATCAAGTCAAAAAAGGTGTTTATTTGGATCAAAAATCGACTAACGTTTCTGCTTGCACTCAAGCCTTTCTTTATATATATATATATATATATATATATATATATATATATATATATATATATATATATATATATATATTATATATATATATATATATATATAGGCAAAAAACACCAGCACTCCAAAGTGCCAGAAGTTCCTATCTGGAACTTTCATCAGGTTTCCCTGATGAAAGTTCCAGATAGGAACTGAAACATTGGATTCTAATAAACCTGCTCTTTCTTCAATTTGAATTTTGTTTAAAATCCTTGGAGTGTTGCCGTTCTTTGCCTATATATCCTCATTTTGGTTCAAGCACTCAGGTTTTGTTTCCGGCTCATGGTGTGCGCTCCATTTGTATTTTATATATATACATATATATATATATATATATATATATATATATATATATATATATATATATATATATATATATATATATATATATATATATATATATATATATATATATATATATATATATATATATATATATATATATATATATATATATATATATATATATATATATATATATATATACTATATATATACTTTGAGAAAAGCTCTGGTGGAGCTGAAACGTCAGTCCATAGCTCTTCAATAAATCATTTTTTATTTTTCTAAAACCTGCGAGTGCTGATCTCTCTTTTTGTTATATATTTATATATATATATACTAAATATGTATGTTACTTATTGCATATCAACTGCCACCCAAATGATTTATTCAGCCTAAGAGTTATAGCTAAGCTGCAATACCCTTACAGTGGGGTATGTGTGCAAGAGACAACTGAAACTTTCTGGGAGTTGCTATATTCCTGGCTAGGTGGTGGGGTGTAAAAACAAAGATACGGGTTTCCTTATCTGAAAACAACAGAGAACAGCATTGCACTTACCCAATGCGTCCTATCTTAAAGGGATTCTGTCATGGGAAAACATGTTTTTATTAAATTGCATCAGTTATTAGTGCTGAAACCCATTTTAGAAAAGAGCAAACTATTTTTTTATATTTAATTCTGAAATTTGTCATGGGGTTAGACATGTTCTTGGTTTCCTGGGTGCCCTCAATCTTGTGACTTGTACTCTAATAAACTTCAGTCACACTTTACTTCTGCACTTATATTATTATATTATACTATATCACCCCTCCCTCCACCCCACATCCTATCAACACAATAATGAGAATGTAACAGATCCCTAGTATAGCACTCAATAGCACTCAATAGTAAAAATCTGATTCCTACTGAGACTCCTCCAATTACACTGAGTAGGAGAAACAATAGCTTATCTGATTAAATTGCTGGCTCTTTCTGAAAGCACAGGATCAGACACAATGCCCTGAGATGGCTGTCTACACAGCAATATTACAGCTAAAAAATACACTTAGTACAGAAATAATATTTTATATAGTAGACTAAATTATTTGTAATGTAAACAATGTAATTTATACCATAAAAATCTCTTTAAATTAGAAAGGTCCTAAATGGTCTAAAAGCATCACAAATGACATTTGACCTTGTTTATCTCCATCTAAGTAATAAAACCATTGCTTTCTAAACAGATTAGCTATCTGCAATGCCCCTGATACTGAATGTGATGGATTACAGAACTGCTAAATCATATATGTGTGGGCTGTAAATATATATTAAAAAAATAAAGTTATTCACAGAGGTCTGCAGATCCTTGGGCTGACGGGGCCATAAATCTATTGGATGCCATTGACAGCCCTTTGCTAAACAAATATAGGCCTTGGGGACTTCTGCAGTTGAAATAAAAGACCTCATGGATACTTATGTATTTATGTTAATTATATTCTGAAGCAAAGAATAGTAACTGCACACACATTTAATTGCACACAAAGCCTTTTCAGTTGTTGTGCTACTGGCCCTTTAAGTGTTTTTCTGAAGCTGAATCTAAATGTGTCTTTTGGAAAAAGTTTGTTATTATGATTAATGGGAAAGCATATAATTTTCCAAGGGTTATTTGACTTCTCTCTAAAACCTCATGCATCAATGCAACATCTTGATTAGATCAGACGTGATTCTATCCATTGGCTCAGAACAGTCGTTGGCTTGTGTCAATAATCTTAAAAGACCAAACTCTCTAAAATCATTAGGCCACCGGAATGGAATTAAAGCATCAGAGATGCAACTTGATGTCTTACTCAATGTTCCTTTCTTCATTCCATAACTCTTTCAGTCAATTTGAATGTCAGTCTATGCAAATAAAATAAATATGAATTTCACTTGAAACAAATCAGAGAATTAAAACTGCTGTGAACAAAATAACTGAAATCTTTTGACGCAACAGTTAATAACGGAATGAATTTGGTTAATGAACTGATAAAATAGCAAGCAAGCAGCTATACCGCATTTGTAATTATTTATATAAGCATACTAATAAGTGGCAGTATTCAAATTTAGTGTAATTTTGGTTTATTATAAGTAAGTTAATTAAGATTGTTCAATTTTACCAACTTCACCATTTTATCGGGCATGTAAGAAAATTAATGCAGATTGCAAATAGAAACGTTAACACATAAGCTTCCAAGCCCAATGAACACCACAGGATCTCCCTTCAGGGGGAACAATAAGGGGCATATTTATCAAGGGTCGAAGATTTTTTTGGTTGAATAGGTCCGTTTTCATACGAATAGGTTCGTATTCAGCCAAATTCAAATGGTTCGAAATGAAGAAATAGCGCATTCAATCAAATTCTATTCAATCTTTTTCCCAAAAGAACCTTAAATTTTTTAAAGTCCATCAATTGACTTCAGATAGGTTCTAGGAGGTCCCCTTAGGCTAAAACAGCAATTCGGCAGGTTTTAAATGGCGAATGGTCGAAGTAAAATTTTTAAAGAAACAGTACATGATAAATTTCAATATTCACATTTTTGAATTTTTTTTTCAAATTCAAATCAAATTTGGACAATTCCCTAGAAATTTTAATTTTTTAAAATTCACCTCGAACTTTGATAAAGCTGCCCCTCTGTGAACTGATCGCCATTGAGTGATATTTATAGGTCATTTTACTGTTGACCTAATAGACTGCTACTATAGCCTATATTAGAGAGTCTTCCCTTTATAAAAAAAAAAGGTGTGTATGTCTGCTTCAAAAGTATAAATTAATACAAAAATACAGACTTTGATGTAATGTTGTCTCTCTACAAATGCCCGAGTTCAAGGGTTTGCCAAAAATATAAAAAATGTATTGAAAAAAGTAGTGAGGCCTGCTTAACAATAAAGGCAGTAGCAAATGTATTTGCAAAAGTTTTATATCAGGACATGTGTAGCCTAACCTGTTTCGTGCCAAATGGGCGCTTACTCATAGGCTCTATAGGCGCTATGAGTAAGACTCATAGGAGCAAATTCATTAACCTCCGGAAATTTGCCAGCGACGGCTTTGCTCACATCGCAACACTTCGGCAGGCGTAGATTCGCCAGGACAACGCTAATTCACTAAGATCCGAAGTTGCGTCCAGGTCGGCGAAACGCTGGCGAAGTTGCACTAGCATTACTGTGGCAAGCAAAGCAAAGTTGCGCTAGCGTTGGCTAATTTGCATACTGCGGGAAGTTAAAGTTGAATGGACATATATGTTGCAGCAAATACATTACACTACACAAGCCCAGGGAACCTTAATAAAATAAAATAGGGTTGTTATATTGCCCTACACATGAGCCCACTGTATAGTTTATGTTCCATATGTTAGGAAATGTATGGGGGAAGCCTACATTTTGCCTGAGCAAACTTTGCCTGGCCAAAGAGTGCGAAGTAGCGCTAGAGTCTATCTCCTGCGCTAGCGAAGCTACACCAGTGACCAATATTAAAACGTCACGCTGGCGAATTTTCACCATCATTAGCCACTAGTGATGGGCAAATTTGCGCCGTTTTGCTTCACCGAAAAATTCGCGAAATTCATTTTTTTCCAATGCGGGCGACAATTTTTTTTGACGCCATCGAATTTTCAGGGCGTTCTGCAAATGTATTCACTGGCGGCGAATCGCGCAAATTTGGTGCGAATTCGCGCCTGGCGAATAAATTCGCCCATCGCCCATTCGTCACTTCACCCTTTATTAAATTTGCCCCATAGGCCTATGAGTAAGCCCCCATTTGGCAAACAATTAAACAAACAATTAAAACCTGTCAAAATCATGTAAAAGTCAATGGCAGATGGTTCCTTTAACAATTAAAAAAATCTTTTTTACCTTCAGGATTCTCTATAGTTTCAACTATTTGCACTAATTTTTGTTCGATAATCCCATAAATTTGAGTTTTTGGAGCAACAATTCTAAAAAGTCACACCATTTGAATTGATGCTTGATTTTGTCACACCAATTTTTATCAGAGAATAATTATTGGTAAATTAAGGGGATTCAGGTTTGGTCAAATTTTTTTTAATAAAGTGAAAAAAAGTCAAGTTTTAGTAAGTAACCCCCTAAATGTAGCTTCTTTTAATTGCTAGGGTTGGCCCAATATTGAACAGAATACCTTAACTGAATTGAATGTACTGACATTAGTTGTATCATCTCTAGGATTTCAAGTTTTCTTCCCAAGTCAATCCCTATGCTCCATAATAGGTTTTGTTAATCTTCCCAAAACAATACTGCAAAAATGAGACACATATTCAAGACGAAGTATTATATAACCAAATCTATATTTCTACTGCAAATATTAGAGTTTCTTAATTCTGACTAAGACCTGTTGGCTAGGTAACATTCCTCCCTTTTTTTGATACTCCTGGATGTTGCTTCATGTTTTTTCCACAACATTTTTTTTTTTAGTGGTATAAGAGCTTTTTTTAAACCACAATTAAATAAATTTTCTCTTGAACCTTGAATGACATGAAAGTTATTTAAATGATCTAGTTATAAAAACCATGAATGAAAACAGCTGCTGAGCAATCAAAAAAAAAGTTCAAAATTCCAAACAAAAGTTCAGATGAAACTAGGAACTAAAAGATCTTTGCAAGGAAAGAATGGCAACTTCTACGTGACCTCGACAGCTTTTATTTAGCATACTTTTGTATATGTGGATTCTATGGCTTTAAAATGGTTTAATAAATAAAAAATTGTGGATTAAGGAATATTCTTAAATCAGTCTATTTCTCCATACTGGTATGTAGCATCTACAAAGATCATCTCTTATCTGCTCTTGTCCTAAAAGTACAAAAGTTTGATTCTTTTTAAACAAGTGGAACTTATAAGTATTTGTTGTATTGTTAGCGAGACTTGAATTGAAAAAAAATCAGCTAAATTCTTTAATACCTCTCTTCTACTGATAACACATTTCTCTATTATTTTAAATAAAATCAATAAAATAACTAAATGTACCAATTTAGGAAATTATGAAATGCTGCTGATTGGGATTTTTAGAGCATCATGACAACATTTCATTGAGATAAATGACCTTGCTTAGTCTTCCCCCTGCAATTTAGATATTACTTATAATTGTCTATTTTAAATTCTACTCTTCCAATTAGTCCTAATATTTAATTGACCAAGCAGAAGGAATTATGGTAAACAATCTATTCACTTTCCTTTAATTCGATGCAGTTCATAAATAAAACAATTCATTTTAAACCCTGTCCAAACTAATTGGACTAATTACTGTGGCAGGGCGTGTTTTGGTAAAATTAAAAATGTTCCCAGCTTTTCAACACTTGAAGTAACCATCTGCATGTTTTTATTAAATATACAGAACAAAAACAAAACACACACACAAAATGAATTTATCATTATTGGGATTCAGACAGTTGTCTTTGTATGGGCAATTTGGCCTTTGCCCGATTAGGTCAGTTTTCTATCGAATAGGTTCATTTTTTATTGAATTTGAATCATATGAATCAATTATGAAGCACATTCAATCGAATTTGATTAGAAGTTTTTCCAGAAAAAGATTAGATTTTTCAAAGTCCACCAATTGACTCCAAATAGTTTCTAGGAGGTCCCCCATAAGCTAAAACAGCAATTTGGCAGGTTTTAGATGGCGATTGGTTGAAGTCAAATTTTTAAAGAAACAGTACATGATAAATTCCGATATTCAATATTCATTATTCAAATTTTTGAATTGTTTTCAAATTCAAATTTTTTAAATTAGAATTTTCACTTTGACCTTTGATAAATCTGCTCCTTAATGTCAAGAACAGCAATTCAAGATTTGGTTGTATTTCCTTCAAAAGCTGTGTTTAAACTTTAAACTTTAGCTTCCTCTTCATAAAATTAACATTTATAAACTAAAATTAATAAATATTTTTAGTTACTTTTCTGAATTTTTTTTTTTACAAATTTAGAAGCATAAAATAAATCAACATGCATTCTATTTATTTTTATTGGCCTTACTGTATATTAAAGTTATAAAATTATACGTTATAAATAAACCAAATTGTTCAAAACCAAAATGACATCAAATGCATAGTTTAAAGGTTGCAAATATAACTGAATTGATCAGTTATACGTTCAATACAGAATTCTAAGGTTACAATTACATTTAAAGATCTATTTCTTTTATTTCTATTTTTTAATTACATTTGGCAAGTCAAAATAGGTTGTCTTATCACACAGTTTTGGAACATCTGAAGTACATTTACATCATTACAAATTTACATATTTAATTAAAACCACTGAATGTGTCATTGTCCAGCAATTCTTAACTTTTTTTTGGAGAAGTGAATATCTGGAGCACATATTAGATTAGCATATGAAAAAAGAGAATCTAAGATCTCTAATTAAATGGAAAAAAAATGTGTAATTGTGGACAGGCTGGGGATGGTGTATTTGTTCTTACTGAAACTGTGAAGTAGAACATTTGCATTTTTATTAGACAGGCATATGATTTTCTAAAATTGTAACCTGGGAAATAAAAAGATATTTCATGTGCTGTTTTTATATTTCCTATTATGTAATTTGCCATTATAAACAATATATAAATAATGTATTCACTTCCTTAGAATTCCATAATTCAAGATATGAAATCTCTGTTTACTTTAACCTCATTAAGCCATAGGGGCCTATTTATCAAGCCTCAAATTCTTCTGGTAGAGTTTTAAAGGGGAAAAAATGAAATTTATTGAGGAAGAAAACTCAAATATTTCAAGATGAATTATGCTCCTAAACTGCTAAAAACCTAATCCTAAAAACACTTACCTTCAGGACTCGGAGTGGCAATTCCAAAACATAGCACTATTAGAATTGATGCTCAGTTTTTTTGCAACCTTTAGTTGCATTTATTTTTTCTAGAATAATTAAGTAAGTTAAGGTGACTTGGGTTTGGGAGCTTAGTCGATTTTTTTTTAATAAAGTGAGAAAAATTGAGTTTTAGTAACTAACCTGCTTAATGTAAATGTACTTTAATCAATGATCTCTTTAACATTAGTATAAGAATCTGTAAGTAGAGGCTTAAGAAATCAACCGCTCTTGTTCTCTCTGTGGCTCTACTGCTGTAAAAAACAAACTTTGCTTGTGAAGTCCTTCAGATTGTAAATCAATACTTGTCTCCCTTTTTTGATTCTTTCCCCAGTGGTCCAGACATTCTTCTAAGAGTACCTAGAAAATAAATAATGTTGATCCCAAATTTCATCAAAATTGACCTTTAAGCAGAGCGTTTCTAAAGCACGCCAATTTGGAATTTGTGTCCTTGTATTTCCTTTCTGTCTTTGCCTTCATGGTCCATCTTTTAATACAACACCACCAAATGCAGAGGGCTCCTTCTACCCCCTTGAAAAAAACAATTACTCAGTTTGACTTGACTGTATTTAAGATGGGTGCATGGAGGCAATACCTTCGCCCACCCTTTAGGTGTTTCCTAACTTGTTCCTCTCTCAAACCTGCAAGTTAGGAAGCAGCTGAGACTGCACGTCATGAGGAGGCCCTGTTCCCAATACCTGTGCTGTGTCCCTGATGATTTTTTATCTGGTACAAGGGGCAGACTGTGGTCAAACCATGGGTAGAAGTTCTTGCACTCTTGCTCCCCCATTCTGTAGTAAAGAAAACTATTTTGTATTGTTTTGCCACCAACATGGATTTATGCAGTTTAGTAACATTCAAGTACAACATACTGCTCTATTATTACAGAGAAAAAATAAATAATTATTACCAAAAATTAAATTTCCTCCTTAAAGGGGACCTGTCACCCTAAAAAAATAAATTCCAAATCCTATTTTATGATGTTAGTCAAGCAAAATAAACTCCACTTACACTGTATAAAGTATTTCAATCTTGTTTTGTTAAAGGCATCCTGTCATCGAAAAACATGTTTTTTTAACAGTGCTACCCCAGCGGAATTCTGCACTGAAATCCATTTCTCAAAAGAGTAAACAGATTTTTTTATATTCAATTTTGAAATCTGACATGGGGCTAGACATTTTGTCAATTTCCCAGCTGCCCCAAGTCATGTGACTTGTGCCTGCACTTTAGGAGAGAAATGCTTTCTGGCAGGCTGCTGTTTTTCCTTCTCAATGTAACTGAATGTGTCTCAGTGGGACATGGGTTTTTACAATTAGTGCTGTTCTTAGATCTACCAGCTGTTATCTTGTGTTAGGGAGCTGTTATCTGGTTACCTTCCCATTGTTCTTTTGTTTGGCTTCTGGGGGGGAAAAGGGAGGGGGGTGAGATCACTCCAACTTGCAGTACAGCAGTAAAGAGTGATTGAAGTTTATCAGAGCACAAGTCACATGACTTGGGGCATGTTTGTTCTTTTAAGAAATGGATTTCGTTGCAGAATTCTACTGGAGCAGCACTATTAACTGATTCATTTTGAAAAAAAAAAAAAATTTCCCATGACAGTATCCCTTTAAGTCGTGGATTCAAAATCACATCAAGCTGGCAGAAGTCATTTTGTGGACTCTGTTATGAAGGCAAGCTTTGCATCATGCCAACATCTTGTTTATGCACCAGAATGGGGCACCTGATGCTTATGTCCATACACTGGCTACACAATTAAATGGTGAAGAGAATGGGGGAATGTGGGGAAGGCAGTGACAACCAGAAGGGCTGAATGGTGTGAAAGTAATGCCTGTCCTGCTGCTATGCCTAAGGCATAGAGTAAGACCAGGCAATATATGATACAAATGCTTCCAAAACCTTTAAACCTTTAAAAATGTAGTTTTTTCAGACAATGACTAGTGAAATAATCCAAAAACCACTAAAAGTCTGAATGGATAGTCCAATAAGATTAGCAAAGTGTCCACTGACTTCAATAGGACCTCAACTGCTTTTACTTGGTTATGAATCAGAGTTTTTGTGGTTTTTACAGTTTTTTTAACTCTGAATTTCGAATTTTTTTACTTCGAAAATTCCCTCGAATTCACTTCGACCCTTGATAAATCTGCCCTTTAAAGTAGGTAATGACCAAAGACAAAATAATGCTTTATGTTTCCCTTGCAAAATGTATTTAAAGAAAAGGATAAAAAGTGCCATTCACTTACCTAGACACAGAATGCATAGTTAAATCTCAATGTGTTTCATCCACCCACAACGAGTTTTTTCCCCAGAGTTCTAGCAACGCTGTGGGCCCAACGGGCAGGCCCAGATTTGTGAAAAGGTCACAAAGGCCTGGGGCAGTACAAATTTAGGGCCATCCTACCATCCAACTGCATCTGATTGGGCTCCAAAGCACTGTGAACATGCAAAAGAATTGCTAGCTCTTTAAATTTCCAACACTCCAATCCTCAGTGCTCTGGAGGCAACGTGATAAAACTTGTGCAACTGACCAAGGGGCGCCCCTGTGTATGTAAATCCAGCCCTGGTAACAGGTTAATTTGCTTGGGGAAACTGCACTTCATCTATTACAGTTGCTGATAATTGCGCTAAATGTTTTCTAAGTCTGCCTGTGTCATTTACAGTGTTTGCCATGAAAATAACTTTTGAAGTCAATTGTTTAGGCACAAGTGCCATGTGCCAATTGTCAAGAGGTGTCAATAGTTCCAGGGTTCCCTTCAGTAGCGATCCTAGAGGGGGGCGGGCCCTGGTTCGTGACGCACAGCCGGGCCCCGCCCCCCTCCGTACGGCCACATTTGGCAGCATTTTCAGCGGTGAATGGACTGCCGGGGGGCCCTGAGGGGGTTCGGGCCCTGGCCCGCTCGCACCCCCTGCTCCCCCAATAGTTCCGCCACTGGTTCCCTTGTGTCAGTAGGTGCAACAGAATGGAAGACAGAAAAGACTGAGAGGCACCCAATGTAAAGTAGTGATGTGCGGGTCGTGAATTTCTCTACCTGCATCCGACCCTAACCCGCATCCGACCCTAACCCACATCCGACCTGGGCCCGCTGCTCCCCTTTATTTATAGACCCGCTCCCACCCAGAAGTGACGTCACAAAAGGGGCGGGGCAGGCAGAAGTCTATAAATTCTGGCGCCGGAAGCCGGTAGTACTAGGTGGCGGGCCCGCGCATTTTGTCCAGGGGTCGGCCCGAACCCGCCCGACCTGTGGGTCCTGCGGGCCTCGGGTCGGCCAGCACATCTCTAGAGTGCAGCTATACAGACAGGCAACAAGTAAATTTTGCTGCACATACGTTTAATAAAAGTGGTTTTAGCAGCCTCTAACTGTGGGAAAATCCAAAGTTGCAAACTACCCTTACAAACATATTTGTCCCCTGAAAAGTGTGTCAAAAGTGTTTGATACAGTGCCACAAAATAGTTATATGTTAAATGAAGGAATGTTGGCCTGGAACATAGTATTTGTATCTGGATAGAGAACTGGCTAAAAGATAGACTACAAAGAGTGGTGGTAAATGGAACATTTTCTAATTGGACCAGTGTTGTTAGTGGAGTACCGCAGGGCTCTGTACTAGGTCCCTTGCTTTTCAACTTGTTTATTAATGACCTGGAGGTGGCCATTGAAAGTACTGTTTCTATTTTTGCAGATGAGACTAAATTGTGCAGAACTATAGGTTCCATGCAGGATGCTGCCACTTTGCACAGTGATTTGTCTAAACTGGAAAACTGGGCAGCAAACTGGAAAATGAGGTTCAATGTTGATAAATGCAGGTTATGCACTTTGGCAAAAATAATATAAATGCAAGTTATACACTAAATGGCAGTGTGTTGGGAGATTCCTTAAACGAGAAGGATCTGAGTGGGGGGGGGTTGTGGATAACAAGTTGTCTAATTCTGGGCAGTGTCATTCAGTGGCTACTAAAGCAAATAAAGTTCTGTCTTGCATAAAAAAGGGCATAAACTCAAGAGATGAAACTTCATTTTGCCCTATGACAGAATGGGCCATTCACTTTTTCATTGGGTTCCCTGCTCCCCAAATTCTCTTAGGGTTCAAACTTGATACTGAGGCCTTATGCTCCAGGCTTCTAACACATCCAACCCTGGTACTGAATGGAGAGCAGAGAGGACGAGATTTGTGCTCTCTCATCTTACAGTTTAAAGATGAGGGAGAAGAATTGATCACTAAATCCCAGGGTCCATTGGGGAACCTCCCCCACCCCCCATGGCAAATTTCCTCAAAAATAAATGACACACTGTAAAAAATATAACCATGACACCCCAATTTAAATCTCCAGGCACAAGCCTTCTTGGAAATAATCAGGAATGCCCAATACTTTGGAAGGTCTCCAGAAACATCAATAATAAATGTTTGTGCCGCCCAGATTTCATGTGTCAGGGTGGTTTGAATAAGCCTCTAACATAACTGTTAACTGTGCCGGAGTCACTAAATTGTCAACATAACAAAACTGTCAGAACGTTCATTCCAGAGTGTGACAGAACAACAAACTTTTGTGGGTTCATCTCAGTCAAGATTTCTTTTATTTCATCATGGGGTAACGCCTTTTGTTTGTTATGAATAGCCCCGTGCTAATTGCTTTCCCGCAAGCTGCTTCTGTTGATAAGCTCATTTTAATTTTATAATGCAGATGTGCATTACCTGCCCCACAATAACCCGTCTTAAAAGTATTGGAGGGATGCCAGTCACTAATTGTTCATCCTTAAGCTGCCTCCTCACTTCTAATTATTGTCATTCCAGGAAATCTGGCTCCGGCACTTCATTTTACTTGTTGCACTCGCATATAGATAAATCAGAACGATTCTGTTTGTTTTGAATGACTTCGACTCCTTGATTTCTATAACAAAGTTGTTAAAATTCTAGCACAGTTTAACCGTTTTTATTGTTCCTCGCTACTTTTTAATGAGCAGGTAATTAAGAGACATACATCTTTTATGTGAATTAAATTGCATGGCTCAAGGCTAAAGACCCTGGGGGTTTTTATCCACCTGTTTCTGGGTCAGCTCAGTTGAGTACATTCTCTAACTGGGTTTTTAGGGAATACAGGGATATATATATATATATACTGCAGAAAACGGCAAATGGATTACTTTGACAGTCAGACTTCTACAGTGATTTTTAGATGCAGATTGAAATAAACAGTGATTAAGGTAATGCCATAGTGTATTCCATTGCATGTGTGACATATCTATATCTATATCTATATATATATATATACTGTAAGAGGGGTCTACGACAAGACATTGATTATGTGTGTATTTAGTAAACGGCAGGGAAATATGTGTGTTTTTATGTGTGCAGAAAATGGCAAATGGATTACTTTGACCGTCAGACTGCTACAGTGAATTTTAGATGCAGATTGAAATAAACAGGGATTAAGGTAATGCCATAGTGTATTCCAATGTATGACATATATATATATATATATATATATATATATATATATATATATATATATATATAGATATAGATATAGATATAGATATAGATATAGATATAGATATCTATCTATCTATCTATATTTACTGTAAGAGGGGTCTACGACAAGACATTGATTATGTGTGTATTTAGTAAACGGCAGGGAAATATGAATGTAGTTGTGTACCGGCTTAGGAAAAGCTGGATAATGGGATAATGGGTCCCGGGAGGGAATGGAAGAGAGCAGGGGGGCTTCCATTCCTTGCTCCATGAAGGGTTTTGCAGCAGCCTAAGCTAGAGGTAGCTAAGTAATAAGCTATAGATGAGCTATAGTTAAAAGGAGTAGTGATGGGCGAATTTGTGCCGTTTCGCTTCGCCGAAAAATTGCGCGTAATTTGCAAACGGTGAAAAATTCGCCGTTTTTTTGACGCCGGCGCCCGTTTTTTTTAAAAAAAAATTTATTTGCTGGTGGCGAATCGCGCAAATTCGCCGCGAATTCGCGCCTGCAGAATAAATTCGCCCATCACTAAAAAGGAGGTGTGGAGCAACACCTCAGAGCTTCTTCACCTGGATACCTCCTAGAGTAGAGGAGGGTGAGGGGCCACATGAGAACCTCCTTGAGTGGAGGGAAGGTGCCTGTGAGCAGCTGGAAAAAGAGTATAATTCGCCCTGTGTTGGAGTGAGCTCCAAAAGACTGGAGAGGATGAGAGAAAACCCTTCCAGGAGACTGAGGGTCTTGAGTGAGTGCAGAGAGGATTCTGGGATTTGTGTCCAGTGGAAGCCAGTGAGGGCTAAAACCGTGAGTTCATGTGTACACCAGTATTGACCTAGGACTGTAAATGCTTATGTGAAGCCAGTGGTCTGAAGACTTAGTTTGTTTAAAATAAAAGCCAGCAAAGTTGCATTTAAACATGAAGGGGCACATTTACTTAGCTTGAGTGAAGGAATTGAATAATAAAAACTTCAAACTTTTTTTTTGGCTACCTCGACCATCAAATGGGCTACTTCGACCTTCGACTACGACTTCGACTTCAAATCGAACGATACAAACTAAAAATCGTTTGACTATTCAACCATTCGATAGTCGAAGTACTGTCTCTTTAACAAAAAACTTCGACCCCCTACTTCGCCACCTAAAACCTACCGAAGTCAATGTTAGCCTATGGGGAAGGTCCCCATAGGCTTTGCAATCTTTTTTGGGCGTAAGAAAAATAGTTCGATCGATGGATTAAAATCCTTCGAATCGAACGATTCGAAGGATTTAATCGTTCGATCAAACGATTTTTCGTTTAAACGTTCGATCTAACAAATTGCGGTAAATCCTTCGACACACACACACACACACACACACACACACACACACACACACACACACACACACACACACACACACACACACACACACACACACACACACACACACACACACACACACACACACACACACCACACACACACACACACACACACACACACACACACACACACACACACACACACACACACACACGTTACTCTGCTCTCATTTCCTCCAGAAAGACCATCTCCCATTGACTGTTTATATCTAAATAATCCTTTTTTTAAAAAAATTATTTCCGTTTACTCTGTAATGATAATTAAATATAATTATTTTTTTAATTGGAAGCAAAACCAACCTATTGGGTTTAATAACGGGCAGATTTACTAAATGATAAATTCAAATGTTTGAAAAAATGTTTTGATCAAAACTCACAATTTCGAATTTTAAACTCCAATTTGAATTTTAATGTGAGATTCCGCACACCTCGACCATGGAAACCGATCTAATGTAATACTTCCCCACCTAAAACCTGCTGAGCTCATGTAGAAGTCAATGGAAAAGGTCCATTGTACCATTTGAAGATGTTAATTGCCTTCCTGACATTCAAGTTTTTTTTTTGAGGAAATCTTGATTTGAATTTGATTCAAATTTAATTCGAATTTTTGGGTCGTTCCTATTCGATCGAATGTTAGACATTCGAGTTTTTTCATAAAAAGCCTCCCACTACATTTATATTTTAAAAAATGTTTTTTTTAAAAAAAATCACAAAACTTTGAGATTCGACCTTTGATAAATAATCCCCTTAATGTTTACATGATTTTCTAGTAGACTTAAGGTATGAAGATCCTAATTATGGATCAGTTAATTGGAAAACACCAGTTCCTGAGCATTTGGAATAACAGATCCCATACCTGTACAAAAATATACTATGGCATCAGTTCACATTTGACTTTTTCCGAGATTCGCCGCCGGCGATTAAATTCGGGAAACTGCCACGAAAATTTGCCAGCAAAAACGGCGACGTTTTGCAAATTTTTTTGCAGTTTCGCAAATTTATTAAAATGCTCAATATTATACTGTACCATCTTCCAATTTTTTTTTTTTAGTTTTCAAGTTTCTTGAACAAATCATGTAGATGTGATGCTTCAGTGCGTATTTTACAAAGATATATATATATAATATTTATTTTCCTTTTGAGTTGTGCACTTGATCCCTGTCTATACTTGCATAACCTACATACATTTATCCCTGAAGAGATAATAAGGGTGCTTAAATCATGGCTATTATACAGATGAAGCCACTTGGATTTGTGAGTTAAATGCGTCATGACTCAGAGTTAATTGAAGAAACTGTGTTATCTAAAGTTATCTTAACTCATTTAATGCATTTAACCTTTTCATTAGCATACCAAAGCACCATTGTTCACAATGGTGAATGCTTTAATTAGATGGGATGTTATGTCACAGTTTTCTGTGTTAAATGAGATAAATGGGATATCTGTGTTTAGTTATTCTGTGTCAAACAGACAAACCAAAGTGGCTGCATCTGTAGTTAATTATATCTTATTGATATACACCCCGGTGCTTGAAATCATGTGAGTAATAAAAGAGTCTTTGATGCATTTAGTTGATCTCAAGAGACCCGAGACCTACAGAATAGAGTGAAAACTATTTCTCATGTTGAATACAATTGCACCGACTTAGAAATACTCATGTAGCCAGGTGGGAGGTGCAAAGTTCTGCCATAGAACAGTAACCACTTGGACGCTTGAACCCCCATATAAAGACCATGGAAGTGATGAAATCGTAAGGTAGAGTCAAATAAAAGGATGGCATATCAAAATCAACAAATATTATTATAAGTACAGGAAAACCTCAGGTTACATACATAGTTATAAAGTTTATTTTGTTTGAAAAAAGACAGCTTCCTATTGGAGTTCAACCCTTCAATGTGATTCCCCCAGTATCAGTGTTAGGGTCCTGCTAGGGACTTAGGTTCAATCCCAGTGAGGAGCAGTGGCATAATTACAAGTGACTGGGTCACCCTCAAAAAAAAATGCAGGGAACCCGGTGCTTACACTTGCCCTTGAACCTTCCCCACCCCTGTTGGCTAGTTGTCAGCCACTTGATTGTCAGCTGGTGAGAATCCCATTTGGCGAATGGGGGTCAAGGACTACTGTATTATAGTTATGCCACTGGCCAAGGAGTGTGAATGCTCTCCATGTGTCTGGGTGGGTACTCCTGTTTCCCACCACACTTCAAATGATTACTGGCATGTTAATTTACTCCTGATAAAACTATAAGCTCTACTGGGGCAAGGACTGAGGGCATTATAGAAATACAGAATAATAATTATTGATGATAAAATCTGTCCTGTGTCACTTCACCAAAAAATCTGCAAAACTAATGAAAAATATGCAAAATGGTAATGGGAAGGGAACATCACGTGCATTTTTTTGCTACATTATTAGAGGACCTCCTATTCAATGTGCTACAATTTCTTTTTCAACAGAAAAAGGCTCCCATGTTGCCTATTTCTTAAAAACATGTCTGTGATTTTTGACATTACCTCTGGTCGACTGGTGATGGCACCTACTACTATATTAAGGGGCCCATTTACTAACAATTGATTTGAGATTTTTTTCTGAACCAATGTGGGTGTGTTTGGGCAGCATGCCGCCCCCCTAAAAGCCTGCTGCCCTGGGCCCAGGCCTTGGTGGCGTTTCCACAAATCCAGGCCTGGCCTTTGTATTGCAATTTTGAATGTTTTGCACTTCCCCTTAAGTCTAGTAAACAATTCATCAGAGGAGAATTGTTATAAACAACATCCCACTGTAATTATTTTGCAATATAACTAGTGATGGGCGAATTTGCGGCGTTTCGCTTCGCCGAAAAATTCGCGAATTTCGCGCGAAATTCGCGAAACGGCGAAAAATTCGCGAAACGGCGCCGGCGTCTCGTTTTTGACGCCGGCGCCCGTTTTTGACGCCGGCGCCCGTTTTTCCGACGCCGGCGCCCGTTTTTGACGCCGGCGTCCGTTTTTTGAAAAAAAAATTTTTGACGCCGGCGAATTTTTTCGGCGAATTTTCGCGGCCGTTTCGCAAATTTATTCGCCTGCCGCGAATCGCGCAAATTCGCCGCGAATTCGCGCCTGGCGAATAAATTCGCCCATCACTAAATATAACATGTTGATATACATGCAGTATGGGAAATGAAATTGATTCAAGTTGACCATGTCCCTTGAGCAAACAGCATTTGAAATATAAATGATGATGGGCAGTCACCTGGAACTGGGAAAATAACCAAATGACATAAGCAAAATAATAGCAGCATGTATAATAAACACTTCAGAGTAAATACATTTACTTTGCTTGTGCTATATTATTATGTTAATTGGGTGCACTAGGTGCAACAGAGGATACTCTTTACTGGGTAGAATACCTTGTCTATCTGAACTGCTCCAAAAACAGATTTCTGCAGCTACTCTAGTGTTCATGTACCAATTTTCAGGCCCCAGTCACAGACGTGAGACTTGGGGGTGTTTTCTTACTTTAGAAAGGTTATCATATCTATTGGAGAGCTCATATCCTCATGAAACATGTTCAAGAGGTGAAGGGACTGTAATATCCAAACCATACCTTGCCTATTAGTTATGCTAATGATTAAAGGCATTAGGGTCCTTTTATATGCAGTTTCGATTTATTTTGTATATTAATGTTTCACCATCAAATGCCGAGGGGATAAGAAGCCATTGCCATCAGAGAGACCTTGCCCATGTTATCAAAGGCCTGAAAGACAGTCTGTTAATACAAATTCTATAGAGAAAGAGTTATTTTATCATCAGTTGCCCAAGTGATTGAAAGCTCATTCATATTTGTTTGAGAGAGAGAGAGATAATGGGTTTCTTACTGGAATAAAACCCATTATGCTTCTGCTGATGCTTTCTTTATGGTTGCGTTTGTCAGAGAAGGTTTCTGAAAATAAAGTACAACTCTGGATGGCCAATTCTAATTATACATATACTGTATATTATATACATCAGTGAGGGGATTACTGACCACAGTAAGGTGCATTTGTGCAGTAACTATATACCAACATAGTAAGTAAACTTCTCTCACACAAGAATAGGTAGACAGAAATATTAAGTAGAAACATTAGTTGCAACTACTAAAGGATTTAATAGATGAATAGTAAATGCACAAAATAAGGTTTTTTAGAGATGCCCTGGAATCAGAGCTGGTTATTAGGTAACACGTATAACAAGTGATGCATATGGGAAAGAAAGAAAGAAAGAAAGAAAGAAAGAAAGAAAGAAAGAAAGAAAGAAAGAAAGAAAGAAAGAAAGAAAGAAAGAAAGAAAGAAAGAAAGAAAGAAAGAAAGAAAGAAAGAAAGAAAGAAAGAAAGAAAGAAAGAAAGAAAGAAAGGCCTAAGGGTGAAATTTGGTGAGAAATGTAGACTTTGATTTCAGAGATATGTGAAGAATAGTGATGATTCAAAGAACTTAATCTTGAGTGTTGACTATAATATCCACGTTAGGCCTTCAGTCTAGAAGAAACTTTCCATATCAGATGACAGGCATGAAAAGTAAAGAAGTGGGAAATAGACTATGAAAATATTGAGATCCCAGTGGCTTAACAATGGGAAAACAGGACAAAGAAATCTAGATCCATAGTTAATTTGGGAAATTTGGATTTCATAATTTCCTCAAGTAACATCAGCAATTATGAAGTGTCTATTGATGCTGCCCTCTGTAAGAACCCTGGAGATAACGGCACTATTGAGGTAGTGGTATCTTCAGTGTTCTTCAGCAACACCAGATGCACTTGCACATAATTATTGATAAGGGCTAGGATGGACACAGAGGCAGGCCCAGATTTGTGGAAAGTCCTCCAAGGCCCTGACTTCGGGCGGCAACCCACATTGGTTCAGAAACATCGGGCATGCGCAGGAGATACGACAGTTTTTTAAATTTCCTGTGCGCCAATTCCCATTGCTCCGATCCCAACGATGAAAATTTGAACGAATAAAAGGGAACAGGGGTGAAGAACAACAGCGGACTTAAGGGTGCCCACAATGTAAATCAGCCCTGCACAGAGGTGCATAACTATGCGGAGGTTCAAGGAACAGATTTGGAATTAATTAAATCCACTTGGGGATGTGATTGTCATTCATTCAAGGACCAGAGTAAACAGGATACTACAATACCCAAATTCCAAGTTCATAATTGACTTAAAAATTAAGTCTGTTACCCTGTAACTCAAAAATCATTAAAAATATCTCTTTTATTCAAAGTAACAAATTAAACAGTTGTACATACAGACCCCATGAACAATTCACCTTATGGGGTATATTTATCAAAGAGTGAAGTTAATAGTGAAGTTCCACCACTAGAGTGAAATTCCGCCACTCTCCATTCATTTCTATGGGATTTTTATAGGTATATTTATCAAAGGGTGAACTTTGACTTTCACCCATTGATAAATACGCCTTTCAAAATCCCATAGAAATGAATTGAGAGCTGCGGAATTTCACTCTAGTGGCGGAACTTCACTCTTTGATAAATTTACCCCTATGTGTTTTGTACCCTCTGGTTCTTCATCATAGGTCAATCAACTACCTTAATCATACAGATGAAGCCACTTGGATTTGTGTTAAATGTGTCATAAATGTGTGTTAAATGTGTTGAGATAAACTGAAGAAACTGTAATATCCATTCCAAGAACAATACAATACTACTATTGTCCACATGAAGCCTCAGAAAAAAAACTCCTTAATTAGATGAGGTGCTGTGGTGCAATTTTTTGTTTTAAATGGGATAAGTGAGTTCATTGGGTTTAGTTAGTCTGTGTTAAACACAAACCAAAGTGGCTTCATCTGTAGTGGTCAATTAACTACCTACTATATGATTAAGTGACAGAGAGTATAAAATGCATAAGGTGTATTTTTTATGGGGTCTATAGGTAAAAAGATCTAAAAACCTTGAAAACATCTAAAAGTCTAAATGTTTAAAAAAGGTCCAATAGGATCAGCGCAGCTCCCTTTGCCTTCTATAGGACCTTGATTACTTTTATCTGGAGAAGTTTTGTATCCAAGTTTTTCATGGTTTTAAAACTTATTAATCTCCTTTTAAAATTCCCCCTAAGGGTAGATTTATCAAAGGTTGAATTTCGAATTTATGTGATTTTTTTTTTTTACTTTAATAAATTCAAATGCACTCAAAACACAAATGTTATCTTATTTACAAAAAACTAGAATGTCTAAAATTCGAACGAAGATTACTAAGCCGAAAACTCAAATCAAATTCGAATGAAACTCGATTGAAGTTTTTCTCCAAAAAAACCCTTGAATGTCAGGAAGGCTATTAACATCTTCAAATGGGTCAACGGCCATTTACTTGTAAATTAATTCAGCAGGTTTTAGGTGGTTGATTATTCAAACTAGAACTGTTTCCATGGTCAAAGTGGGAAAAATTTCAAATTTGAATTTGTGAGATTTGACAACAAAAAATTTGAAAATTCGAATTTACCATTCGAACCTTAATAAATCGGGCCTTTAATGTTTTGATATACCTAGGATCTACATTCCTGGCTGTGACCATAGCCAGCAAGCAGCATTTTAAATTGTAGGTTTAGGACTGGCAGAATAGAAAGGTAAATAATTAAATTCAATAGTAATTAACACATTTCTATTTCGAGTACTTCAGATAATTAAGATATGTTAAATTAAAAACAGGCAGGAAGATTCAAGCAATTTCCTTTGTTGCTCACAGATGAGGATGGAATTTCTAACAAACACAAGAGATGCCTCTCTCCTTGGATTCCCGATGCCGGGAGTCTTCTGAAGTCATTTCTCTCATGGAGTCTTGATTGGCAGGGCAAAACTAATTGGAATTTGAGATTGGAATCGCATTGGCCTGACACCATTAAATTAGAATTTCTCACTAAACGGCTATTGTGATTTATGTATAAAAAAATAAGTAGTAGTTCATGTTCAGAAATGATCACGCGTTACTCTGATTTATGGTCAGACTTGTGCTTCATTCTGCATTAAAATCCCCAACAGCAAATGCAAATTGGAAGGCTTTGTTCCAGCATGGAAGCGCCTATGTGGGTTTAATTATGAAAAAGGTATAAACAAACCTATTGAATGTTGTCTTCTGTTTGTTGTTGAATAAGGGCCAATTAATAAGCTAAATATATGTTGGCGGGTTCATCTGGGGAATGAAAAAAATGATCAACATTTAAAGGAAAATAAAATGTTTAATTTCCTAGGCCTGGAAAAACATACTGTGGGCGCACGTTATAGTTCTCTAAGGGGGAAGTCTATGTATCTGAACAGATTAATTATCCAGATGCAACGTAAATGTCCCACATTAACTTCCCCTGTCAAACTACTTGTTCTTTAATATTTTAATTTATAGGGCAAAGAGCAAATATACAGAGATGCAATAAACATCTTAATATCTGTTGTATTCTTGTATGTTAACACCAAACTCCCTAAATGTCTGCTTACATTAACTATTTCCTTTAATCAGATCCCCCTACTGCAAATGATAAGGATATTAGAAGTCACTGAGGGGTTGTTCTGTGACCATATAAAGACACAAGGCTGCAGGCTGAGTTATACAGGGAACTCTGAGTATCACTCCTGTATTATAAGGGATAATGTACCCCCTACTGTAAATTATAAGGATATTAGAAGTCACTGAGGGGTTGTTCTGTGACCATATAAAGGCACAAGGCTGCAGGCTGAGTTATACAGGGAACTCTGAGTATCACTCATGTATTATAAGGGATAATGTACCCCCTACTGTAAATGATAAGGATATTAGAAGTCACTGAGGGGTTGTTCTGTGACCATATAAAGGCACAAGGCTGCAGGCTGAGTTATACAGATATGCATGTTTCCTAATGTTACTGAATGTTCACTGTGGACTTTACATGGCCATTATTTCACATGTTTGTTTGAGGTTGATACAAACAGGAGATAATTCAATTTGTCAAAATATCACCTCATATGGAAATCAATACTTGCATATTGCTACTTTGATATAAGAGAGTATACATTTGAAAAATAAACAATACATTATGCTTAATGATGAACTAAAAGTGATTGATGTGTTCCCTCTTTAATCAGCTCTCCATCCTCCATAGTTAATGTGGAGCTGAAACTTCTTGTCAACTCAATTCAAATTCATCCGCCTCTGTTATTAACCAAGGAGCAGCTTAGTGACAGACATTAATGAATGGCAACCAATCAAGTCTAGAGCCATTAGGAAAATGAAGAAGCTGTCTGTTTTGTTGCTCTGGCATTAGTGACAATAATGTTGGCTTTCCCTACAATGTTGGCCCATGTAGTGGCAGATTGTCCCTGGGACAACAGCAACATGCAAATGTAAGAGCACCGGCAGCCCTCCCCTCACAAACCTATAGTTATATGTAGAATGTTGAGAGTTGGTGGACTCAATAAGAAGCAGATGTGGTGAGGGGTTTATTGCATATGAGGGGTAATGTATGGTTACCACCTATTCAGTTTTGAACTCAACAGTCTGGTTTTTAAGGGGCTGTCTGGTTCAAAACATCCTGCCGGATTTGAACGTTTCAAAAACGGGGCAAAATTTAACAATTGATGAGGGTGTGACATCATCAGACACTCCCTCAAAATCATCAGACACGCTCAGGGGTGGAATTTGGGGTAGGCAGAAGGGCAAAGCTGGTGAAGGAGGTGCCAGGTACGTATCTACTGCCTACCCCAAGTCCAGTCCTCCCTTGTCTCCACTCTCCTCAGTCACTCACTTTACTTGCTCAGTTCTACTTGTTCACACATGTGTCTGCCTGCCCGCATGCTTGTTCTCATGCACATCTCGGTGTGGGAGGCAATGTGACTGGCCAGGTTGCCTAGGGAGACTGGCCGGCCTGGCCCAGCACTAGACATGCCTCTTACTAATGGTGGTCCTATGCTTTTAAATATGGGCGTTGGTTTGGGCAATCTCTCTCTCTTAAAAGCCCTTATGGACGGGGGAGGATTTAGCCTTCAGACTGAAACCAATGTTCAACACACACTGAATATAGGTAATGCTATTATGCAGAGAACTAAGTCTTTTTATACTATGACCTGAGATAAATAAGTTAGGGACCACCATATGGGGTTTACCTTGACGTGGTATGGTGGCTTTTCAACTTTATGATCATAACTTTGTAACTAAAAACCCCTGTTTTGTAAACACATGCACTTGTATTTATATTGAATTACTTATGAGACAGGGGACCAGGGAAGTGCATTGTAACTAGCACTTCCATTATACTTAAATATACTTTAATTTATCCTTAAGAGTGATTCCACAACCCTCAAATTTCGTATAATGCCTCTTACAGCACCAGCCATACCCCTGTCATCACCACTCCACCCTCCAAGAGCAATAAGTGGCCCCTCAGACATCATCAGCCTGACCCCTTTTTGTTGATTTTTATACTGGCAAAGGTTGCAACACTGGAGTAACTATATGAAGGTGATGTGGAGTGAGTATACCAACTACCTGAAACTCAAGCAGAGCAAACTAAATTAAGAAATAACCAGGAGCTGGAGTGGCTGGGGTGTCCTCAAACAATTAATGAAATATAAATAGGCCAAAATTGGGACTTAACCCCCAAAGACTCCTGCTGCTGGGAAATGCAATGTGACAAAAGATATATCAATATAGTATTCAAAGGCAATATTTATTCACAACCATGCCATGAAAATATATATAAAATCATGTTAAAAACAAGCAGTACTGCATCTGATACCACCTAATGAATGAAACCAGATGTAAGAAAAAGTGAATGGTGTGGACTAAGCTACAGTGTGTTAGTGAGCATAATAGCCACTTTTTTATTGAGCATAACAAAGTTAGTAAGCCAACGTGAATCCAGTTAGTCTGATGTTAGTGTGCAGGAGTTAATTCCCAAGTTGTAAATTCCTTGTGGTGCACAATAATTAATGTAGAGTGTTCCGTAAGATATATTCAGCAGCTGAGGCCAACCGGCCCATCAGGTTAAATGTCATCCAAAGTAATCTTACCGGTGCTGGTGTTGTCTAGTGTGATTGTTGTTGTACTAACTTTGTTATGCTCATTAAAAGAGTGGCTTTTATGCTCACTAACACACTGTAGCTTGAACTTTATCGAGCTACCAATACAGCATTAAGTTCAAGTCCACAGCATTCACTTTTTCTTACATCTGGTTCATCCATTAGGTGGTGTAGTCTAGGAACCTCATCCTTTCAGATGCAGTACTGCTTGTTTTTAACATGATTTTATATATATTTTCATGGCATGGTTGTGAATAATTATTGCCTTTGAATACTATATTGATATATCTTTTGTCACATTGCATTACCCAGGAGCAGGAGTCTTTGGGGGTTAAGTCCCAATTTTGGCCTATTTATATTGTTTTGGAGTATGTATCACATTAGCACAATAGCACCACTAACTAGTATCAGGGCTACTGTAAATCATAAAGGATTATTTACTAAAATGCAGAAGACCATTTTCTCTTTCTTCTTTCAGCCGAATATGCCACAATTGCACAATGACTTAATTATACACTAATTATCCGCATTTGTCACTCCAGCCTTGGTTTATGTATTCCAGGCAGAGAATAGAAGAATTCCCTCTCTTCTAAATCCCTTCTTTAAATCCCTTATTAGCCCTGAAGGTGCAGACCCTGAAAGAATTTATCATGGTTAAAAAGGGGAAATTTACATCAACCGTCCTTTGATCCTGCTTCTTGGCACATTTGAGTTAATAGTTTTCACAAATGCTCTTATTCAGGTAGTCCAGAAACATTCTGGTTCCTTTTTAATCACATAATTCAGAGGAAATTCGGATATCACCGGCACCACTAAGAACAAAATATCCAGACGATGAAAATGCAGCCTCATTGTTTCAAAGGAAATCCAGTTAATAATTTAAGCAAGCATGGCAAGTCATTCAGTAGGAACAAATAAGTGCACAGAACAAATATGCTGCTGTTTAACTCACTCCCATTCATCAACTTACTCAAAAAATGTACTATTTTTTTTTTTTTCATATAAATATACTGTATAAAAAAAATCAGTGAAAAGGGGAAATTGTTCTGGGCTTCTAACCTAAAAAGAAAGGACATTTCTCTTAGGGTACCAACCTCTGACACCCCTTTTACAGAAAATGACCTTGATAAAATGAGACATTACCTATATAGAAGGGGTCCCCAACCACTGGGCCGCAGACCATGGGCTGTGCCGAACCGGGCAACATTTGGTCCTGGCTGCAGTACATAATAGCTGCAAAAACAATGACAAAGGCCCCAATTAATTTCAATCCCTGATGTACCATTGCCATGACAATAGTTATGAAGAAGCCGAGGGAGCTTTCTACTGATCGCGACAAGGACCAAAATACTAATTGGACAGGTTTTTTTGGTAAGCCTGCAATGCACCAATGCATGTCCCCCCCAAAGGTCTGCAGAATAATTGTCTTGCTTGAAACTAGTCGTAATGCAGAAAAAAAAAAAGGTTGGGGGATGCTCTTATACTGCTCTTGGATACTGTGCAATAAATACTATTTTGTGCATTTCCTATCCAAGGGGTATCCATCATAATAATAATAATGAGCACATCTATAGTTCTTTGTTTCAAATACTACAACATACGGTTTTTAAAAAGAGCTGTAAATAGGAAAGTCCATGCAGAATGGGAGTTGCTGCAGAAGTGACAGTTGCAATTATTATGGGGAAAATTGCTGCATTATGGATAATGCTGGAACTTCACTTGCATTCATAATTGACCCCTTTTACAGTAGGCTCTTCTCATGTTTGTGTGATTTTTCCCTTTTTAGTTCCCTTATATAGGAAAGCAGATTGGAAGCCACAGTAGGCACTGACTGGTGTTAAGGATGAACAATCTCTGTGAAATGTGTCAGTTCTATTAATATTTAATATTTAATTACTAATGCAGCTTAGCAATATCATATTGAAATGGATGTTAAGATATTTAAAACAAGGACATTTGATTTAATACTGGCTCCTCGCTCACAACAATAAATATGTTTCAATTGCATAAGGTTTCTTATACAATGTATAAACAAGCAATGATTTTGCCATTTCAGTCTGCAGGTGAAACACGAGTACCTGTTATTGCTTTTGAGGGAGAATAATCAATTCCTCTTAAATAAAAGGCAAGGAATTCTTCGTCTTGACATCCAACAATCGTACTTGTCTCTGTTATTATAGATCTTAATGGATTCGTTGTTAGGGCTCCATTGATCATGACTTGTCCGTAAGTGAATAGAACAATAAACAGATCTTTAACAAAAACAAAAACAACTACAACATCTGCATTTATTTCCTAAGGAAAGACTTAATGATGATGTATTCACAATTCCCCACACAGTCTGCTAAGTGCAAAAAACAGCAACAAAAGGCCCTTTTTTTGCAGTTTGTGTTTTGTTTCGGAGCATAAAGACTTACAGACTGCACTTATAGTCGAGTACAGCCAGAGTTAGGAAGCACGTGATTTTAAACGGGTGAGTGGGGAGTTGCATTGGTGCCCTCTCCTCCCGCCAGGCCTGGACTGGGAGTCAAAATAGGCCCTGTCATTCAAAGTACACAAAGGCCCAAACAGCCTCCTACCAGCCCAAACAGCCCCCTACCAGCCCACCATATGATAATTTTCTATGGAGCCGTATAGCAGCCCCTCTGGCATTTGCCAGAACCCACAGATTGCCAGTCTGGGCCTGCCTCCCGCTCACTACTTGCCCCTAAATTTTGCATCTTTTGGACTTGCAAGTTTGGGAGTGGAAGCCGTAGTTATAGCCTGCCCATAAAGACAAACGTGGCTGCCTCTCCATAGTCAATTTGGCTCAAGTAGTCAAGTGCTGGAAAACTCAAGTCTCCATGAAGCTAAAAAGAAGCCGGTCTGGACTGAACATTGAAAATAAAAGATAAATTAACTAGTGATGACTGAAATTTTTTAGACAAGTTCCGCCGCAAGTTGACGACCACAGACACCAATGGGTGAAAAAAATTGCTGTGCGTCAAAAATTTGTCGCTCAATATGTGGCGAGTCAAAGAAAATTTTGCTGGCCATAAACAACTGTTTCGCAAATTTTTCGTGAAGCTGAATGGGTCAGAGTTGCACATCACTAAAAATAACATATTTGGCAATAAATGGAAATTTCTCAATGGTTCCTATGGTCCCACTTAAAAATAGGTTAGAATAGTATTAAATTCTGTTACATTATGACAGTTTCTGCGGGGGATAGAATAAATAAATAAATAAACCATTGGAATCTAATTGTTTATTAATGTTGAAACCAAAGCCACAGTAAAATGAAATAATCATATGTGCTACAAAACCATGATTCCCCCATACCTGTACAAACGCTGTTAGAGTTTTTTCATAAAACAAGATATTTTTTAGTGTGCTGTCAAGACTGGCCACAACAAATATTTTCAAAAGGTATCAAATTCAGGTGTGAAAACTTTTGCTACATAAAATTATTATTTGTAGGGACACCTAAGGTTAATAATCCCCTATGGCTTTAAATGCCTACACGTCCTTGTTCTCTGGTTGCTGGACGAAATAATGTGTACAGTGTATCATTGTCCCAGAGACTGATGATAAGTTTCTGCCACATTTCAGTATCGTGCTGGGCAGAGGCTCCAGGAGAGAGTGGATGGTAATGGGAGCCTGGAGCTTTGGCCCCAGTAAAGGGAAGGCTTTGGTGATGTTGGGTATACAGAGACCCGGTGGAGTAGTCAGGACATGGTAGTTCTCTGTAACAGCACTTTCTAGGAAAGTGAGGCAAATATAACTGGTTCTCTGCCCGTTTCCTAGCCAGACAAGGCCTAGCCTAGCCTAGCCTAGATGGGGTTACATATTTATGAATATAGATATTATGGTATATAGATATTATGATTATAGGACATGCTAATCCCTCCAGAAAAAGATGGTATTTAGTTGGTATAAAATAATCTAGAATTCTGCTACACCGCCACTACTGTTTACAGGATTGGGCTGAATTATTTGTGTCTGAGTTATTACAGGGAAAATGCAAGTCTTTTAAGGGGCAGATTTATTAAGGGTCAATTTGAAAATTCAAAATGTTAATTTTGAATTCCGAGTTTATTTTAGTGTAACTCAACTAGGAAATAGTCCAAATTCAATTAGAGTTTCAAAAAATTAAAAACTTGAATTTCGAAATTTATCTTGTACTGTCCCTTTAAGAATTCAGATTCGACATTCTAAAACTTGCTGAATTGGTGTTTTAGCTTATGGGGGACCTCCTACAATCAATTTGGAGTTGTTTGGTGGACTTTTTTTGGTGAAAAAACTTGAATCGAATTTGACTGAATTTGAATCAAATTTGATCCGAGTTTGCAGGTCGATCCAATTCACCTGAATATAAACAACTCGATTTTTTTAAATACATTTCAATTGTTGTTTTTTTTAGAATTTTAAGTTGATGGGAGTTGATGGGAGTTTTTAGAAACTCCCATCAACTCGAAATTCGACACTTGATAAAAATCCCCCTAAATATGGCATCTGTAAAGGCTTTAAAATGTGTTGTTTTTGTTGCAATCAGGTTAAAGGTTTCACATTTAAAACATGCAAACTGATCGGCAGAAGCCAAGAATGCTGTCTCTGAGTTTCTTTGTGGATAGTCTATTAGGAATGCATACATTTAAACCAATGATTCAGTCTGTTGTAGATGCACTTCTTATTCCAGTAAATCTTTATAATGTATCTGATCTGAAAGCATTAATTGTAGGTAGGCTCTTAGTGACAGTGATTCCTTGAAAATAATACACCTGCCTGGTATATCTCTGTTAATAGTCATCTGAACTCCACAGAGATGTCTATATGAAAAATATGCTTGTGAGAATTGATGGGCAAATCTGACCCATTTTGCTTAGACAAAAATTCATGAAACGGGGAACATTTGCCAAAATGCCAACAACATATAGGTGACATTTTTTCACCCATTTTCTCAGCAAAACTTGTTGCTATTCAGTGCAGTAAGAAGTGAGTGGCTGGCAGGAAAAGGAAGTCATAGAGACTGGCAAAAGAAGAAAGCCTGGCAAAGAGAGCCGCATGGTGGACAGAGAAGGAAGCAAGAGAGCTGCTGGTGGGCCCAGAGAGCTGAGAGGCTGCACCACAAGGATTCATTTGGATCAGGCTGGCACAGGGAAGCCACTTACTGAGCCTGGAGAGACAGAGAGTGTGAAAGGAATCCAGACTGGAGTAACAACCAGCAGGAGATTCCTATCTGAGCATCCAAAGGAGCTGGTAATCGCACTGTATGGCTGACTCTGCTGGACTCGCCTGAAGAGAGCTCTAAAGAGGATTTGTGTGAGTATCCTGTTTAAAGGGACAGTACCCTAAAGAGAGATGAAGATAAACAGACTGTTTACATTAAAAGGCATTTAAAGACTTTGACTTGTTCGTTAGCAAGACAAATTGCGCTAGCAAGTTAGTTAGTGACGCCCTATTGCCACCGGTTAGGAGTGCTGCATGTACTAGTCGGCCAGTTATTTTATATAAACCGTTTCAGTTTAACCAATACTGTGGGGGTCATTTATCAACACTGGGCAAATTTGCCCATGGGCAGTAACCCATGGCAACCAATCAGATTGCTGCATTCATTGTTCTACTTGCAGCTGACTTTAAAAAGCTTATCACTGATTGGTTGCTATAGGTAACTGCCCATTGGCAAATTTGCCCAGTGTTGATAAATGAGCCCCTGTGTGTGTTATTACTGTATTCCTAGTGGGGCCACCCGTAGGTGAATTCCTGGATCTCACTAGGTGGAGGCACTGCACTAGTAAGTACCAGGTACCCAGTATCTACCCATACCACTGTAGAGTGGCTCAGGTTTGTCCCGTGCCATCAGGTAAGCCCCACACGTGGAGTGTAACACCGGCAAAGGGGTGTCGAAAGGGTTACACTAGTTTTTGTCACAATGTATTCTTTAAATAGAGAAAACTATTGTAGGGAAGCAGAATATGCGTCCCTACAGTATCATTACTGAAAAGTCATTGGTGTACACTGTGTAAATGTCTAAGTGGCCTGGAATGTTGTTTTCCACAAATCTTGAAAAATTTGTGGTTTTCCCCTATTTTTCTAAAAAACCTCAAAAAATGTAAGATTCATTAAGTGTAAAAACCACAAAAACTTCTAAGGCAGAACTTTACCATGTAAAAGTTGTTGAGGTGCCATAGAAGTCAATGGGAGCTGTGCAGATCTCACTGGACCACTTTAAATCAATTCAGACTTTTAGAGGTTATCAGATTTTTTTCCCGCTAGTAATAGTTTGAAAAATTTAAATTCTTAAAGATTTTAACTGCATCATTCAGCACTTTTTATATTCTTACTTTTTATGTCTTTAATAAATTGAATGGCAATCGTGGTTTTACAGTTTGTGAGTTTAGTTTGTGAGTTTAAAACCACTAAAAATCCGACCTTTAAAAAATAAGCCTCCAATGTCTATTTTTATCGATAATCTCAAAAAATTCGTACTTTTCTCTATTTCTGAAAAAAAAAAAAATCCAGATTTATTAAGTGCAATAACTACAAAACAATCTAATGCAAAAATGTTTCTAGCAAAAGTTGTCAAGGTCCTATAGAAGTCATTGGGAGTTGCACTGATCCTTTTGAATCTTTTCTAATTAATTTGGGCTTTTAAGGGGGAATGTAATTACAAATTGCAGGTGATTTTTTTTGAATCTATAGCTTAAGGTTGCCACCTTTTCCCCAAGTAAAGACCAGACAGGGGGTGGGGCTCTGATGTATAGGGGCATGACCGTGATGTAGAGGGGCGGGGCTATGATGCGCATGTCAATCATGGGGAATCCTGCCCTTCAAAATACCGATCAAAACCGGACAGGTGGCAACCCTAGTTAAGCTCTGCTTGCAATGTAAAATCATTTGCTGGTGAATATAAGGGGCAGATTTCTTAAGGTTCGAATAGTACATTCAAATTCTAATTTTCAAAAAAAAAAAGATTTTGTGTAAAACTCACAAATTCGAATTTAAAAGCTCCAACTCGAATGTAAATTTGAATGTGAGATTTATCACACCTCGACCATGGAAACAGTTCTAATTCAAATATATGCTACCTAAAACCTGCCGAGTTCATTTACAAGTCAATGGCAGAGGTCAGTTGAACCATTTGAATATATTAATTGCCTTCCAGACATTCAAGTTTTTTTTTTGGAGGAAAACTCGAATTTGCTTTGAAGTTTCTTTAAATATTTAGTTGCAAAATAGGCTTTGCGAAATTTGATTACTCACACTGCGATTGTTCAGAAAAGCCGCTTGGTTGCAAATTTTGTGAGGAAGCCGGTGTAATCGGGCAAAAAGGACACAACACGGTCGCTAACATTTGCAGTGTTCTTTGCGAATGCTTTTTACACTAACGAAACATATTACATTCTCCCATTGAGGTTTTCTGATCTTTTTAAGCTGTGAATTGCTGGAAACACTCAAATTTTATAGAAGATTTAGAGGTATTTGTATTTTTTTTTCCAATCATCCAGTGCTTTTTTTGTTTGTGATTTTTAAATTCGGATCTTTTAATACATTTTTTCTTTTAGAGAAAGTTTATTTCTGGTTTCAAAAACCTCAAAAACCACTAATATTAAAATGTTGATAAATAGGCCACCAAGTTTGTCAAGATATGATAAATTGATCACTATCTATATATCTATCGTCTGTCCATAAATCGATTCAACCATCTATACACAGGTAATAGGGATATGTTAGGGTTTTTTCACCTAATACAGATTTACAGTAAAATCTACATTTTTCATGATATTTTAACAAATCAGGGCTAGTGTTTTGTGTCATGAGTAATTTAACTCCAGAGTACAAAAATTAATAAACTGTGTGGGTAGATAATGTTACATAAAATTACAAAAGTATTATAAATAGTTGTAAAATACACTTCTAATTTTAAATAGTGATTTGGGTAAAGAGGCAACATAAGCATGAGGCCCCTATCCTAAAATAGAATACAAAAATTTAAATGCTACGGAATGTCAGTGTATCTTTTCTTTTAAATACTGAGTGACTTCTTAAAATATATATATATTATTCAGTCAAATAATAAGAAACAATATTCCTCAGACTAGAAAATGTCAGCATCCTTTAGTGTGAGATCAGAAGCAAAGAAGCATGAAACCATCATCAATTATATTAAAAGAGCCAGCATGTGCAATGTTTTCTGATAATATAATGATAAACACATATATAAACAAACAGAATTAAGAGGAGCATAAGAAGGCCCTTGCTCATATGAGTTTACAATCTTAAAGGATATAAGGTAACAAAACCACTGATGGCAATCCTTTATTGTACACTTTAGATCATTTAGGATATATCAAATATGAGGGAAATGTCCTCTTTGTATGCAAGGTGGCAGCTCCCATGGCCAAGCACTATGTTGTGATATGGTGGTGTGTGATGTTGTGTGCCCTAATATAGGTTTTCATTGGCAAAGCTCCTGAGTTCTCCTTAATTGCTATTACATAGTTACATACAGTAGTAAGTTCCATCAAGTTAGGGTTAGGTTCAACCTTTTAAATCTATATATAACCTGCCTTACTACTAATCGATCCAGAGGAAGGCAAAAAATACCATTTGAAGCTTCTCAAATTTGCCTCAGAGGGGAATAAATTCCTTCCTGACTCCAAGATGGTAATGGGACCAGTCCCTGTATCAACTTGTACTATGAGCTATCTTCCATAACCCTGTATTTCCTCACTTGCTAAAAAGCCATCCAACCCCTTCTTAAAGTTATCTAATGTATTTAGATGGAACCTATTTTATTCTAACGGGTGATCTTGTGTCAGCTGGAAAGACCTAATGATAAAGAAAACATTAGAGAGATTATGATATGATCCCCTTATATATTTATACATAGTTATGTCACCCCTTAAACTCCTCTTCTCCAGCATGAACAACCCCAGCTTGGCCAGTCTTTCCTCAAAGCTAAGATTTCCCATACCTTTTACCAGCTTAGTTGCCCTTCTCTGTACTCTCTTGTAATGTACTAGTTAAATGAGAACCAAGGAGAAAGGCTGCTGGGAGAAATCGGACTCTTCCATAAAGTGGAAGAGCCCAACTAGTCCCGGTTTTCCCCGATGCCCTTTTGGGGCCCTGGACTAACTGCTGCAGGTCTAGCTGTGATCCCACAAAACTTTAGAGACCAGTTTTCCAACACGTGATACCAACTTGGATTAGGCAAGAGACGTGGTTAAAACAGGCAAACGGTCAAGGGCAGGCAGCAGGAATCGTAGTCAGACAGGCAGAGATCAGGAACCTGGAATATGCAGTAGTAAAACGATTGAGCAGATCTGTACACAACCAGAAGCCACCTTGGGCAAATAGGGAATGAGAGAAGGGGTTTAAATAGCAAGTATTTGACACCAAAACAGAGGGGTAGTGAGGAAATATCTGGAAACACAATATCCCACAACCAAAATGGCGTCTACTGTCTGAGAATGCACTAATTGTCAATTGTGACGTCATTGCGTATTTGCATTTGCGTGACGGCATCTAAACGAACATGGGCATGTGCAAAAATGCACAAAGGAACTGGAATGCACCGCCAAACGGTGGGCGACAAGGTAGGAGAGCCTTTAACCTCTCTAGTTCAATAATGTCCTTTTTGAGCGCTGGAGACCAAAACTGTACGACATATTCTAGATGGGTTCCTAAACTCCTGCTTTGACTCTGACTTTGCTACTCACTGTCTGTCCTGCTCTTTTCACTGGATACTTCTTAAAACCCTTTGGATACCGCTTATTGGACTTTTCTGCATACAGCTTCCTCCTTGGTCCTGACTTCAACCTACTAGAACCGCTAGGCCCTGACAGGATGAAAATCATCTTACAGGTCATGGCGAAGAATTGCCAAGACAGGAAGAAGCTGTAAATAAACTTCCCATTTTAAAATAGGAAATGGTGAAGGAAGAGAGTCAACTTTCAGCAGCACAGAGACAGTTCTGTTGAAAGTGCAACAAGTTTACCATCAAAGTTATTGAGCTTAAACTATTCAATGTGTTCTTGCACCGTTTACTGTTTATCATGTGAAGCCATCTCAATTTTTATGACAATGCCAGACAAATAAAAAATATACTAAAGAGGAGCACTCACCAAATTCTACTTTGGCAGAGCAAACAATGTTGAGTTTCCCAATTTCGTACCAATCAAAATTAATTTCTCCAACCAATTAATGTTACTTGCAAGACTTTTGAAACATTAACAGAGTGATACCATTTAGCACAACAGTACATTAGTGAATATCTAATGACCTTATTGTGTTTACCCCTGAAGCATTCTTAAATGAGGTTCACAGTTTAAGATCTTTAAGGGATTCATGTTCATGGATATTATTTTTCAATTGCTAATGATGCATATCACAGTTGCTTTTCTAAAATATCTTACTGCTTGTTAAGTTGACCTTTGAAGATTATGAATTAATAATGTCTATTAAAAAAAGAATTTTTTGTATGTATGCCTGATAGGATTATACTTCCACATACATTCTCAAAACTATGACTTGGTTATCACTTTTTGATTGGGAATGGAATAATGCATCTATCTATAAGTGCTTCATTTCACAGCTCGGGCACAGCATGGTTAGTCCTAAATAAATTGAGTGGCTTAGATCCTGTTAACAAAATCTTAACTGTGCCACCAATTTCAAATATTCTTTAGAACATTTGGAAACAGTTATTCTGGAACTTCATACTTTTCGTACTTCGTACTTTTTTATAAAGGATGTAATTTCTTATGTGAGGAACCAAAAAACATCTTCTTTTACTGCCCTTCTTTCTCACTCAGCTTTAGGTCCTTTAACTTTAATGATCTTTGCTTGACATGGTATCATTTATATGAATGGTCTTGTTACAAATGGTTAAAGAAATGCTGAACTGCTGAGAGCTTAGATGAAACCTATTTCTAAAGGTGGTCATACACAGAGAGATCTGCTTGTTTGGCGATGTCACCAAATGAGCGAATCTCTCCCTGATATTCCCACCTTGAGGTGGGCGATGTTGGACTGATCCAATCGTGGGCCCTAGGGCCCAATGGGTGGATCATAATGAAAGTTATATGGAAGATTGGATTGCAGGACTGCATCAACAAACAGATGTGTTCCACTATCATACAGAATTTTTACCCCTGCCCGATTGACATCTGGCCGACTCTCGTCAGATATCGATCGGGGAAGCCCATCGGAGGGTCCCATACACGGGCCAATAAGCTGCCGACTCGTTCTGTTGGCAACTTTTATCAGCCCGTGTATGGCAACCTTTAGAAGTTTGGAGTTTCAGGTCTTCTTAAACGGTCAACTCAAATCAATGGGCTGCCATTTTATTTCTTAAATACCAGTTTTATTGGGGATTTTGGTGAAGTCCATTCTAGTAATGTTACTATTTGTTCTGTAGCCAGTTCTCAATATGGTGAGAAAACAAGTTTCCATAGTAAGTTATCTAAGGAATTTAATGCTTGACAATCATTTGAATTTCCTACAGTATATAGTTTCTGACTTGCTATTAAGCACAACTGTACAACTGTACAAACAATGCACCTTTTGCATTATTCCTGCTTTTTCACTTTGTTTTTAGTGGAAGTCACACATATTAAATTGAAACAAAACAGGTTATTTTAGGTGTTATGTTCAAGGGCTTCACAGGATTTTGTTCCATGGAATGTGTTAAATACAGTATGTGAATACATGCTTACATACTCAATAGGGATATATACAGATTAAGAAATAGGAAGCAATTTGTCATAAATAGTGATGAGAGAATTTTTTTCACCAGGCATGGATTCGCAGCAAAATTCTGTACTTCGACTTCGCCATCACATTTCTTCGTGAAACTGAGGCAAAAATCCACAGTGAAAATTTTTGCCGCAAGAAAGAAGTCACCAAGACAAAATTACTGCAAAAAAAGTTGCTTCGAATTTTGACCATTGATAAACAACCCCCTCGATACATCTTGAATTTTTAGAATTTTATAAAAGTACAAAAAAAACACATTTTTAGAGAAAATATATGATTTGTGAAAAAAATAGAAATCTGAATCTTAGTATATCAGTCCCTTGGGGGTCTGTTTATTAAACCTCCAATTTTTCTGGTTGGGTTTTTGAGGGGGAAAAAACTTGAATTCGAAGAGGAATAAAACTTGAATTTTTCAATATTTATTATACACCGAAGTTATTAAAAACACAAATCAGAAAATACTGTAGCTGAAACCTTTCAAAGTCATGTAAAAGTCAATTGCAGATATCACCTTTTACAATCGTAAAATGTTTTTTGCATTCATGATTGTTGAGAGTTTAGGGCTGTTTAACAATGTTTTTCATTCGATAATCGAAACAATTCGAGTTGTTCGGGTGACAATTGGAAATAGTCGCACTATTAGAATAGTTGCATGATTTTGTTGAGACTTTTCCCACACAGACAGTTATCGATCTGAATTTTTAGTAAAATAAGCTAGATCGTGGTTGTAAATTAGGTTGAATTTTCAATAATACGAAAAACTCAAGTTTTAATAAATAGCCCCCTAAATGTGTGTTTTACTTTCTGGCAATATTTTAATACTACGTACAATTTTTAGAACTGATTTATAACTATATGTCATGTATAATCATTGTTGTATTTTTTTATTCAAATATTTGTATTTTATTTTTTTATACCTTTAATTACAGTGCTATTTTCTGGCTTATTTTCTTTAATTTACTTTACTACCACATTCACAGTTTTATGTCAGCAGTATTTTTTAGAAACTCCAACATTATTCTAGCATAATGAAATATGTAAACATAAAATAAGGCCAATTATGTTTAGACAAGAAAATGTACAGGTTCAGTTATAAGAATGCATTTGTGCTTTCAGTAAAGAGAAAGTAGAAATAAACAATTTACCTTTTACATTGCATTTCAAGCAATTACAAATATGTCATTTTGAGAAATTGTACAATTGATTATTTTGTGTTTGACCCACCGCAGCAGAAAAACAAATTGAAATGTTTTGGAATGATGCACAAAAATGATACCAAAGTTTGACTAGGTGATCTACAAACTTTTAGAACAAATCAATGTTTCCAGTCATACTAGTCTGACATTCTATATAGTTATTACAAAAATAGAGAAATAACTTTAGGTTTAAACTTTTTAGGAATGCTCCAGGGTGCTCTGTGAGGTACAGAAGAATCCAAGATGGTAGCACTCATCTGAACGGTGCATCAGGTGACACCAGCATGAAATTTGAAATAAAGTATAAAGAGACACCAAAGACCTGTGTTCAATGTAAGAATATAGGTTCAATTCCTGAGTGTTCCTGGGGGAGCTACAATTCTTTATTGATTGATTCCTGGATCCTGAACATCTTGCTTTGACTCCTGACTTTGATAATGCAAATTGAACTTTCTGTGTACAGCTAGCACCTTGGTCCCGACTCCAACCTTACAAGAGCCGCTAGGCCCTGACAAACTCAGGTGTGTTACCCATATAACTGTTAATCCAACATGATCACCTTGTATGGTGTTCCATAGTTGTTCTCTTCCAGAACGAAATTAATATGAGCGTTTCTCCAAGGTGAACTATACTTGTACACATTAACATCAGCTATCCTACTTGCCATGTGCTACTCCCAGGGTTTGGAGAAGGGTAACCCAGAAACCCTGCCAGGCATAATTATGGGGGTAGCAGAGCCGCTGTGTACCCTAATTTAAGCAATAATACACACTTTAATATGGGATTAGTCCTTTAAAGACCATGTTATACAGCATCTGGCTCCAACAACAAAGCTAATGTATAAATATATGTCATTAGCCATTGTTCAGCTCTCTAACAGGTATTTCGTTCTTTCACAGAAACTTTTTAAAGCTTTATAAATAAACCTTGACTAAACTTGACAGCAGTTTTAGGATCTTAGGGAGAGGAGGAGCTGAAATTGACAGTAATATGGGTACTTGGGGATAAACAAATCTCTACAGCAGATGTATCAGTGGTTAGTGTAATGAAATGCTGCAGGACTGCTGGGTTGGAGAGCACCCCTGTAAGAGACCATTGGGGAAAAGTAGGAATATATACAGGTGAAGAAATGGAGAAGGCTGAAGGAGTGCTTAGTATGATGCTACATGGATATTGAAGCCTGCTTTAGTGTCAACAAGAATTAAAAATGTTATGTTAGGTCGACCAGAAATTGAAGTTGGACAATGTATTGCTTCTGATACATGGCACCCAAAATAAGAATGGCTCACTCTTTAACCTCTAATAGCTGCCTTTTGCTTCGGGAGGAGCCCTCCGCTACTACAAGATGGGGGTGCTTTTAATTGTACCTCATTGTTACTTTTTTAGAGCAGGAGTACCCTAGTAAAATGACTTGAGTGCCTTGCTTCTCTACTAAAGGATTGACTGAAATATTATTTTCTATTTTCCTTTTCTCTGTTATCCACACTAAATTCATCCTTTTTTATCATTATACCCAGAGTTTTCAACCTGCTGGCATGTTTTTTTAATAACAGAAAATACAGCAGATGAAATACTCCCCAAAAAAACAGACCTTTAATAATGCACAGAACTCAATTTAATTAACAAAAATAAGCTTTTTTTAAAAGAAAAATATATTGTACAATAAATGTGACATCCAAATAAAAAGAAAATTTTAGTGATGGGCAAATTTACGCATTTTGCCGCAAGCAATGACAATTTGCCTGCTAAAAATCCACAGCAATTATTCAGAGTGAGATTGAAATCAAAGTTCCAGTACAAGCAAATGGTTAAGGCAGGCATCAAAGAAAACACAGTCCATGAAACAGGCAAAAAGTCAGGGCAGGGAGCAGAAATGCAGAATCCAAGATAAACTGCCTGACCACAATGTCTCCTGTGACTTAGTTTGTAAGAATAGCAGTCAGTACAACTCGGGTACCTGGTTCTAGATCAGTGAGTTCCTGACAGCATATGAGGTGGCTCCGATTTGGTGTAGCTTGGCTTTTGCAGAGTAATTCAATTAACCATGGAAAGGAAAATAAATAATTGGATCCTGCTGGCACTGAGCAGATATAGGGTTATGGCAATTGTTCTGTGACAGAAGTTTGCTATTAGTATGAGATATGACTCATACAGCCTGCTTAGCTCCAGAACTGTCCAGGTACCTACACATATCATCAATGGACTTTTATATAATTTATATATCTAAATTAATAAAGGGCCGAAGATGGGATTTTGAGATGTATCCCTTTACAGGTTAAAGTGTTCCCTGGCAGTTCTGTACTACTCTTAGTAGGTGGCTATTCCCCAGAAGTTGCCAGGAGCAGCAAAAGTTGCTAATAAAGAGGTAACATTTAATTTAAAGAACCACTGGCACCCAAATAATTGAGATAATCTACATGTGTGTGTACCATTAATGTCAAGGATTAGGTAGGGGGTGCTGTGCAGGTAGAGGAGGAAGGTGAGTCTTTTAGGTACTGGCTTTGCCCACAGAACACAAAGGGAATGGCAGGAACAGGGTGATGAGAGCATAGTCTGTTAGAGTGGAACAGGCGCAGAGCGGAACAGGACGGAGAGGGTGAAGATCACGACTGGACAGGAAGAAGAGGGCGATGAGTCAGGACAGGAGCAGACTGGGGCGAAGCAGGATGGAGCAGGTGTAGACTGGACGGGACAGGCTGGTGCGAATTAGAACAGGACGGTGCGGGCATAGAATCAGATCAGACTGGGGACTGGATAGCAAGAGGACTGGATAGTAGGAAAGGGAAAGATAAGGGTCAGGCTTGGTAGACGAGATTCAGACAGGAAAAGGAAAGAAAGTGCAAGGTGCAAAGTAAGGTAAACAGAAGGTCAGGATTGGAGGGAGGAGTAGAGAAAGATTCAGAATAGCAAGGAAAACAAGGCAGGGCAAGGTCAAGGAAAGGTTACAAGAAATATAAAGGTCAAAACAGGTCTGGAACCGGAACAGGCAAGGCAAGGTTTAAAGCAGGACTGGAGCAGAACCGGAAGGGGAAGGCAAGGCAGATCAAGGCAAGGTAATAAGGCAATGTTCAGGGTAAGGCAAGACAAGACAAGGCAGAGAAGGGTTCAGGCAAAACAAGACAGAAAAAGAAGCTGGCTAGAACAGGAACCTTAGCTAGGGATGATGCCACAGTGCTATTTTAGGTACCAATGCTCAGGCAAGGAGTGTTTGGAGGGCTGGCCTTAAATAGGGTAGACTCAGTCCTGATTGGCTGACTGCAAACTAATCAGTCTGCTGCTGGGCTAGGGCTGCAAAGGCCAGGTCACATATATTGAGCAACCCTACAGGCTGCTCACCTGGCCCAGTAGTTAAAGCATCAAGCCAGAAACCCAAAGGTCCCTGGCTTGAATCCCAGCAGAACCTGAGTATGGTAATCCTCCCCCCTAATGCATTGAGGTCCCACCAGCACTAGAGAGAGGCCGATGTATGCTCTACTGGAATTTTCAACTTGCTTAACAAAAGGCAGTCTTCTGTAACAAAGAGTTTCACAGCACCAGCAATAATGCATACAAAAGCTGTATTGAGAGTTTGTATTTATATAATTGTATTTAATTTACAAGGGAGGAAGGGAAAACTTTTGGGTTGGGTTGGCTACCAACTGAAGGCTTTCCATAGAATAACTTATAATTATATATCAGCATATTGCAGTTGTTGTTTTTTGGGGTGGAGGATAAGCCTCCCTGAGTCTTTATTTTTCTTCATCTATGCTAATTATATCCAATTAAGCATAAGTTATTCCGAAAAATTATTTACACACAAACAGCACATAAGAAATCCCCTTTACTTTTGTAATAGTGATGTGGGGGCTGACCTGAAATGCACGGGTCTGGCAGGTTCGGGCCGATACTCGCATAAAAGATTTGAGTCACAGAGTTACTGCCCGAACCCCCTCCATGATGTAAGACATAGGGTGGGGCGGGTGGGGGTCTTGAGTGGGCGGGTTAGGGTCAGGTCAACAATTTGTTGACCGGGACATCACTATTCTGGAATCTTAATAGCTTAATCTAATTAGGGTTTCAAGCGTAAAGGAAGTGCCAAGACACAGGCACGAAACGCGTTAGTTTGCACCCCACTGCTGTAACCTGATTTTGTGTGCTTAAATAAAGAAGCCAAATTTGATATTACATATGTCTCCCCGACTTTGGATCAGCGCTCAGAAGCGAGGGTATTGATGTATTGCTCAAGCATAAAGGGCATCTATAATCTGCTGCTTGAGAGTAAATATTTTTTGTCAAAATAAATACATAACAAAATAAAAAAAAAATATTAAAATATATCAATAGATTGATTCCAGCTCAATATTTCTGCTAGCGACTTTTTGCCAAGACGACTGTATTTTCATTTTTAATGAATTTTTAATGCGTTCCACTGCTTATGGTAATTTCATGACATTTAATAGAAATAAGCAGTTGTTATGATGATGCCATTTAATTATATTTCCCCATTATTACATGATGTCATTATATTCTCTTGTCCCCTATGTTCTTACTGATATCGCAGAGGCGTTGTGTTTATTTTTTACAGTAAATTCCCAGAAAGAGGTCACAGAGCGTACACGGAAAATAAACTCAAAAGGGATTCGATTTCAAACTGCCAGACCAGTTCCTTGGGCACTTAACTTGCTTTCAAACACTGACAAAACCCTTTTCATATCTTTCATGAGAGAAAGAACATTCTTTTAAAGAAGTGTATGTGGTTTATGCATCAGGTTTTAAACAAAACTTCCAATCCGTTGCAAGTCTAAAATGGAAAAAGCAATTTGTGAAATGACAGTATTTGATATTATTTAATGACACTTGGCCTTTCCTTAACCATAATCCTTCAGAATTAGTGATGACCAAAGTTATTTGCCAGTTTTCGCTGTGAAAAAGAGGCCCATAGATGCCAATGGGTAAAAAAAATTGACAAAAAAAACGTGTTGCCCATAGACTTCAACGCAATTGGCAAATTTTTCACCATTTTGTGTACTTTCAGTGAAGCAAAATGGGTCAGTTTCACCCACATGTATTGTATTGGTGATCTGGGTGTTTTATTTGCCCTTTTACCATTGACATTGGAATGTATTTATGTACTATTTGCACTACTATTAGTGACGCTATAAATATTTATATAATTTTCTTAATTAAATAAAAATGGGGTTTTGCTGAAACCCTCTTCTGTACCTGCTAGCACTTCCAATTGAAAATTCCAGAAAATTCCAGAGCTTAGTTATTGATAATTGCAATCAATTGCAATGGGCGAATTTGTGTCTCACTTTTGACACCGGCGTCCGTTTTTTTGACGCCATTTCACATCGCACAAATTCACCGCGACTTGCGAATAAATTCGCCCATCACTACAATCAAGCAATAATACTTGATAAAAAAAAAAAGAAGCCAATGTAGCCCATACGTTATGAACTATAAAGCACTGCCTTTCAAGTAAGAAGTATTTCTGAAAAAAAATTAGAGATAAATGAATTTTGGTGGTGGCACCAAAGTCCACAGAGGCACAGTAAGCATCAAATGTTAAAGCATGAACCCAATTTTTTCTCTTGAGAATTTTGATGTAATACAAGTATAATACCAACTTATATGTTTATATAAAACTTTTTTTTTGAAAAAGCTTGAAACTGAATGCTTATGCAACATGAATAGGTTAAAAAATGATTTCCTTTTTCTGTGTAATAATAAAACAGTCGCTTGAACGTGATCCCAACTAAGATATAATTAATCCTTATTGGAAGCAAAATCAGACTATTGGGTTCAATTAGTGTTTTAATTGTATTTTAGCAAACTTAAGGCATAGAGATCCAAATCACAGAAAGATCCCTTATCCAGAAAGCCCCAGGTCCCGAGCATACTGGATATCAGGTCCCCTACCTGTACCTTTTAATACTACAATGTTTGCACACTATTTCCATAAAGCTTTCTCAGTTTTGTATGTAAACGACAATCTAATGGCACAATGGCTCAATATCGAGACAAGCCTTGTAATTTGTTACCTAGACTACATGTGGTGCTTTGTCCTTTCTATATTTCTTTAAAGTTGACAATTTTGTTGGGGCACGATAAGATGTGTTTGATAGTAATGAGCAGATTTATTCACCAGGCACGGATTTGGGGTACAAAAAATTTTGCCGCTACAAAAAGTTGTCATAAGAAAAACCACCCATTGACTTTTATGCTTTTGGAGCAAAAAATTTGCAGAGACTTTAAAATTGCAGAGACAATAAAGTTGCCATAATAAAAACGGGCATTGGCTTTAATGCATTTGGACAAAACAGACACCAAGACAAATAAGTTGCCAAGACAAAATTTTCACTGAGACAAAAAACTCGCCTTAAGAATAAAAATCTTTGCATGTGTAAAAAAATTGTTTCACATAAAAAAATGTTGACGCCAATTGACTTCAATGCATTTCACAAATTTTTCACCAAGTTTTTTATGAGTTTCGTAAATTTTCCAGCAAAACGGGACAGAATCATTCATCACTAGTCTTTGAGCTTGCCTTTAAATATGGTTCGTTTAGCAATGGTTACAGCAAGGATTTTGAATAGAAGCAGCTCCATGCAAAGAGAAAAGTTTCTATTATTTATTTCAAGAGCTGTCAGTCACATATCCCTTTGCCTAGGCTCTAAGGCAAATTAGCCATTGCCTAAGCACTCCCATGATAAAAGCTAACATTCCAACACAATGCCATGTGTTGACCTGTTCCTAGTAAGCCTCAACTTCCCTATCCCGTAAAACCATAGGGAGAGCAAAAACCGACCAAGTCTTCTTCATTTCCATATCGGTCAAAGTTGACCAATCACAAGAAGACTTTCCAATCCAGGTCAAAGACTGCCTGTCAACAACATAGCCCTTTGCCTGGACTCTATGACATTGCCGCTACCCCGTGAAGCCATAGGGAGAGAATAACTGGCAAAAGTCTACTTCATTTCCATATCGGTCAAACTTGACCAATCACAAGAGGACTTTCCAATACAGGTCAAAGACTGCCTGTCAAAAACATAGCCCTTTGCCTAGACTCTATGACAATTTGACATTGCCGCTATCCCGTGATACCATAGGGAGAGAATAACTGATGCTTTCTATAATAGCCATTGTCCAAGCACTCGCATGAAAAAAACTGACATTCCAACACATTGCCATGGGTTGAGCAGTGCCTAGTAAACCACAACTTCAATATCCCGTAATACCATAGGGAGAGAAAAACCTACCAAGTCTTCTTCATTTCCATATCAGTCAAAGTTGACCAATCACAAGAGGACTTTCCAATACAGGTCAAAGACTGCCTGTCAACAACATCGCTCTTTGGCTAGACTCTATGACAATTTGACATTGACGCTATCCCGTAATACCATAGGGAGAGAAAAAACGGCAAAGTCTACTATATTTCCATATCGGTCAAACTTGACCAATCACAAGAGGACTTTCCAATACAGGTCAAAGACTGCCTGTCAAAAACATAGCCCTTTGCCTAGACTCTATGACAATTTGACATTGCTGCTATCCCGTGATACCATAGGGAGAGAATAACTGGCAAAATATTCTTCATTTCCATATCGTTCAAAGTCGACCAATCACAAGAGGACTTTCCAATCCATGTTAAAGACTGCCTGTCAACAACATAGCCCTTTGCCTACGCTCTATGACAATTTGACATTGCCGCTATCCCGTGATACCATAGGGAGAGAATAACTGGCAAAGTCTACTTCATTTCCATATCGATCAAAGTTGACCAATCACAAGAGGACTTTCCAATCCAGGTCAAAGACTGCCTGTCAACAACATTCCTGAACACTGGCACTCAAGGCAATGAATGCAGGGTTACCCCTTGCTGTTTATTAGTGCAGATGTGCAACGTTTAGGGGCTTGCATGTCGGCACTTATAAACTGGTAACCCTGCATTTCATTGCCTTGAGAGCCAGTGGTTCCTTTTTTCATTGACCTACTGGAGGTTGCCGTATCTTCCTGCAATGAGCACCAGGCTATCCAGCAGAAGATGGGTTAAGTGATTTCAGTGAGCACTGACAATCTCCATATCATTAATACTCTTGAATTTCATGTGATAAAAATCAGCCGTTGGACAGTTCTAGGTGGTAGGCATTCTAAGTGGGTTATTTATCAAAGTCAGAATTTAATTTAAATATTTTCTGCTACAAACTCCGATCAAATCTGCTTGGGTTTTTTTACAATTATTTATTATTACATTTTCCTGAAAATTTGTGTTGTGGGGAAAAAACAGATTTTCACAATTTTTTGGGATTTTTCTACCAGATTTTCATGATTTTCACTTTTTTTTCACAATTTTCACCCGAAAACTCTTAAAACTTCAGTGTATTGCACGAAACCCAGCACACATTAAGAAATCATTGGGACTTCTCCCATTGACTTATCCGGCATCTCAGACCTGTCGAGGTTGCATATTTCTAGATTCAGACTTTTACATCCTCAGGGTTTAATAAATTCCAAACAATTCTTGATTTTCTTAAAAGTCTGATTTTATTAAAAAGAAATCATGAATTTTTCGTGATTTTTTCATCCGGAGTTTAGTAAACAACCCCCTAAATCTACAAGGAGCCAATTTATTAAACCAAAACTTTTCAAAGTTGGGCTGTTTGATGCCAAAAATCTGCAAAAAGTTACGGGAAAAAACAAGACTTTTCCAGGAATTATTATTCAATAAAATGCCAACAATGCCAAATATGAAAATACTCCAGCTAAACTCTGCCAAAATCAGGTAGAAGTCAATGGTAGATATCCCCTTTACAACTGAAAGATCTTTCTTTGGTTTTAGAGGTTTTCCGGGGTTTTGTGTTGTTGTTGTGCAACAAGTGGAACTGTTTTCATGGCTTTTATGAGACTTTTCCCATTTGTGCTTTTTCAGTCCAGATCTTTTAATAAATAAAGTGTAAGTTCCAAGCTTCACTCAGAAAGCAAACAAAGAGAATGGAATACCCCAACCATACAACATGGGGCAGATTTATCAAGGGATGAATTGCCCATAAACTCCCATGAACTCGAAATTCTATAAAAAAATAAATAAATAAATCGAAATTTTTCAAAATATATTGAATTTTTCAAATTCGGATGAATGGGATGGACCTGCAGACTCGAATCAAATTCGATTCGAGGTTTTTCACCAAAAATACTTGATTTTAAGGAAGGCTGCAAACAACTCAAAATTGATCCCAGGACGTCCCCCATAGACTATAACAGCAATTCGGCAGGTTTTAGGTGGTGAATAGTCGAATTCTAATTCTTAAAGGGTCAGTACATGATACATTCTGAAAATCAAATTTGTTTTTTTTTTAAAAAAAAACTATTCCCTAACTCGAAATTCGAATTTGAAAATCTACATTTTCAATTTGACCCTTGACTGCAGTCACACTGTAGGGAAGAATCTTTCACTTGGTTAGGAAGGGGTAAAAAGAGGGTTGTGTTGGTTAGGAAGGGACATTAGTGGGGAGGGAAATGTTAATTCTATTTTGCAATAGTTTCTAACAATCTAAACAATTTAAATCTCAACTTGGGGATATTAAAGGGACACAGAAGATATTATGATAAGCTCATGTGTATTCCTCTTATAAATCCATCAAGAGCAAACGCTGTGTGTAATCAGTTTCAGGGAAATAGATACCAACACTGATTGTAATCAAAGCACTCACAATAGTCGATGGGGCAGGTGATTTTCTAAGCTATTGCTGACAATTAAAGGTGGATTTGTGTTACTATGGCAATCATTGACCATTTTCATGTTTCAGTCTAAAAGGGTCCTGCTGTTTTATTCCTAAAAGAGGAAATGTAGGAATGTATAAACTGCCATGAAAAAAAGACACAAAAATGTAAAAATAAATCTATTTTGCCCTCAAAAAATTTTTTTTTTTTTAAATGTTTCAATTTATTTGGTGTACTTAAAACATGATGCCTCAAAGTACAAAAAAGGTAAAGAACCCAAGTACTACAGATAATAGTCCCCATGCCTTTAATGCTTAGAATTCAAGGATAGAAAAAAACGTAAACATATTCCAAATATGTGACAGATTGCGTTTCCTGGTCAGGTTTCTCTTAATTAATTAAAATATTACATTTCCTCAGAAATTTGCCCTCCTGTATGGAGTTCCGAGTTGAAAAAGAAATCAATATCACATCTGATGAGGAACCACAACAAGGTAATTATTTTATATTCAATAATATTTGATGAAAAACGCAGGGTTTGGAAGTGTAACTGAAGATAAATGGAAGAACAATCATTTCATTAATTTATTTTGGTGGCAAAATAGCTCTATTTTTTTACATGCTTAAATAAATGTGGTGTCCTTAAAACATGGTGCCTCAAGGTACAGAAGTAATGCAAAAATCATCCCCATACTTTTAAATTCTTTGAATGCAAGGATAAAAATAGTTGAAACAAATTCCAAATATGTGATGAATACATTGTTGAATTTCTCTTAATTACAGTAGAACATTTTTCAGGGAACCAGAAAAAAATGGTGTAAAATTCAGGAAAATATAGGTGGGACCACATAACAACAATGTAAAATGAGGGAAAATTTAAAATCAGGGGACGTAAAATTGAGTTTTCACTGCACAGAGTTCTGAGTTGAATAGGAAATCAATATCACATCTGCTGAGGAACCACAGGGCACAACAAGGTAATTATTTTATTTTCAATAATATTTGATGAAACCCCCCCCCCCAACGCAGGGTTTGGAAATGTAGCTGAAGATGAATGGAAGAAAGATCATTTAAACTTGGTGAAATTCAACATTTCATGAATCATCAACGACTTACAGAACATTTATTCCCTTGATATCTGTAAGTCTGATTGATCTCTACTCACTGAAACTCAATAGATACAGGATAGATTGTATAACCATCATTCCAAACAGAAGTGATAGTGCTTTAATGTCCAGTATGGATTTAACTTCTTTGAAGAAGAACTAGAATGTCTTGTCAGGCTCTTATAGATGTTTTATTGGATAACGTCTACATAACCATTGTTTTAGGTTGGCCATACACGGGCTGATAAAATCTGCCAGCTCGTCCTCTCCAGATCAAGACAGTAGGTCTTTCAGCAACCTCACCAAGCAAGCAGATCTAAAAATGCATTGACTACTTTATAATACCTGTACAGGCAATGAGCACAGTTTTTAATCTTTTGCTTGATTAGGACAGGGTGATTCTAAGCAGGTATGTTTTATAGAATTTCTGTATACATGATATGAACAAGTTTAGGGGGCTGTTCCTGCTGAATTGTGCTTAGTACAGTGAATACCCATCCTGCCATAGTTTTATGGGATTTCTCTGTACAGACTATGAGCAAACTTAGGGACTGTTCCTGCTGAATTGTGCTTAGTACAGGGAATACCTATGCTGCTATAGTTTTATGGGATCTCTCTGTACAGACTATGAGTAAACTTAGGGACTGTTCCTGCTGAATTGTGCTTAGTACAGGGAATACCCATCCTGCCATAGTTTTATGGGATTTCTCTGTACAGACTATGAGCAAACTTAGGGACTGTTCCTGCTGAATTGTGCTTAGTACAGGGGGATACCTATGCTGCCATAGTTTTATGGGATCTCTCTGTACAGACTATGAGCAAACTTAGGGGTCTGTTCCTGCTGAATTGTGCTTAGTACAGGGAATACCTATGCTGCCATAGTTTTATGGGATCTCTCTGTGCAGACTATGAGCAAACTTAGGGACTGTTCCTGCTGAATTGTGCTTAGTACAGGGAATACCTATGCTGCCATAGTTTTATGGGATCTCTCTGTACAGACTATGAACAAACTTAGGGGTCTGTTCCTGCTGAATTGTGCTTAGTACAGAGGAATACCTATGATGCCATAGTTTTATGGGATCTCTCTGTACAGACTATGAACAAACATAGGGGTCTGTTCCTGCTGAACTGTGCTTAGTACAGGGAATACCTATGCTGCCATAGTTTTATGGGATCTCTCTGTACAGACAATGAACAAACTTAGGGGACTGTTCCTGCTGAATTGTGCTTAGTACAGAGGAATACCTATGCTGCCATAGTTTTATGAGATCTCTCTGTACAGACTATGAGCAAACTTAGGGACTGTTCCTGCTGAATTGTGCTTAGTACAGGGAATACCCATCCTGCCATAGTTTTATGGGATTTCTCTGTAAAGACTATGAGCAAACTTAGGGGCTGTTCCTGCTGTATTGTGCTTAGTATAGGGCAGGGTTGCTGTAAATATTTAGTATTTAATAGTCACATCTAAATAACCACGCCATTGCACCAACCATCCCCCCAGTTAAACTTAGCCCTCCCCTTTCTAACCAAACCCCATGCCTTTCACTGTTAATTCCACCTTTCATGGCAGTCTGGGCACCAATAGGGCCATTTGCAGACCATGGGGAGCTGTTCCTGCTGAACCAGCTTCATACTGATAGTAAAGGTACATACAGTGCAGCATTTGATACCCACAATTACTGTGGAGTTGTGTGTTTTTATGTGAGTAGGTAAATTAGGCTGTAAAGCTCTATGAAATATGTTGGCTTTTTAAAATAAAGGATAATGATAAAATGCTCATGTAATTTAATCACTGGGACTTGTCAATATTTGGCATCAAGCAATTCTGACTGTACACAGATTCCTCTTTATTTCCCAGACAGGTGAATATTTTCCCTATAAATATACTTTCCTTGGCTGTTCCTGAAAGCAATTCTCCCTCTCTGCAATGGTACTTGTATCCACTATCTTACTTGAACGTAAACCTCGTGGGATTGAGATGAAAATTCCCTTCATGAGCCGAACAGAGATCCTGCTTCATAGTGAAGGGCCGGCAGATGTGAGAACAGAATGTGTGCAAATAAGAGATGAAACCGGCTTCAGAATGGGGATAATGCTGTAGAGTACAATCTAATTCCATTCCAGCTGGATATGAAACATTCTGCCTTCCTTTCTCGGCTCTCGGCGCGTTAAGTTGATATTCATCACAAACGAGTCAGACAAGTGGGAAATTAATGAAACGGTGATTGACTTGGAGTAAATATAAATGTAGGAACACAAATGAAAGGGGCACCATCGTCCCCCTATTTGACCATAGAACTATTAGAGGCATCCACGGCATTCATTTCAATCGAAAAAGATGTGATAATGATCTATATAAATGGAGTGGCATGAAGGGACCCACTGACCATCAGATGTTTAGCTAAGGTTCCCTGAATGCTGATTAGTTGTTTGTTTTTATTTTATTTTGATTGCAACAAAACATTAGAAGCCAGGTGCCGATTGGATCCTGAAACAAGCATAGGAAACTGCTGAGGTGGGGCTCATTTATCAACACTGGGCAAATTTGCACATGGGCAGTTACCTATAGCAACCAATCAGTGATTAGCTTTTTAAAGCCAGCTCTAAGTAGAACAATGAATGCAGCATTTTGATTGGTTACCATGGGTTACTGCCCATGGACAAATTTGCCCAGTGTTGATAAATGACCCCCAGTGTGCTTATTTTTTTTTTAGCATTTTCCCCATAAATGCAGTGTAATTGTACTGATGTTCCGAGTTGCCGCTATAGTGTGCTTGTGTTTTGATGCAAATTAGGTGCAAGTTTTGTCTAGCCCTTTAAGGGGGTTATTAATTAAGCTCTGAATTTTTCTGGTCGGACTTTTATAGGGAAAAAATACAATTCTTTTGGAGAAAAGAACTCTGGAATCATTAAAGTTCGCTGGTGTTAAAAGTCTAAAAAAGTCTAAAAAAGTACTCCAACTCAATGACAGATGTCCCGTTAACAATTGGAAGAGTTTCTGAGTTGCACTGGGTTTCTGGAAAAATCGTAGCTTTCGGACGATTTTCTGATTTCATTGTGACTTTTCCCGCACAATAAATATTCTTGAAAATGTATTGAGAAATATGGAAAGTCAGTGAGGATTTGATCGGAGCAGTTTTAAGAAAACAGTGAGAACTTTTCAGATTTTGATAAATAACCAAGAGTATGTCATGTGCATGTGTGCATTTGAAATGAAGCTTACATATGGTGCACCTATTGGCCCAACTTGCTGTGAGAAGTCTGGCCTATGCTGTAGGGATTGGCAAATTTTTCCACCTTGTTTTGCTGCAAAAATGACGCCCATAGACTGTGCACATGAGAAACTGAAAGGCAGGACAGGAATAGGGTGAAGAGGGTGATGAGTCAGACTGATACAGGATGGAGCGGCATGGAACAGAGCTGGACTTGACTGGACAGAACAGGAAGGTGGGGGCTTAGAACGGAACTGAACTGGACATAAACAGGACAGAAGCAGGAACTGGAGGGCAAGACAGAGCCTCAGATAGGACAAGGAAAGATATAAGGCAAGGAGCAAGGTATAAGATATAAGGCAGAACAGGACTGTAAGCAGGAAAAAGGTCAGATAAGGCAAGGCAAGGTCAAGGCAAGGTCAAGGCAGGACAAGGCAAGGAAGACAAGGGACGGTCAGGACAGGACAAGGCAAGGAAGACAAGGCAAAGTTAAGGCAAGGTCAAGGCAAGACAAGGCAAGGAAGACAAGGCAAGGTCAAGTCAGGGCAAGGCAAAGAAGACAAGGCAAGGTCAAGGCAGGACAAAGCAAGGAAGACAAGGCAAGGTCAAGGCAGGACAAGGCAATGTTAAGGCATTGTGTTTGAAGGTGAACAACCCCTTTAAGTCTATTAAAAATAATAATAATATTGAAGTGTAAAGTTTAAATTTTCAACTTCTAAAGGAGCTCTGGGGGGGGGGGTCGCCAACTCTTTAACTGTTTTGATTGATACATTTAGTTGATCCATTTCTTATCTTTGTCCCTGCTGAGCAGAATCCCTGAGTTTCATTACACACAGCTGCTAGACTTGATACACTCGTTACTAATGTTCCCCCACAAATGCTGCTGAGAAATTTATCAACTAATTGTATCAACTAAATGGAGCAAATTGTAACAGTTCCAAATCTGCTTCTGGATCACTGTTTGGAAGGTGAAGAATCCCTTTAAGGTATGGAGATCCAAATCCAGAAAACTCCAGGTCCAGAGCATTCTAGATAAGGTCCCATACCTGTACCTTAATAAATTGTGGCAATATAAGTGATGGGCGAGTTTATTCGGCAGGCGTGAATTTGCGGCAAATTCCCGCTATTCGCCGGCGAATACATTTTTCGCCATTTCGAGAATTTCGCGGGTAATTTGTAAATTTTTCGGCTAAGCGAAACGCCCCAAATTCGCCCATCACTAGTCAATATTTGCTGATTAACTTAACCTTTCTCTTTAAACCATGAAGGAAAGCAACTTTTATGTAGTTTCTCAGACTTAAATTAGACATGTATCATCCTGTCCATTGTTATAGACTGAGAGAATGTGGAGTAATATTATCAAATCAGAGATGTACCTACTGTCAAGTCTCAGCAAGAAATACTGACACAATTACACAAATGATTATCGACCCCTCTTCCTACAAGGCTGTGAATGTGTTCAGAACAAAACACAAATGCGACGGGACATGTCCCATACCCTGCCCAAATAACCAGGGAAATAAACAGGGTACTGGCTGAATACATCTCTTATTTCATTTGGATACAGAGCAATGAGCACTCATCTGGCTTCCTCCTGTGTTATTTCAGTCACTGCTGAATGAAGAAGCTTTATGATTCATAATACATTATATGAGAGCATTCTGTTTTTTCTCATTTCTAGCCATTCCAGACCGGGAGAAAAGAAATATTATAGAAAAATATACCAGTAGTTCAAGAACCATTTTAATATTTGTTCCTTCTTCGTCTTAAAAAATAGCATGCTGTTATTGTAGTACCTGAGCTCACTGTGACCGAATGTTATGTTATAAAGATAGAATAGAAGTTAGAGTTTAAGCCATAAAGGCCAGCTGCTTTCAATGGGTATCAGATAGAGTTTGTTCCACTGGGACAGAATGTTCTGTTATACAGATAGCATAATCTCAGCTGCCATAAAGCAGGACAGGACTGCTGCTTACAATGGGGATCAGATAGGATCTGTGCAGCCACTGGGACAGAATGTTCTGTTATACAGATAGCTAGAATCTCAGCTGCCATAAAGCAGGACAGGACTGCTGCTTACAATGGGGATCAGATAGGATCTCTGCAGCCACTGGGACAGAATGTTCTGTTATACAGATAGCTAGAATCTCAGCTGCCATAAAGCAGGACAGGACTGCTGCTTACAATGGGGATCAGATAGGATCTCTGCAGCCACTGAGACAGAATGCTCTGTTATACAGATAGCTAGAATCTCAGCTGCCATAAAGCAGGACAGGACTGCTGCTTACAATGGGGATCAGATATGATCTGTGCAGCCACTGGGACAGAATGCTCTGTTATATTTTGGAGGTGCCACATGAATTCATTACAGCAGCACCACCACATTTTGCCATCAATAGACCTTTAAAAGGTCTTATTGTGGATATGATCAATACCCAATTTTAGGCCTAATGTGATTTTACTGTATGATGTTTTCTGATGATCTTCTGGACCCTTGACCATCTGCCTTTATATTTGACCATGTCTGTATCTCCTTGTTGTGCCTGTCTTTCTACATGCCTTCTTCTGGTGCCTAGATGTTGCCCAGTTCTCTAGTACCCAATACCAAACTTCCTCCCATTCAACACTCCATCATGGTCCTGTTAGGATTAAACACTGTTTTTTTTGTTTTGTATTCTTGTTTGATACTTTACTCCAAGAATTATCTATTAATCACATTATTTAAAGGTACTGCATCAGCTGAGGCCCAAGTTTCAAGTATCCCAAATTACAACTGAGTTGCCTTAATTCCAGCGAGTGGTTTAGAAATGTATAAACCATAAACAGAGTTGTTCTAGACCATTTTACAATGACAGCTTGAAATTCCACTGCTGAAGAATTTCTTATTTACCTCCTGTTTAAGTAATATTATCATCTAAACAACAGACATCAAAACCAGTTATCACCCAATTAAGGCTCCATGTGCCTGGCCCCTGCAACACATCATTTGTCTGAATTTTGTTTTTTTGTATAGAAACCATAATTGAATTACCTCTATAGCAAGTGTTGCTAGGTAACTGTTTTCAGACGTTTTACATCAAGTGTATGATGGTCCAGGGACTGAGTCCACTATGTTTTGTAATAATTTTGATTTTCAAATAAAAATATTTTGACCAGCAGAGCCTGTTTACTGCGTTGGTGAAAATAGAACAGAAAGCCTGATTTTATCCAGATCTCGGCAACATAACGCTTTCCTGTAGCTCCTGTCTGTTAAGAGTAATGATTTGTATGATTAGGGCATTTGCTTCCGATCATTTGCACAGTATAAATAAGAAAACAGACTCATAACACAGTTTCAGGGGCGTATATGGAGTCCATTTGGCAAGGCTCTATATCAATCCAGTGCCTCATTTAGTCAACTGTTTATTGAAAAGCTCTCTTATGCCTGAGCAACCAGAAATATGAAATACTTTGTACTACCATGGAGTTATTTTAAATTAGGAATATCATTTGTTTGTTTTTTTACATCAACAGTGAGTCCATCTGGGGTGAAACGCGTGGACACATTTTTCTGCAAAGAGTTTTTACTGTGAAGCCTGCAAGATATTTTAGTGTGATACATATATATCTATATCTATATCTATATCTATATCTATATCTATATATATATATATATATATATACTGTATATATACATGTTATCCTTGTTGAAGGTCTCAAAGGTCTCCAGGTGGGACCTCTTGTATTTGTCTATATGTATTTTGTGGTCACAGCCTCATTGCACCCCCGCCTAATGGTTTTAGAAATTAGTGGTGAGCACAACTTTCCCTTGTTTGTTATAGTTATACAGGAGCAGTGACCAGCTCCATGTTGTAGCTCCCACCCCCTCCAACTATAGTCAGTTGATCCCACTGGTGTCTAATAAAAGGGCAGCCAAGTTTGGGAGTTTTACTTTGAAAGCAGCAAGTAAGTTGCAGGTAAAACTTAGTCCCTTTGTAAAATGTATAATGAAGCAATAGAATTCTTAATGAATCAGATGAAAATTAAGCGTAGGACTGGCCAGATATGGGATGACTGTGACGTAGTTGTTCAGCTTAAATATATTGCAATATATGGACAAACAATCCCTGTTTTGTTTAAAGGGTAAGGCATTTTTCAGTAGCAGTATGCACAAAATGTCTCTGTCTTAAATATATTGATAATGGGTTGAGTGCATAGGACCTCTGCGCGCAAACCAGGATATACAACGAAAAGAGCAGGGCTGTCATTGAAAGGATCCACAGGACCAAAATATTTTTAGTTAAAAAATATCTTTATTAGTCAAAGTTAAAAAACGTATACTTGCATCTCCATAATGTCACGGCTCCCTAAATTGCTAGGCTCCCAGTCACGGCTCAATCTTCCACCTGTAGCCTCGGGAGGAGCCCCGATACTCAGATCCATGGCCGCATGATCCCAGCACTGGCTTCTTCTGTTGCGTATGCCCCCTGCCGCTGCCGGCACTACATGGTCCTAGTGCTGGCTGCGCTAAGCGACATTGAGCTCACTTTCAATCACAGGAGCACTGTGGGGACTTTGAGTCCCCAGTGCTCCTCAGGGTAGCGGCTGGGCGGTATGCCGCCCCTACATTTTTGCCACCCTAGGCCTATGTGGCCTCGCCACAAATCCGGGTCTGCTCAGATGCCGCTAGGTCTTAACTTGGGAGGAGCAAAGCAAGCGTTCTGAATGAGCAAAGGGGCACGTTCATTACCAAGGATAGGATGAAAGGCAACAACAGCTTTAAGGAGTAGACGAGAAAGCATGGTCAGGCAGGCCAGGGTCGATATAGACAGAGTTTAAAAGCGTCAGAAAGGCAGGGATCAAAAACCAGATAATTCACAAACAAAACACTCCCAGGAACTAATTAAATTAGACCTAACAACAGGCAAAGCCCAAAGCCTCTTTCAATTGCACTGAAGCGCAATGACGTCATCACGCTACATACGTAAAATGCGGAAGTGTGTGCCACACGTGCCATAGGAAGAAGCAACGCAGAACCGAAAAAGGACTAGGGCTGCGGGCGTCCCCACGGGCTCCTAGTCCCCACTTGACCAGCAGAGTAAGTCCTAACATAGAATTAATGTTAACCCCATTCCTATCCGGTGTAGCTAGAAACATAGGGGTGATGCAATTAACCATTAGCGTTAACCTATTTAGCCATTAAACTATGACTATACAATACTTTTAACTAAGCAGTGTTTGCTGTATATTACCACTGATCCACCTTATGCAAGTTGTTTTATGGATGTGGTCCCACACTGCTTCTAGCGTTGGGAAGCAGTTAGCCTTTCTGTATGGTAGAGTGCTTTTATTGCAATTATGATTAAAAGCTTAAAAGTTTTATATACTACAGGAATCCATTATCTGAACTGGTTAGCTGGGAGCACAGGGGTGATGCAAGGCAGAATAGTATCTAGCCCTGAATGACTTCAGTAGAATTTGGAGTATTTAGTAAACAACCCCCTTTTTTTAAAGTAACAGAAATTATAATAATAATTAACTTCATAATATACTTTATAATTATAAATGATATGCATTATAAGGTCATCTAAACTTTAACCGTCATCTCATGTTGCTTATTCTGCGAATACAAATTGTAATTGATTTTTAAAAGTGATGTGACTGAATAAATTATAATTGATATTTTATATCTATTAATTGTAAATTATATTATATATGCAATATCAATTGTAAATTATATTTTATTTTCTTACCATGTGACTAAATACATTGAAATTTTCATTTAAATGAAAACCCCAAAACATTATAGGTCTTTATGAAATGATATTGCATAAAATGGCTCATATTTTCCTAATAATATAGTTTTTTAGTAATATGTGTCATTGGTTAATCCTAAATAGAAAACTGCCATTTTAAGAACTAAGGGCTGCCTCCTGGGGTCCTATAATTCACGGTGCACACAAATAAACCAAAAGCACACATACATGTTAGGTCACATGAGCCAATCAACAGACAGAGTCCTGCCTTTTGCTTCAAAACTTCTTCCTGTTACAGTTAGAGCTGCAGTATTTCTGGTCAGGTGATCTCTTCCTGTTACAGTTAGAGCTGCAGTATTTCTGGTCAGGTGATCTCTTCCTGTTACAGTTAGAGCTGCAGTATTTCTGGTCAGGTGATCTCTTCCTGTTACAGTTAGAGCTGCAGTATTTCTGGTCAGGTGATCTCTTCCTGTTACAGTTAGAGCTGCAGTATTTCTGGTCAGGTGATCTCTTCCTGTTACAGTTAGAGCTGCAGTATTTCTGGTCAGGTGATCTCTTCCTGTTACAGTTAGAGCTGCGGTATTTCTGGTCAGGTGATCTCTTCCTGTTACAGTTAGAGCTGCAGTATTTCTGGTCAGGTGATCTCCGAGGCAACACACAGACCAGCACTAAATGGCGGCTCAATGGAAGAGGGCTATATTTTCTGATATCTACTGTATATATGAATTTGGTAAGATTATTTAATAATCCACGTAATATGATATAAATTGTTAGTTAAGCATTCATTCTGGGAGTATGGCTTTCCTATTTTTTTATTTTTGTATAATGTGACTAAACAAGTTGGAATTATTATTATTATTATTATTATTAATAATATATATTTTTTTTATTTTGCTTTCTGCTCTTTATCTACCTTCCTGTTCTTTTGCTTTCTTTCCTATTTTTAAGTTTAGTTAGGTGAACTTTTAATATGTTATAGATGGACTAAGCAATGTTTCAGAAGATCTTCATTTTTCTATTTTCTATTTTTTTTGTAATTTACTAATCTTCTCATTCTGCCTCTTTCCAAACTGCAACTAAAATGGTTCTCAGGGTCACAGACTGAGAGGCTTTGGTTTTATACTTTTAAAATTGCATGTCTTTCTCTTCTAGGCAACTCATTTTCATCTTAATGTAGCCAAATTCTGGGATTGCTACAGTAATTAATCACTGGCAGTTAGAGAGTGGTTTACATTCCAAGGTTTATTTGCAAAATCAAAAAACACATTTTAAAAAAATAATAATAAATTAAACATGAAGGCTGTAAAATGAAGGTTGTTTACAACATGCCAAAAGTTTAAGGATAAATAACCTTTAATTTTTCCTTTTTTCCTTTTTTATTGCTCTCACCTTGTGTTGTGTTTTAGTTCTCGTTTGTATTGTCATTCCTCCATTATTGCCAAAGGGTTGCATGGTCTTTCTTCCTTCAGGATAGAGAAGAAATAAAATGGGGGAGAAGAGAATTATAAAGATAGAAAAGTCAAAGAAGAAGGAAATGTGGAGAAATGTAGAGACTAGAACAGTGATCCCGAACCAGTGGCTTGTGAACAACATTTTGGTCACCAACCCCTTGGATGTTGCTCCCAGTGACCTCAAAGCAGGTTCTAATTTTTGAATTCCTTCTTTGAGAGTTTGAGCAAGTTTTGGTTACATAAAAACCAGGTGTACTGCAAAAAAAAAAAAAAAACACCTGTACGCTGCCAGTCCACTTGGGGGCTACCAAATAGCCAATCAGAGCACTTATTTTGCATCACCCAGGAACATTTTTCATGCTTGTGTTGCTCCCAAACTCTTTTTACATCAGAATGTAGCTCATGGGTAAAAAAAAGGTTGGGGATCCCTAGACTAGAAGAAAGGAGAAAAAAAGAATTCTAATAAATAGAGCAAGTAGGATATTATATACTGACAGAGATGAAGAAAGAAGATAAGTGGAAAGTGGAGAAGACTAAGCTAAGAACTTAAGTGTTCTGTGGGGTTTCTGACTCCCCAGACCATCAAAGTCTTCTCCAATCCTTTCATGTGCCAGTTTTTGATCTTGCTCTTTCATTGGATGTTGTTGTTTTTGTCCCTTTCCTCTTTTCTTTTGCTGTCAACTTGTATCTTGTTTTCCACTTCGAGTTTTATTGTGACAAGACCTCAAAAGCTGGTGCCATATCTGGGACCAAGTGCTTGCAGACTGAGTGGCAAGGAGTCAGATTTAGATGAGAACATGACTTGCTTCCTAGTGGCCATGAAGGCAGGTTGAGTTATCGACTTAAGCTACCCAAAGATTCTCAATCTATTCTATTAATCTGTCTAATGGCCCCAGAATATGCAATAAATATGGATCCATCGTTACCCCGGAATGTTAAGTATATTGTTGTGTGTCCCTGTTAATTATAAGACTGTTGTTAAATGTTCCAGTTGAAAAGAATGTTTGATTATGTGGTCAGATCAACTTTGTGAGTGCATTTTCATTAAGATTTGATGTAAATTTCCCTGTAGACTGCAAGTCTTGTCTTCAACAGATAATCTATAGATTTTCAGGTCCAGTCAGTGCAGGTTCTTTATACATAGCGGTGTGTGAATAGTTTAACTCTTTCGCTCCCTTCTTTAACATAACTGACCACAGTGTGGGCCCTCACAATGTGTTCTAGGAAAGTTCTGATGTTTCTGTAAGGTAACTTAAAATATATGTATAATGAATTGGGTCAGTGGTTCCTAATTAGAAAGATGATTTATTGACCCACAATATCTTGAATAAGGTACCTCCTGAGTACAACAGCAGTAAGGCAATATCAGAGCTTAGTGGTGAGAGAAAATTAAAATTCTGTGTATGCAGATTCCCCGTTGAGCCCCCTGACTTGGATGAATTCTGTTCTCGAGCTAGCATTTGTATGAAATAATGGCTCAGTTTAAAGTGTCTTTGCCCAGGCTTAATAAATGTATTAATAGGAAATGACTGGGAATGGAGGAAATAAAACAAAATTCATTATTAAAATGGCAATTAAAAATAACAACAGCAACAACTGAAACTGGAGTTAAACTAAGGTGACCAGATTTTCAGAGTGAAATCCGGGACAGGGTGTAAAATGGCGGCGCACGTAGCAAATTTTTTAGACCCCCCCCCACTGTGCAAGACACACCCACACTAACCGCTCCCCATTTTATATATAAATAAATGAAGTGGCAATTCTGTGTATAATACATCAGAACTCATAGTAGGATGGTACAGAGATTATTTCATATATAAATACCCCCAGAATACATAGTAGGATGGTATAGACATTATTTTATGTATAAATACCCCAGAATTCATAGTAAATTGGTACAGAGATTATTTCATGTATAACTACCCCAGAATTCATAGTAAATTGGGACAGAGATTATTTCATGTATAACTACCCAGGAATTTATAGTAGGATGATACAGAGATTATTTCATGTATAAATACCCCCAGAATTCATAGTAAATTGGCACAGAGATTATTTCATGTATAAATACCCCCAGAATTCATAGTAAATTGGCACAGAGATTATTTCATGTATAACTACCCCCAGAATTCATAGTAAATTGGCACAGAGATTATTTCATGTATAAATACCCCAGAACTCATAATAGGATGGTACAGAGATTATTTCATGTATAAATACCCCCACAATTCATAGTAAATTGGCACAGAGATTATTTCATGTATAACTACCCCCATAATTCATAGTAGGATGGTACAGAGATTATTTCATATATAAATACCCCCAGAATTCATAGTAGGATGGTACAGAGATTATTTTATGTATAAATACCCCAGAATTCATAGTAAATTGGAACAGAGATTATTTCATGTATAAATACCCCAGAATTCATAGTAAATTGGTACAGAGATTATTTCATGTATAACTACCCCCATAATTCATAGTAGGATGGTACAGACATTATTTCATGTATAAATACCCCAGAATTCATAGTAGGATGGTACAGAGATTATTTCATGTATAAATACCCCAGAATTCATAGTAAATTGGGACAGAGATTATTTCATGTATAACTGCCCCAGAACTCATAGTAGGATGGTACAGAGATTATTTCATATATAAATACCCCAGAATTCATAGTAAATTGGTACAGAGATTATTTCATGTATAACTATCCCAGAACTCATAGTAGGATGGTACAGAGATTATTTCATATATAAATACCCCAGAATTCATAGTAAATTAGCACAGAGATTAGTTCATGTATAACTACCTCAGAACTCATAGTAGGATGGCAGAGTGGTAATTTCATGTATAATGGTCCAAGACAGTACTAAGTAAATAATTTTCAGTGATAGAGACACTTACAAGTTACAGCAGATGTGACAATAAGTAAAAACTTTCTTTGTGTACACTGTACAACACTATAAATGTGGACTATATGGAGGGAAAATAGTCAAGAATGTCAAGCAGATTGACTTTACTCTGGGGCAGGGTCTGACTGACCTGGCTATCACTTTGATCCCTGCACTTCACATGGAATTCTCTCATGCCAGCCAGCTTTGTGAGCAGTACTGCTGCTGTGTCTTGCCTCATTCCTTTCCTCCATCTGTACACCACAGGAGACACACTATGCAAGTGAAAATAATCATGCCTCAGTCCTTCATCACAGCTTTCTCGGTGGTGGTGCTTCCGGATTGGCCAATTTGCATAGTGCAGTCTTCTGCTTCGAAGGACCTGCAAAGCTGGCTGCTTGAAGTCCCGGCGATCCAGGGATTTCACACTGGGATGGCCAACGGGGACAATTTGCACGGGGACAGCAGCTCGGAAACAGGGTAGATCCCCGGCAAACGGGGATGAATGTTAACCTTAAATTAGACTGAAGAAGCTACTTGGATTAGTAAAACTTTTTAAAGTAACTCCAGTTGCTTTAGTCTTAATTCTTCTACATACTGTATATATCTTTAAATGTGCCAGAGATTAATTTATCTATGTCTTTCTCATTCCCAAGTCAACAGCTACTTAGCATTTCTAATATAAATGTTTTATTCGATGGGGCCAGCAGTGAGAAAATCCCGCAATTTAATCCTGACAAGAAACTGTCATACACAGGGAGGACAATTATATAATGAGAGACTGGCTTGAATCATGGAGACTTTTGTTAAACAAAATCACCAAGGACAAGTATAGAAACACTGCTTCTTGTGTCATCAAGTCCTGACTACTTGCATTGCACAAATGAGTAATCATCTGTATTTTCTACATGTCGGTATGAACTGCCCTGCAAATCAAAATCTCCTGCTGACTTTAATTAGATAAAATGGAATGCTGATTTATACTCTTTTGTTGAAGTCCAACTTTATTTTCACATCTTGCATGTTTTCATTTTACCAGTATGGATTAATTCCCAAATCTATAAAGCATCTATGAACATTTTCCTATTAAAATGATTATAAAGTAGCATTAACAACACTTGCCTTAAATCAGTTACCTATAGCTGTGAGTTATTCCTGATCTAGGGCAGTTCAAATAATGAAAGCAAACATAAAAAATGGACTAAAAAAAGGTCCATGTGGCTTTCAGACGACGATCAATGATGATGATGACCAATGATGATAATGATTGAGTAGAAGAAGTTATAGTATCAAAATCTCTTAATCACTGTCAACAGAGGGTCCATGCACTTAGCAGTTACACAAGGGGCAACAGTTGGCGTAGGTTGCACTGTGCACCTTGCTGCTCGCTTAAGGGGAAGAGTTTAGTGATGTCATCGGGAGGGAAGCCCTATAGTTAATGCCTGAAATAAACAGGTGGCTCTCCAGACCTTCTTAAACATTGTGCTACCTAACGTGCAATGTTTAATGACTCACAAGCTAGAGGCTGTTCAAAATGATGACCACATGCCACCAACCACACACAGATGAAGGTAAATCTTCTGCATTCTAGAGTGCAAAGTGCTGTTCCACATGGAACAACCCTACAATGCAAAAAACAGAGTGTTTGATGCCCACTTTATCCACTTTGCAAGTCTCTCCAAAGCCTTGTAACTGAGTTGATAGCTAATCCATATATGCATGAAAGTGTGTTTGAAGCAACATTTTGCAGAATTTCTGGTTATCAAAATAACTGATACAAAGCTGTGGTTAATAAAAACCACGTCCAGTGTTCCTTTCATACAAGAGCTTTCTGAGGGGATGAAAGAGGCTGAAATAATTAAGCTCAATTGTCTACTTGGGAAATAATATTACATAGAGCAATTCAGAGAGAAATCACAGCAGTTATGGAAAAAATGTATGAAGTGGTTCTCCTTATCAGGCACATTGACTCAGCCAAGCATAGGTTTTGTGTCCAATAAGAAATATTAATTGATGTAGGTTTTTCTGTAATGTGTGCAGACATTAAAGTCAAAATTCACAAATCCCTGAACTGGGTCACCTGTCTATGAACCCATGCTAACTGCTACTGACTCAAATTAGAATACTTTAATACTTCTGTCACTGTACTTTCAAGAGATTAATTAGACTTCCACTTTTACTGAACCTTTAGTTTGGTCTGTGTTCAGTCGACAAGGAGAATATGTCATTCTATCATTTTATGTGTTGCTTAATGCTGTGTTTGAGTAATCGTCTCTTTCTTAGAACGGTAGGACTATCATTTGCATGTGATGGAAAGTTCTTGGGAAAATATAATAGCCATCTCCAAGTCTTCATAAGGTTAAATCCCAAGGAAGCTAAGTGGGGTGAAAATGTATAGGGTTACTGGCCTACCAGTTAAACATCAGACTAGTAGTCCCACAAGTCTGTTCTCAATCGCGCCTCTTGGATTGCAGGGTTCATTCTACCTCCTTCAAGAATGTTTCATGTTGACTTACTGCCACCATCTTGCTTCTTGCAAACCCAATCAGGAACCCAATTCACTCATCCTTAGTGGCACTGTGTTTATTTTGTTTCAGATCCTTTTTGGTAGGGGTGCACTAACATTAACACCCCCTTGGATTGGAACTTTCATTCTCCTTTAAATCTCAAAATTGTAAAGCAGTAAAGGGACATGCTCCATTAGGAACTTTAATTCATTTTGGTGTCAAAGAGGATATGCGGTTTAGTTAAAAGAGAAATTCATGGGTATGGGAGCTTTTGTTCAACATTATTTGTCTACTTATTTAACCACAGCCATCAGTATCTTCTGTAGAAGGTCATCAATTTGCAACCAAGGAGACATCCCTGAGTTATCTGTGCTGAACGCAGATTGCCATGTGACCAATCACCCAATCTAGTTCATCATAAATATGTTGTCAATCACAGAATTCCCAACATGAATGGAAAATGGGGAAGAATGACTAAGTATAAGGGGAACTCATCGATTAATTCCATGAAGGCTGTCAGAAAATGGGCATTTCTTGAATGTTTCCGCTTGCTCTTTCATATAAGAGCATTTTGTTTTTAAAGTTAAGTCTGTGAGTCAACCTCAAATCCCCAGTAGAGTCTCGAAAATAAAGGAAGTTCTGAGAAATGCTGTTTAATGCAGAAACGAATTCAAAGCTGTTCACTCCATCTGTCAAACTCACAGTAAGAGGCATGAACATAAGGATCCTCCTGGGAGCCAGCAAAGAAACGTAACTGCTTCAAGGCTGATCAGAGGATTTCTGTTTCACTAACCCTGATAAACCAACAAGAAGGTGTCCATAGAATGTCCCTCAAGAGCAATGATGGGGATTATCGTGTCATTTGCATAGGCTCTTGGGGATGATACAGGCTTTGCTGAATGGCAGGAATCTATTCAGTGGAACTGGCTGCTCACCACAGGGCTTCATTTCTGATCCTTTACAATTATGAAGAGCTCTCTCCTCTAAGCTTTTATGTGTCTCTTGCCATTGGATTCCTGCCCTCCATTGTTTCCATTGATGCAGATTTTTATATCTTTGATTTAGGGGTACCACTTAATAAATTCTTATATTTTATCTTCTCAGTCACTCAGACTTTTATCATTTACATTTTTGTATGGACTCAGGCAACAGTAGTTAAACATTTAAGTAAAATTGTAAAATGTAAGCAATAACTTAAGAACAGTCATATCATCCACGGGCAGACAAGCTGGGTCTGCTTAGATTCGGCTGTCCAACTTAGCTGGTGAGTCTCTTTGCATTATACTGCTGATACTAACCTGTCAGTCAGGTCAGGTATTATACCTTGTTTGTCTCACTGTTGGTAAAAACAGCACAGGGGTACAGTTGGTGCTGTTATTTTAACCCAACACCCACTGGCTCTTGTGACAATACTCTGTAGGACATGACATACCCCTTAATGTCAACAATCATGCTGAAGAAAAGAAGAGAAGTGAGATGCTCCTCACTAACCGAATGCACTACTGTGCATTTTTCAGCTGGAAAAAGTTATAGCTGCTGTTGGAACCCACAATGATGTGGTTCGGGGGGGACTGTGGAGGGGTTGGGCTTTTTTCTCAAACCTTTATTCTCCTTTAAAAAAGGAGCTCTGCAACAGAGTAGCCCAGCTAACCCTATTAGGAGCTCACATAAAAAGTAAAATCTCATGTAAAGTGTGCACCCTCTTACAGTGCCTTCAAGTAGGTCCTGATGGATCCCAACCACCATAAGATGAGTAAAGAAGTATAGGCACGCTAGTCGATGTTTAGTCAATTCTCACAACCCTCTAGAAGAGAATAGGCCTTCAAATCGAAGATCCTGGAGATATATCATGGTGTAACAATATTCATAAAGAAGTATCTGCGACCATACCCTGTGCCTGAGCTGAAGTCTATGCCAGCAGCAGCTTTCAGATACACTCTTATACCAATACACTATTTATACTAAAGACCTTCCTAAATAAAACCAACATATAACTTTCTATATAGATCGGAATCCCTCCATATTGGCCAGAAATTGTTGTTGGGCAACAACAAACTAATAAATAACCAACCAACCACCAACCAACCAACAAGAGTCTGTTAAATCTCATCCCTAGCCAAGTCACCCACAGATGAGAAGCATATAGGCCTCTTGGTTGCATGTGTAAACTGTCTCTTGTATACTTAGCACTCATAATCATAGTTCTCTTTCCTAACTTTCTATTACAGAATACTTTAGACATGGGTTGGGACACCCAACATTATTACTGCTGTGTTCACTACACTACAGTATTTCAGTGTTTACTTTTTATTGCTTGATTGATAATAATGTAATATGATTCTGGAATACAGAGGTCAGGGCATGCCATAGTTAAACACGGAGGCTGTGCACAGCAGTTTTTCATCATTGTCCATGTTGTGCTACTTCTTAGGTAGAATTATGAGGCCCCAGCACTGTCCTAAAATTTCATACTGATAATGACTCAAATGTCTTTCCACTAAATGTTAGCTTGAATAAAAAGGGAAATGATTGTGTCCAATAAGGCACGATAAGGTAGAAGATAAGGACAGAGCCCATTTAAAACTTCCAGTACCATTCAGTTATTGGCTCTCTTTCTTGCAAGACAACCAATGAAACTCTCTCTTAGATAAGAGACTGCAGGAACAGCAATTAAGCTCCTCACTTCTATAGTCTCCCAGTCACAAATCCTGTCTGTATTGGTCCAAACTTAGGACACATACGGTTTAAGGGGGATGGGCTAATGGCTGCACTAGGGTCAAGGAAGTTTGAATAATGATGTTGCCTTTCTTTATTATTAGTAGGGTTGTGAAATGATAAAATATGCAATGGACCGGCACACCGATAATTATTCCACTATGCACTCCTTCACCTTCACCCCCGTAACACTAGATGAAGTTAGCAAACATCTAGCCTGCTCAAAACACACAACCTGCTCCCTTGACCCCATACCCTCTCGCCTCCTTTATCCAATATCTGATAAACTCTCTCCTGTACTTACCCACCTATTTAACCTTTCGCTCTCTACTGGTACTTTTCCATCTTTATACAAACAAGCACTAATCACTTCTATCCTCAGAAAACCTTCCCTTGATCCCAGCTCTCCTGCTAACTATCTTCCAATTTCCCTTCTTCCATTCGCATCCAAATTACTGGAAAGGCTTTTTTTACAAACGCCCGATCCAGCATCTCACTCACAACTCCCTTCTCAACCCCCTGCAATCTGGCTTCCGCCCAACACATTTAACTGAAAGTGCACTCACAAAAGTAACCAATGATCTTCTCCTGGCAAAGTCTAAAGGTCACTATTCCATACTAATCCTTCTAGATCTCTCTGCAGCCTTTGACAAGGTTGACCACACACTCCTCCTACACATTCTATACTCAGGTGACATTCACGGTTCTTTCATAATTTACATCTTATCTGTCTGACTGTTACTTTAAAGTTTCCTTCTCTAACTCTACTTCTAATACGTTTTCTCTCTCTGTTGGAGTACCTCCAGGCTCTGTTCTAGGCCCTCTGCTGTTCTTGCTCTATACTAGTTTGCTAGGAAAACGTATTCAGTCATTTAGACTTCAGTATCACCTCTCTGCTGATGACACTCAACTCTACTTGTCTACTCCTGACCTCTCTCCTTCTGTCCTTTGCCAGGTTACAGACTGTCTCTCTGCTGGATGTCTCAGTGCCACCTGAAACTAAATCTTTCTAAAACAGAAATCATTATATTTCCTCCAAGATCTTCCTCTGTCCCTCAGATATCACTCACAGTAAACACCACCACCTATCATTCCACCAAACAGGCACACTGCCTAAGAGTTATCCTAGACTCTCGTCTTTTTCAGCACACATCCAAACACTTGCAAGAGCTTGATGTATTCGGCTGTACAACATTGCCTGAATATGACCATGACCACCTTGGCTACTGCAACCTACTCCTTGTAGGTATTCCAACACGTCACCTCTCACAACCCCAATCTTTTCTAAATGCTGCTGCTAGACTCATTCATCTATCTCACCGCTGCTCCCATATGCATGTCCCTTCACTGGCTCCCAGTCACCTCTAGAATCAGATTCAAATTACTAACACTTACTGTACATTCGAGGCCCTTAACAGTGAGGCCCCTTCCTATATTTCATCTCTGATCTCCAAATACTCTCCTTCATGCAACCTTCGCTCTGCTTCTGATCTTCCCTCACGTCTCCTCACTTCTGCCCATTCTCATCTATAAGACTTCTCTCAGGCTTCTGCTTCTCTGGAACTCTCTGCCTCGAGCTGTCAGACTTTCTCCTTCTTTCCAAACTTTCAAATGTTCCTTAAAGGCCCACCTGTTTAGAGAAGCTTATTTAATGTACCTTAATTATTCAATCATTGCTGTATCGTAAATTACAAAATTGTTTCTAAAATCTTAATGTCTCAATTGTACCCTAACCTTTAGTTGTAAACTCTCATGTGTAGGGTCCTCTAATCTTATTGTCCTCTGTAAACCCTAGTTTGTTATCCACCTTTTATTCCCTGTTGGTTATAAACTAAGGTAAAGCACTGCGTAACTTGTTGGCACTATATAAATAAATGATGATTCCTGGCCTGATTAATAATGTTCCTCATATGACTTATATTTCAATAATTTTTTTATGATTACAAACCCCAGAGATCCATGAAAATGCATGACTACTTTCCCTTAATAAAATCATCATTGCTATTTAAATATGCCCTTTCTTTTCCTTCAAACCCTTATAAATATTAAATCTGAGATACCAGCTATTTTTGTCCTTTCCATATTTCCCTTTTGTTTGTGCTGCAAAATATCAGCAAAGACTGTTTAATGGAATTTTCTAATGTTGGGAACCCAAAGGGTTAACTTTCCCTACGGCTTAGGGAGTCCTAGTTGGGAGACAGCCTTTCTGTAATTCTGAGATTTCTCAATAATGGGTTTCCGGATAACAGATCCGATGCCTTTACCATAAAACTATGGCATATTCCCCTGTACTAAGCACAATTCAGCAGGAACAGCCCCTAAGTTTGCTCATAGTCTGTACAGAGATATCCCATAAATAAAACTATGGCAGCATAGGTATTCCTCTGTACTAAGCACAATTCAGCAGGAACAGTCCCTAAGTTTCCTCATAGTCTGTACAGAGAGATCCCATAAAACTATGGCAGCATAGGTATTCCCCTGTACTAAGCACAATTCAGCAGGAACAGTCCCTAAGTTTGCTCATAGTCTGTACAGAGAGATCCCATAAAACTATGGCAACATAGGTATTCCCCCTGTACTAAGCACAATTCAGCAGGAACAGTCCCTAAGTTTGCTCATAGTCTGTACAGAGAGATCCCATAAAACTATGGCAACATAGGTATTCCCTGTACTAAGCACAATTCAGCAGGAACAGTCCCTAAGTTTGCTCATAGTCTGTACAGAGAGATCCCATAAAACTATGGCAACATAGGTATTCCCCCTGTACTAAGCACAATTCAGCAGGAACAGTCCCTAAGTTTGCTCATAGTCTGTACAGAGAGATCCCATAAAACTATGGCAACATAGGTATTCCCCCTGTACTAAGCACAATTCAGCAGGAACAGTCCCTAAATTTGCTCATAGTCTGTACAGAGAGATCCCATAAAACTATGGCAACATAGGTATTCCCCCTGTACTAAGCACAATTCAGCAGGAACAGTCCCTAAGTTTGCTCATAGTCTGTACAGAGAGATCCCATAAAACTATGGCAACATAGGTATTCCCTGTACTAAGCACAATTCAGCAGGAACAGTCCCTAAGTTTGCTCATAGTCTGTACAGAGAGATCCCATAAAACTATGGCAACATAGGTATTCCCCCTGTACTAAGCACAATTCAGCAGGAACAGTCCCTAAGTTTGCTCATAGTCTGTACAGAGAGATCCCATAAAACTATGGCAACATAGGTATTCCCTGTACTAAGCACAATTCAGCAGGAACAGTCCCTAAGTTTGCTCATAGTCTGTACAGAGAGATCCCATAAAACTATGGCAACATAGGTATTCCCTGTACTAAGCACAATTCAGCAGGAACAGTCCCTAAGTTTGCTCATAGTCTGTACAGAGAGATCCCATAAAACTATGGCAACATAGGTATTCCCCCTGTACTAAGCACAATTCAGCAGGAACAGTCCCTAAATTTGCTCATAGTCTGTACAGAGAGATCCCATAAAACTATGGCAACATAGGTATTCCCCCTGTACTAAGCACAATTCAGCAGGAACAGTCCCTAAGTTTGCTCATAGTCTGTACAGAGAGATCCCATAAAACTATGGCAACATAGGTATTCCCTGTACTAAGCACAATTCAGCAGGAACAGTCCCTAAGTTTGCTCATAGTCTGTACAGAGAGATCCCATAAAACTATGGCAACATAGGTATTCCCCCTGTACTAAGCACAATTCAGCAGGAACAGTCCCTAAATTTGCTCATAGTCTGTACAGAGAGATCCCATAAAACTATGGCAACATAGGTATTCCCCCTGTACTAAGCACAATTCAGCAGGAACAGTCCCTAAGTTTGCTCATAGTCTGTACAGAGAGATCCCATAAAACTATGACAGCATAGGTATTCCCTGTACTAAGCACAATTCAGCAGGAACAGTCCCTAAATTTGCTCATAGTCTGTACAGAGAGATCCCATAAAACTATGGCAACATAGGTATTCCCCCTGTACTAAGCACAATTCAGCAGGAACAGTCCCTAAGTTTGCTCATAGTCTGTACAGAGAGATCCCATAAAACTATGACAGCATAGGTATTCCCTGTACTAAGCACAATTCAGCAGGAACAGTCCCTAAGTTTGCTCATAGTCTGTACAGAGAGATCCCATAAAACTATGCCAACCTAGAAATGAGTATAGTGGATCTTTAGTTAATGGTTATATAGGTTAGTTAAAAGACTCATGTGAGAGAATTGACTTAAACAAAGATTTTTTCTTATTTTTAGCTGGGGATAAAGAACAATCTGATCAGAGGCAAAATAAATGCATTTCTACATTTCGGTGCTTAGATAATTGCAGTTTATTAGATGAGACAGGAAGAAATGACATTTCCATCATTCTGCACATTCATCTGCTAGAGAAACAGAATACTTAGCCATTGGCTCCAGATTAGATTTCTCATTCTGGTGTAAGATTCTGCCTCCCTCATTCCCACTTTATTAACTCTTCGCTCCAGATATACAAAAGGCTACACACAAGCCGTTTATTGCATGCTTTATGATTCCTAATTAAATAACGCTCTGGCTTCATGAATATTTTCAATATCTACGGCCGATCAGAAGCATCTGCACTGCCTCAGTTCAAAGGGAAGGCAACCTTTAATTTTGCTTTCCACATGTTGCAGATTGAAGTCTGAACAACATTGCAGCTGGTCCATGTTTCCTTATGATTTGGCAATAGTTGTACTGCATTTATAGGGGCAAATTTACCCAGGGTCGAATATCAAGGGTTAATTAACCCTCGATATTCGACTGCCGAATTGAAATCCTTCGGCTTTGAATATCGAAGTCGAAGGATTTAGCGCAATTCGTTCGAACGATTCAAAGGATTTTAATCCATCGATCGAAGGATTATCCTTCGATCAGAAAATTGTTAGGAAGCCTATGGGGACCTTCCCCATAGGCTAACATTGGCCTCAGTGGGTTTTAGGTGGCGAACTAGGGGGTCGAAGTATTTTTTAAAGAGACAGTCGAACGAATAGTCAAACGATTTGTACTTCGAATCATTTGAACCGAAGTCGAAGGTCGAAGTCGAAGGTCGAAGTAGCCAATTCGATGGTCCAAGTAGCCAAAAAAAACATTCGAAATTCAAACTATTTTTCCTCTATTCCTTCACTCGAACTAAGTAAATGGGCCCCTTAGTGTCTCTTTTTACCTTTCTTACTCCTGTTCTTCCTTCATTCCAATATTCCGAGAATTCAGCAGGAACAGCCATGGATGTTTTCTATTACCCCCCAAAACTGTTTCTCCCATTAGAAGTGCCATCTAACAGAGCCAAGTTGGGACACGTGCATAATAAAAGATTGCACTGGTTCTCTCATTATGCACATGCGTGTGATGTAAGACTAGGGGATGCTCCCTATACGCACGTCGGAATAGTCAATCAAATTAACATTATGAGGACGCCCACTAACTTTAATGTGGGCGTCAAAATTGACTCATATTGACGCGGGCGTCAAAATTTATGTAGGCGTCACATTTGGTGTTTCGGGAATTTTCCATCATTTTGCGAATTTCACAGGAAATTCGCAAATTTTTCGGGACAAATTAGTCCAATAATTGATTAGGGCGCATCATGGGTCAAAAGAAAATTGTCGGGTTAAACTAGTCCAATAACTGGTTAAGGTGCGTCGCGCATCAAAAATAATTTGTCGCCCATAGAGTTTAATGTATTTGATAAAAATTTCGCTGGCAGCGAAGCGAAACAGGTTAAATTCAACCATCCGTAGTGCACTTCTTTAATCCAATTTAATCTTTGCCCTACGTGATACGGCCCCCGTACAGTATCTGTCCTTTCAGTCCAGGAACAAATTGGTGAATTACCAAAGAGTATTGGTCAGTCTATGGCCACAGTATCTTTATCAGATTTAAATACAGATATGGGACCTGTTATCCAGAATGATCAGGACCTGGGGTTTTCCAGATAACGGATCTTTCCATAATTTGGATCTTCATACCTTAAGTCTACTAGAAAATCATATAAACATTAAATAAAGCCAATAGGCTGGTTTTGCTTCCAATAAGGATTAATTATATCTTAGTTGGGATCAAGTACAAGCGACTGTTTTATTATTACAAAAAAGGAAGTAATTTGGAAAAATTTGGATTTTTCGGATAAAACTAAGTCTATGGGAGATGGCTTTTCTGTAATTCAGAGCTGTCTGGATAACGGGTTTGTGAATAACAGATCCCATACCTGTAGTTATTATTTTTCTACAAAATACAAATGACACACTTGATATCATACTATACACCAGTATATGGCACAGTAGCTCAGTGTGAGGCCTCCTATCCAGGTATATGAGTATAACTCTTGCATCTCCAGCCATCCAACAGAACAGGAGCCAGAGAGAGCGGATCCATGTCGCTTACATTAGGAGCCTCTAACTGACAGGTGAGGTCAGACTTCTGTGTTTATTCATAATATCAAACATGACCGAAACAGATGGTTAATCCCTTCCTCAAACAGCACATTCCCATCCAGAACTTACTCGAAAGTCGAGAGCAAATATTTAATCTGCAGCGAGCGGAAGCCGCAGTATTTAAACATCACTTGGTCAGTCAGTAAATCTGCGCAGCCAAATTGCATTGACATAATCGCAGGAAACGCGGCGAAGATTCGATCAGACTCTCTGCATATAATCCTGCCGCTGCTGAGAGCAGCCACGCTTGCTGGGAAATTGAAAATCTTGTAAAACATAAAGTTAATAGGGGATTGGATATTACTGGAAGTACCTGCGCAACTTGCAGTTATCCGTGTTTTATAGCAAGTGATTGAGCCATGTAATGCCGACATGTCTGCTTAAGGGATGTAATTATAGTTCTGTTATTTCCTGTGACAGATAGATATTTGATATAGACAGACAGATGGATACCTAGATAAATGATAAATTGATAGATGAATTATTGACCAAGCACCCAGAAGAAAAGAGAGAGATGATAAAGAAAGTGTCAGGACTTTTCAAACTCTGGACTCTGTGCTGAGTTACCTGTGTACTTACCTGTTGTGCCACTGGTGGTACTTAGTCTTGTCTTGTTCTTTATTCTTGTTGTTCATGGTATACTCCTGTCTTCTGCCTTATCTCTCCGCCCATCTTGTTATCCCCATCTGTTTCTCATGATCCATTCCTGACCCTTTATAAGCCTTCCCCTGACCTCTGCCCAGTGCTTGGTCATTAAGCTGTTCCTGTGACCTTGCCACTGTTTCCTGTAATTTCTAATCAAGTTCCTAGTTCTCCTGACCCCCTCTGGTTCCTTGTTCCTGATTCCAAGTCCTGTTTCAGTTCCTGGCTTGTTCCTGTACCCTTGTGTCCCTCCTTGTCTGCTTTTTGGATTTCCCATTTCTGACACCAGGCCTGTCCCTCAACTTCATTTGTCTGCTGCTTGCCTTGACTCTTTGGCCTGATTCTGGACTGTGTCTCTGCCTTCTGATTTCTACTATTTCAAGTTTGTATATACATTGTGAGCACCGTTACTTGCATCACTTCTCTAAGATTATTAAAGTATTCGTTCACCATTATTATGGATTCTGACTTCCGTAATGCTGTGTACAGCCAGGGTTACCTAATCTTCAGGCTCCCAACTTCCTGGTACTCCAGGACATCTCCCCAGAGAAGAAGTGACAGCTCAAGGCAGAGAGTTCCAGAGAAAAGCAGAAGCCCAAGAGAAGTCTTGTATACGAGAATGGGCAGAAGTGATGAGAGAAGAGAGGCAAAGGTCAGAAGCAGAGCGACGGTTGCGTGTAGGAGAGTATTTGGAGATCAGAGATGAAATATAGGGAGGGGCTTCACTGTTAAGGGCCTTAAATATAAGTGTGAGTAGTTTGAATTTGATTCTAGAGGAGATTGGGAGCCAGTGAAGGGACATACATTTGGGAGCAGCTGATGTTGAGCGGTGAGATAGATGAATGAGTCTAGCAGCCGCATTTAGAACAGATTGGAGTTGTGAAAGGCAACTTGTTGGAATACCTGTGAGGAGTAGGTTGCAGTAATCAAGGCGGGAGATGATGAGAGACTGAATAAGGGTTTTGGATGATTCGGAATGAGATATGGTCTTATATCGGGCAATGTTGCAGATGAATACGACAAGATTTTGCAAGTGTTTGGATATGAGGTGAAAAAGACAGGTTTGAGTCTTGGATAACTCCTAGGCAGCGTCCCTGTGTGGTGGAATGAAAGGTGGGGCGGTTTACTGTGAGTGATATCTGAGGGACAGGGGAAGATCTTGGAGGAAATATAATGAGTTCTGTTTTTGAAAGGTTCAGTTTCAGGTGGCGCTGTGACATCCAGGAGGAGACAGCAGAGAGACAGTCTGTAACTTGGGAAAGGAAAGAAGGAGAGAGATCAGGAGTAGACAAGTAGAGTTGGGTGTCATCAGCATAAAGGTGATACTGAAGTCCAAACGACTGAATAAATTTTCCTTGCGAAGTAGTATAGAGCGAGAACAGCAGGGGGCCTAGAACAGAGCCTTGAGGAACTCCGACAGAGAGAGGGAACGTAGTAAAAGTAGAGTTAGAGAAGGAAACTTTAAAGGAACAGTCAGACAGATAAGATGTAAACCATGAAAGAGCAGTGTCACGAATGCCAACTGAATATAGAATGTCTAGCAGGAATGTGTGGTCAACTGTGTCAAAGGCTGCAGAGAGATCTAGAAGAAAGAGTAGATCATTGGTTACTTTGGTGAGTGGAGTTTCAGATCAGTGTGATGGGTGGAAGCCAAATTGCAGAGGGTCGAGAAGGGAGTTGTGAGTGAGATGCTGGGTCCAGCATCTCACTCCAGAAGGGAAACTGGATGATAATTGGCGGGAGAGCTGGGATCAAGGGATAGGAGTGATTAGTGCTTGTATAAGTATGGAAAAGTACCAGTATAGAGTGAAAGGTTGAATAGGTGGGTAAGTGCAGGAGAGAGTGTTTCAGAGATTGGATAAAGGAGGCGAGAGGGTATGGGGTCAAGGGAGCAGGTTGTGGGTTTTGAGCAGGCTAGAAGTTTGCTAACTTCATCTAGTGTTGCAGGGGTGAAGGAGTGCAAAGTGGATGTGAGTAGACTGCACGTTAATCTGAGATTATTGTCAGACGGTATGCTCAGTCTAATGGGATCGAAGTTCTTGGCCAGTTATATTAATGGGTGGGGGGGCATAGGAGTGAGTTAAATGGGGCAAACAGTCACTGAGGTTTAGAGGACAAAGTGGAGTTTAAAGAAGAGAAGTACTGTTCTTTAGCTATTGATAGATCTCGATTGTAGCAGGAGAGCATGAATTTGAAGTGGATGAAGTCAGGATCCCATTTGTAATGTATGGAGCTGTTCTGCCATGTTACATGCACATGGATAGATTATAGATAGGTGAAAAATGTGTTTATTATTTGTTAAAAAAAATGAATTGCAGTGCAAAACTGTAATCTGGAAAGAAATGCTCAAATGTTTATAAACCAGCCCTGCTAAGTTCTATTACTTTCCTGGCCTAGGGAAAAACACCCTTGCTCTGTAAATTCTACCGTTGGCTTCCAAAATGAGGATAATTTCGAATAGCTCCCAGCTATGCTCATTTTACCTTGGACAGTTTCCCATGTTGTAGAGAGAACAAAACAACTGGAATACACTAATGAACCAAACAAGTAAATGAGCTGTAAATAGTATTAGACTAACTAATGTTAAAATTCACCCCCTGTGCATAAACACAAAGATCCCATTTCAGCTTGTTGGCTCATCCCCAAGAATATCGAACCAGCCTTGCTCCAGCTATGATCCATAATTCTGCTTGCATCTTTCCAGTCTGGCACATTGGCTCGATTGACCACAACAAACTCTTCTATTGATGTGTCTTTCTCTTGTCGTATTGGAATATCCATAAACTTTATTTTCAGCTTGATTAACTCCCTAGGTGTTTTACTGGAAACTGCATCATACCTATTTACTAGGTTTCCTTATCTGCCAGCAATTAAGACTTCAGTAAAAGTCCTTAGAGAACCAACCTTTTACCAAGAACCACAAAAAGAAGTATTTCATCCGGTGTCCCTTTTGGTTATTAAAAAGGGGAAACAATCCTCCGTATGTGAAGTTAGTAATTTTACTTACATGTTCTTCAAATAATTTAAATTGCCCCCCCAGTTGTCATCCCATACCAACCAAAGGTCATTTGTTGGCAACTGGGAGGTGAGGTGGTCATGTCAATGCAGTCTTCTGCTGCTCAGATAACTTCCCCACCAATTGTAATGGCAAGTTAGCTTCAATCTATAGCTGTTATCAAGTGAGAATATGTGGTCAGTGGAAGGGTCAGTTAAAATGTTATGGTTTTAAATTAAGCCTTTTATTTACTCTACCAGCCCAGAGGTTCAGCAGCCCTGTGGCAGTAATGATCCAGGCCTTCAAAGATGCACCAAGCAGCTCCCCATCTTGGATATTGTTAGACATTGCTTTATGTGTCAGTGGCACTGCACATGCTCATTGTGCTCTGGGCTCAAATTTCACCATTCCATAGGGCAGTGATCCCCAACCACTGTCTCATAAGCAACATGCTGCTCTTGGACCCCTTGGATGTTGCTCCTAGAGGCCTCAAAGCAGGAGCTTATTTTGAATTCCTGGTTTGAGGGCAAGTTTTAGTGGCATAAAAACACAAAGAGCCTCCTGAAGGCTGACAGTCCACACAGGGGCCTTCAAATAGGCAATTATGGGCCTTACTTGGAAACCCAGGAACATTTTTCATGCTTGTGTTGCTCCCCAACTCATTTTATATTTGAATGTGTATAACAGGTTAAAAAGGTTAGGGACCCCTGACATAACCACTAAATGCAACCAAACATGACCCTAAGAGATTTTCAAAAGTGCTGATCTGCACTCCGCCATCCATTTACCCCCAAATTTTATAGTATTGTAGATCTACTAAGCTTTTAAATCTACCAAAGGAGAAACTATTTACAAAGGGTTTTCCAGGGTTTTGAGAGTGAATCTGCTATCAGTTTATGCAAAATTTATATACCTGACCATCTGACCATTGAGTACATCAGTTTAAGGTATTTCAGAAATACTATGAATGACAATGTAGCAAAGGTCTAAACATATGTCCAGGGGTTTTCGAAGGTGTTAAGTTTCACTCTGCCATCTTTTTAATCATTTCACATGGATCCCATCTAATCAATGAAATAGCACCATTCTATAGTATCAAATAACTGCTTATCAAGGCATTGTGAGATAAGACAAAGCATGCTTGTTCATATTTGCTGAGCTCCAGTCAATGTTTTAATCCAAATCCACATGCCTGCTATTTAACCAAAGAGATTGTGTGGTCACATTGTATCTTGAAAACTAATCAGATGTGTATTCAAGGGCTCTATTTGTCTGCAAACCTTATTAGTTAACTTGCCACTATTAAGTAGAGGTCCAACTAGGCATGGCACTACATAGCATTGGAGACCTTCTCAGCAGCGCTAATGTTTCTATTATTTACTATCTTAAATAAAAAAAAATATATATAAACATAAAATATCAAATTGTGGGTGCAATGGTAAATTCATCTCATCTATACACAAGTGAAAATAGTGCAAACACCACATCCACAGTAAAAATAAATAACTTCCAGTGTAATCACTAGATTGATCTCTTTTCCAAATATAGACTAATGGCTTCCCACCATACATGCTTTATCTTCATTTCTGTACATCTCAGCCTTTGTAACATGGCAGAACAGCTCCATACATAACATATGGGATCCTGACATTAATTGGAAGAGCGGGGTGATTTGTATGCTGGTTTGGGCATTACAGTCAAAAAAATGAGCCCAAGTGTTGCTGCTAAGAATGAGAGGTGGCGCACAGGAGCACATGGAGACCGTTAAATTAATGGGTTGCAATGTAAATTGTATTTGAATCTGTAAGTTATTACTATATAATGAATGATATATAGTTGAATGTTGGTAGAATATTGGGTGTCTCTTTGATATTTGCCTATGATTAAGGGAGTGGTTCCCGAAACACGTAGGGTGTTGGATCCTTGTATGAACCTGGAATAAAAGCATATTCCATGTACCGGAGTGCCGTCCTTCTTTTTTGATGTCTAAGTGAGTTTCAGCAGTGGGGACGCTGCGCACAGAGCACCCGATTGGAGCAGCAAATAGGGAGTGTGAACTTGGAGCAGTCCCCCCTTGTGAAGTCAAGTCTCTTTGATATCAGCCTTACTTCATGTCACAGTATAAATATGAAGACATTGGTTTAAGATAAATGTATGATGTCATGATAGTGATGCCACCCGTCTAGTTTTGACCTGGACAACCCAGTTTTCAGAAGGGCTGCCTGGGTCAAGCCTGCCTCCAAATAAGGAAAACCAGGCAGTATCCCCCTCCATTGACATGTTGATTAACCAATCCCTGGTTTGCACGTCATAACTCCGCCCCCTAACAGCAATTGCCCGCTCATGAGCTCACTGTCATGCCCCATTGCAATACTGACCTGCTCTGTGATGTCCACCCCCTGCCTGGATCGCAGGCCAGTTAAAGATGCCAACCCTATGGCATTATTAGCTTTAAGACAATTAAACAATAATCCAGAGTCCCTTATGAATTGAAGTGTAGTGCTCCCTTTTCCCCTAGGATGCGATTGGATTTGGAGGTTTTCCCAGGTTAGGGACTTAATAGTGACCCTGAAAGTTACCTTACCAGTTGTCTTGTAACATGGGGAGAAGCAGGAGCTCAGCAGTGTCCCCTTCTTACTTCCTATGCCTGGTCAATCATTATTTTACTACTGTTTCATTTTACAATAGATGGTCCCATGATTGGTTGAATCTATTAATTCATGTAAAATATCATTGTTAATAAACACGTGAGGCCTTCTTTTCTCAGTAGTGCTGTCTTGTGCGGGTTGTTGGGTGAGGTCCCAATGTGGGGATAAGGAGGTCTTGGTCTTGACACTGCATTTATCAAGTGTTTGCCCTGCTTACAGGCTATTACTGGACAATGTAATGGGTTAGGTTATTCAAAGCATTTTATCTCCAACTAGAGAGTTACAAATACTTGTGTGGACAGTACCCAATTTGTGCCACACCTATTGTAACCTTAGTGAAGGCTTAAAGGGACAGTAACACCCTACACACACAAAAAAAAACATTTATTCACTGAGTTTGCAAATCTTTTTTTTTTGTAAAATGGTCTAGGAAATATTCCAGCTCTCTAAATCATGCAGGTTGACCTAGGCTTTGTCAGCTACCAATTAGTCTTATCTTGCTTGTTAGTCATCTGTTTTCTTTTGTAACTTGGTTATATTATTAAGGACAATAGACATAGCAGACATACAGTATAACTGCAACAGACATACAGTATAACTGCAACAGACGGATCAGGATTAACAAGATAGTCTTTTCCATAAGGGTGCAGTGTAGAGAGATTCCAGCTGGGTAAATTATTGCAAACCCTTGAGTTCCCACATGGCTCTTATCTCTAGAAATTGGGGGGTTGTACTCCTAACTGCTGTTAATTATTTTAGCCACCTCCCCAAATGTAAGGGAGATATTGCTTTCCATCTAGAGGCTGGTGTAAATTGGGCACTATGCCGTCGTCTTTTAGCTGCTTCCATCCAAGGCACAAAAATCCAAGTAGGTGACGTTCATACTCATTGATATCTGCCTTTCATATTATTATTATTAAGTGTAATGGAATAATACAGCGATGAAGTCTTTCCGGGAACCAAATTGAGAGAGGTTATTAAAGAACGGAAATAATTCAGATTAATATGAGCAAGATATCCAGTCTAATGGGAGAATTCACCACTAGAGGGTGCCGGGTAGTTGTTCTGCATCCTATGGCCTTCAGACTGTGAAAGTTCTGCAGCACAGATAAACATCAAGTCAGATCTTTGCAGATTATTTTCTTTATCCTTTGGGAATCCAGCCGAGGCCGTTACAACATCCAATTAGTAATGCCTGCAACACGAATAAAATAAGAAAAGAAAAACTCTGTTAAGTGCCATTACTTTCCTTTTCTCCTTCATTTAAATGTAAAATACTTGCCCTTTGCTTAATGAATTGATTAGGAATCACCTGGATCTCACCAGATATTACATTTTGCCTACATTTCCAAATAAAACAATGTAGTATATACTGCATTGCTGCTGTTGAGACGAATTGTTAAGCTCGGCTTTCCTTTCCACAAAATCATTTGCATTTCTCATTGATAAAGGATTTTTATGAGAGCTGAGCATCAGCTCATACACCAGCATCAGAGGGGCTCCTGGGAAAACCTAAATTGAAGTCCTTTATAGGCCAGTGCTAAACGTATACATCAGAATATTCCCTAATAAAAAACGAACAAGCAAGTCATAGCCACCCCAACCATTTATTGCCAGACATGAATGGTGTTTCTACTAATAACTAGGAGCTAGCATCTAGATCAAAGATCCCCAACCTTTTGAACCTGTGAGCAACATCCAGAAGTAAAAAGGAGTCAGGGAGCAACACTTGCATGAAAAATCTGCTTGGGGTGTCAAATAAGGGCTGTGATTGGCCATTTGGTAGTCCCTATTTGGATTGTCAACCTACATTGAGGCTCTGTTTGGCAGTGCACCTGGTTTTTATGCAACCAAACTTGCCTACAAGACTGGAATTCAAAAATAAGCCCCTGCTTTGAGGCTACTGGGAGCAACATCCAAGGGGTTGGAGAGCGACATGTTACTCACGAGCTACTGGTTGGGGATCACTGATCTAGATTAAAGGTCCACTGATTATACTGTTATCTGTTATACTCCATGAGTACTGTATGAAGTAGCTTCTCTCTGCTGTCATTACTACTTCTACTCTTCTTTGAAGGCTTTGTACTAGGTTTTGTAACATTCTTGGTGGGATTTGTACCCATTCATCCAAAAGAGCATTGGTGAGGTTGGGCATTTGTGTTGGATGGTTAGGCCTGGCTTGCAGTTGGAATTTCATTACATGCCAAAGGTGTTTATATGGATTGAGATCAGGGCTCTGTGTAGGTCAGTCAAGCTCTTCAGATGAGGAAATGCAATTGTAGAAGGAATGTCCGGATAATTTTTCAGGCATATGGTGGATACATATAAAGGGTATTACTACCAAAAGTACACTTTTTGGTTTTAAAAATTGCAGGTTAGCACTATGGCACATTATTATGAGGTTTATACATGATTCATTGGGTGCAAGTCTGCTGCACTGATTGATAGCCTGGTGAGAACCCTGTCATTAACACCAGTTTGAGGGTGGTGTTAGCTGAAAGATTCCCCATTGTAGGATGGACTCATTGGTGCAACTATAGGGAAGTGCAAGGAATGCCTTTGCCCATCAGTGGCTTCAATGTGTGCATCCATTTATTAAATAAAGGGGTGGTTCGCCTTTAAGTCAACTTTTCTTATATTATAGAATGGCCAATGCTAAACAACTTTTCAATTGGCCTTCATTATTTATTTTTTTATAGTTTTTGAATGATTTGCATTTTTCTTCTTACCCTTTCTAGCATTTTAAAAACAAATGCTCTGTAGGGCTACAAATTTATTGATATTACTACTTCTTATCACTCTCCCTCGACCTCGCCTTTTTTTATTCAAATGAATGCACGGTTGCTAGGGTCATTTGGACCCTAGCAAGCAGATTGCTGTAATTTGGAAACTGGAGAGTTGCTGAATAAAAAAGCTAAATAATTCAAAAACCAGAAATAATAAAAATGGTCTCAGAATATCATTCTCTACATCAGGGGCCCCAACCTTTTTACACATGAGCCCTATTCAAAAATAAAAAGAGCTGGGGAGCAACACAGGCATGCAAAAAGATCATGGGGTGCCAAATAAGGGATGTGATTGGCTATTTGGTGGCCTCTATGTGGACAGGCAGCCTACAAGAGACTCTGTTTGGGAGTACACCTGGTTTTATACAACAAAGACTTGCCTCCAAGCCTGGAATTCAAAAATAAGCACCTGCTTTGAGGAGCAACATCCAAGGGGTTGGCGAGCAACATGTTGCTTGCGAGCTACTGGTTGGGGATCACTGCTCTACATCATACTAAAAATGAACTCAAAGGTGAACAACCCCTTTAACCATGTGGTTCCAGTCAAAAATAAGCTGTAGAATGGGTCATCTTTCCCAAGGTATATTTGCATCACATACCCTACAGTGCAGACTGGTGACAAGGGACAATTGTGTTGAGTGTAATGACTAGCACAAAACCTTCCAATTCATATAGAAAAAAAATCCCTCAAATTTGTGTTCAGTTATGAGCCCATCTGGGCAAAGTATTCATCAAATGTGCTGTAGAGCTGAATCTTGGCCAACAGAAACCATTGTCCTCTCCACTTGATTCTATTTCACCTGGTAAAACAATTAAAAAGCCTTTAAAATTCAGAAAATTCTGAAAAAAGCTAGTAAATACGCTGGGGCACACCTGGAAATGAGAAACAGAAAATTGTGTTCGCTTCAGATATTATGAATCTTTCATGGCAGGGGTGGGGAATAAAAAGCCATGGCTAGACCTCCCTACACATATGGTTGAAACTTACTAATTGTAATAGAAGTTTTAGTGTCAATATATTTTCATTACAAAAAGGTAACCCTGGGGTTATTCTCTGTATCTCATCACAGCATAAAGTGTTTGATTTGCACAGAGCCAGAAATCATTCAATATTTGATTCTACTCGGAATCGAAGGCAAGCTTTAGTATTTTGCATTAGGAGCTTCATGCCTAGGCCAACACATTCCAAATGTAGAAGGCTTGCCCTATGCCTCAACTCTAGTGATGATCGAATTTGTCCCGTTTTGCTTCACTGAAAAAATTTGTCAAAACGCATTAAAGTCAAAAGACATCAAAATTATTTTGACACAGCGGATTTTTCAACAGCAAAATTTTCTCTGCAGTTTCACAAATTTATTTGCCGCAGTAAAATCTGCCGCAAATTCATGCCTTGCGAATTTATTCGCCCATCACTATTCAACACTGTAACTTTCTGCGAAGAGAGGACAGGTTAAAATCATTATATTTTTCCCTAAATCGGATGCTACCACTCGAGCAATCTGTTTTTTTTTTGCCTTTGCTCTTTGGATCCAACACCTTTTTATTTGATAACTTTTTCTCGCTCCGTTCCCGGGGCACAGCAAAGGACAATCTCCGGCTGATGTTTGTAATCTCTCTCATATATAAAAATGTCATTACGGAAGGTAAAAGGAATCGTTCTGTGAGAGAAATGGAAATCAATAGGGGTTAGCCTTTTTTTTCCCCCTCTTCCCTATCCTGGGACGTGTCCAAGGTTCTTTTGCCTGGTGATGAGAAGAACTCTTTGCAGTATTTTCTCTAAAGGCTGCAGATGTGCCCAATGATGAAAAATCTCTTTGATAAATGGAGGAAAGAAGGATAACGATTCAGTGGAGCACTTCGCTGTGTCGCACGTTCCAGTGATTCCAATCTCCAGGGCACTCAGTCATAATAATGCATGCAGGGTTAATTAGTTTAACCTCTTCGACTCTGAGCCGGGGTAGGAACAGGCGACTTGGACTTTGTTTTTATGTGCATATAAATCATAGATAAACAGCATTTGGATCTATATTCAGTATGCAGCAGAAAAAAACCCTGTGATGCTTCTTTATCACTTGCATGTTCTGATATTGCCGACTTTAATGATTAAAGGGGAACATAACACAGAAACCCATAATATACCCATCACAGTTACCTGTTTCTTCAAAAAGTATCAATAAATGGCATTGTCTATGCTGCAATCCAGCTGGTTAACAGTTCTTCACTTTCTGCATCATTTGACAGGGAAGGAGGGACTAAAACACGGATGTTACAAATTCTAAACATTTTCCAGCTTACAGACAGCATGCAGGAACTACATAACCCACAATGCATTGCACTATGATGTTCCTTTCCTTATTGAAATCACGTGTGCAGGGAATTGTGGGGTTTGGAGGATGCAGGCTGAGGACAGATGGCTGTTGATGCAAAGTAACAGTAGTCAGACAGCTCAGCAAAGTAGTCAGACAGATCAGCAGGAGAGCAGGGGGCTAGGCTTAGGGAACTGTCAGAAACCATTAAAAATCATGAAAAGTCTGCATATTTTTGATGTATATTGCAAAGTTGCTTGAAAAAAAGCTAAAGTTATGTTTTTGTGGAGTTCCCCTTTAATACAGTTTACCCTTGGGGAAGTGAAAAATCCTTGTGCTAATTTAATATACCATTCCTGAATTCCCAATAAATAACAATACGAACAGTATGTACAGTGGGGCTTTCTAACTAATAAAGGGGGAGCAACAATAAAATCGCTAATGAGTTTAATGTGAAAAAAAATCTGCTTTGTTTGCACTAAGTCTAGTAATATATATCAATCATCAAGTAGCATTTACAAGTCACTGTCTTGGAAGCAGACATCTTATTGGTTGCTATGGGTTACTAATAGTGATGGGCATATTTATTCGCCAGGCGCGAATTCGAGGCAAATTCCCGCAATTCGACGCAGGCGAATAAATTCACGAAACCCCCGCGAAAATTCACCGGCGTCAAAAACGAGACACCGACGCCATTTCGCAAATTTTTCAACGATTTTTTTGGGCGAAGCAAAATGCCCCAAATTTGCCCAAACTTGCAGCGGAAACACATTATCACACACACATTCTTGCCATCCAATAGCTGGAATCCCCACAGGTCAGTTCTTACGTCTTCGGAGGAACTGCACAACCATAGGGGAATAGGGATGTAGCGAACTGCCAATTTGGTGTTCGCGAACACCCGCTAAAATCGTTCGATTCGAACGATCGAAGGATTTTAATCGTTCGATCGAAGGATTTTCATTCGAAACGAACGATCGAAGCCATTCGATCGAATGCTTTTCATTCGATCGAATGCTTACAATCGTTCGAACGAATGGAAATCGTTCGATTTTTAGCGGTCGAAGGAATTCGAATGGTCGAATGGTCGAACGATCGAACGCGAACTCATAATGCGAACGTTCCCAAACGTTCGCGAACATTCGGCGGACGAGAACGGTCGAAGTTCGCGCGAACTAGTTCGCGGGCGAACAGTTCGCTAAATCCCTATAGGGGAATATAAAACAGTTGCAGAAGACATGAAGGGTAGGTTCAAAGAAAGACGATACAGTAGTGAGATCATCCATAAGGCAAACAAAAAAATGTTGAAAATATAGATAGGGACACCCTTTTGTTTCCAAAGAATAATAAAAAAACAAAACCATACGATAGAGACAAAATATCATTTATTACAAGGTATAGCAGGCAATATAAACGTATAGTTAAGCTGATAAAGAGGTTTTTGCCGATCCTGTATTCGGATGGAGATTTCTGTGATGCACTGGCCCGGGGGGTGAGCCATGTGGTGAGACGGGCACATACTTTTGGGTGAACTCTGAACTAGAATTTTGTTCATGTAAGATTTTATGGTGATCCAATAGCAATTTTAGGAACTTTATCTCTCAAAACATGGATTGTTGTGGGATGTGTCAATCTTACACTGAAGGGAGTAGATCTTACTCATACTGTTATCTTGTCCACTGGGTTTCTGGATATCACTTAATAATTCTTAAACCAAACAAGTTATATAATAGTATTGAATAAAAGCAGTTTAAGTACTGATTGGTTCTGGTGTTTCCACTCTCTGGCATTAAGAAAGTGGCCTGTTATTTCTAGTGCTTTTGAAACCTGGGCTCATGTGTTCTAGAAGATGTAAGAAAAATATTCAAGCAGTATTAGTAAGTCTAAAGCATTTACTAGACTTGCTGAGTAAACTTGAAAATGTTTCACCTCTTATCTAAGTGGCTTCTTCTGTTCTTCTGTTCAACTAGTAGAATTGAAAGAAGTCACTTGGATAAAGCTAATTTAGACCTAACACTGCCTAATAATGTCTCATGACTGGAGTAAATGAAAACCTGCACAGACAGATGTAGTATATGAAGTATATCCACTTTATTATATAACTTTTATTCATATATTGCTCTATGTAGAAGCCTTTGCGTTGCCTTTCAGCAGGTGTGAAACCGTTTTCTTTTAGATAAAGAGTTGCACCCAGCTGTGACTTGCCAGGCAGCCGGCAGTTTAAATATCTTTCACTCTGATGAAAACATTTCATCCAAATCTTTAAACACAAACTATTAAAGGTTACAGAAGATTCTATAATATACTGGAAAAAAAACAACTCAGTGGTGACCATGAAGTGAAGTAGCTGTATGTGTTCTGCAGAGGACATTGTGTCATGTCAGAGGATAAAAATAATCAAACTGAACCCCAAATTTCCCAAATGTTCTGTTCTCTGGTAGTGATGGGCGAATTTGCGCCGTTTCAAATTTCACGCGAATTTCCCGAAACGGCGAAAAATTCACGAAACTCGTTTTTGACGCCTGCGCCCGTTTTTTTTACGCCGGTGGCCGTTTCTGACGCGGCGTCCGTTTTTTTCAGGCAAATTTTCGCGGGCGTTTCGCGAATTTATTCGCTTGCGGCGAATCGCGCAAATTCGCCACAAATTCGCGCCTGCCGAATAAATTCGCCCATCACTATTCTCTGGAACATGCTAGAAGAATTTATCCTCAATTAACTTCCACAAGTAGTAATAAGGAACCAGAGTGCTAATTCTTTATTATCAACCATCATCACCATAAAGGTCAGAACAATCTCAAAAGATTGCACACAATAGGTATCCTTTGCTAATTGTGGGTGCAAAAATCGGTGCAGATTAGCTTCATACATAAAGAATGTATGGTATCTGTACTAGTTGAGGCACAGTGCTCCTGATAGCAGGGGAGAACTGTACTGAACATGGACTAGGTGTTAAAGGGATACTGTCACGGGAAGAAATTTTTTTTCTCAAAATGAATCAGTTAATAGTGCTGCTCCAGCAGAATTCTGCACTGAAATCCATTTCTCAAAAGAGCAAACAGATTTTTTTATATTTCATTTTGAAATCTGACATGGGGCTAGACATATTGTCAATTTCCCAGCTGCCCCAAGTCATGTGACTTGTGCTCTGATAAACGTCAATCACTCTTTACTGCTGTACTGCAAGTTCGAGTGATATGACCCCCCCTCAGCCGCCAAACAAAAGAACAATGGGAAGGTAACCAGATAGCAGCTCCCTAACACAAGATAACAGCTGCCTGGTAGATCTAAGAACAACACTCAATAGTAAAAACCCATGTCCCACTGAGACATATTCAGTTACATTGAGAAGGAAAAACAGCAGCCTGCCAGAAAGCATTTCTCTCCTAAAGTGCAGGCACAAGTCACATGACTTGGGGCAGCTGGGAAATTGACACTATGTCTAGCCCCATGTCAGATTTCAAAATTGAATATAAAAAAATCTGTTTGCTCTTTTGAGAAACGGATTTCAGTGCAGAATTCTGCTGGAGTAGCACTATTAACTGATGTGTTTTGAAAAAAAACATGTTTTCCCATGACAGGATCCCTTTAAGTACAGATGAAGCCATTTTTTGGTAAATTCTGCCTCTAGATGGTGCTAAAATGCAATTGCCTTAGTCCATAATAAATAATGTATCTAGGACAGTGCTGTCAAACTTCTGTGGTACAGTGGGCTGGATTTTTTTTGGTAAAAATGGTGGAGGGCCGATTATGGAAGCCAGTGTAAGCCACTGCCTGTTTTTAGACCACACCCACTTTAATCCATACCCTCATTAGGGTTGGGGGGGGAGTGTTAGGCAAGCCTGGAATATTTAAGCAATGGAGTATTTATGCATTCTTAGTGTCTCAGTGAGTATCATGAACATGTCTGAAGATTCCCTACTGTCCCTGGCATTAACACATCTCAAAAACCCACTCTATGCAAGATATGGAATAGCAACAGAATATGGCACATCATAGCAACTCTGTCTATATATTCAATGTGTAACATGAATAAGCATAATTTACTGGTTACTGTATAGATTATACAAGCCCATTTATTCTGTTCTTTCTGCATACTACAGGATTCCACCTACCCAGCAGCAGGCTCTAAATCTAGACATGCAAGTGCCCCCAAAACCCAATTACTGTAGAAGATACACAGGCTGCTTGCACTGCTGCTTCTGTGCAAGGCATACAGTAAATATTGTCCTACAAATTGCTGGCTATGACCCCGCTCTATAAAATATCCTCCGTTTTAGAGGTGAGTAAAGGATAAATCAAAGTTAGTGTTTAACCGATTATTGAACTGTCAAGTTAAAGGTTCACTGCTCTTGACAATTATCCTTAGACCACTGGACTTTGCTGCAGCAAAGTCAATATTTTTTCCTACTGTTGATGATAATGTGCTGAACTGAAGAGATGCTCAATGTGCTTGAGTCAAGGTTAGTTTTAGTCAAGAGAGACCATGTACCCCGGCACCCGACATTGGAGGGACCTGCAACCATGTAGCTCTACCAATAGATGAAGAGTTCCATGTTGGACTTGGAATAATTACAAAAATACAGAGAAGGGATATTCTGTGCACAAAACTGTACCTTCATATTGTACCATCTAGGCTTTAGACATGTAAGACAGAACCGACCAATATTCTGTGAGATTGCACTAATGGCTTTGTGACTGAGTTATGTACAGTTTGATCGGTTTCATTTAGGGATAAAGCAATGAAAGCTAGTGCCTAAATAAAAAACAGAACATTAGCCTTGATGGTGCTAAACATTCCTTTACAAATGGATGAGGGTTAGAATGCAAAAAAAGAACATTAAAAAAGTAACAACTTTCTTGCTGTCACATGTCTATTTAAAAGCACCATATGCCGCTATAATTACATAAAAACACATCTGAGACTCTTGGAAGAAGATGCTTAGATTTGTACTTCGTCATTGATTCTCAGCCAGGTTTCACTTTGCTAAAGTTTTCTCAACCGTTTACAGTTTGGGAACATTCTGCTTGTCCATCCAATATAAATATGCTTCAGAAATGGTGTAAATGTATAATTGCCCTATTTAAAGAGCTTCGTTATAGTCCTCACACATCCATCCCCATTTATAGAAGCGTTTCATTTAATTTCAGATTAACAGAAGGCCATTATTTAGCACCACTTGCTGCCTAATATCGGCGGGCTTGTTAGTGCCATTCCTTGTGTGTCTTGTGATATGTTTGTAAGCTTAGACAAGCAATCCCAGAAATTCTGGACCTGCCAACCCTTGGAGATGAAGGGGGGGGGTTCATTTTATTTGCTTTTGAAGCTGAGTTACACAATCTAAAGGTGCTATTTTCAGCATACCTGGGAGTAGTTGAGCGATCATGGAGTAAGCACCAGTGAAGTAGTAGTGGAAGCTAGAGTGAAAATGAGGCAGGTTTATCACAAGGAGACGGAGGGGACAGAAGGGCAGGTTGGCTGCTTCCTCAGCTCATTCCTCCCAAAAGATCTGACATCTTGAGTGAAGATATAGGGAAGGCAACCTTGAATTAGATTTTTTGTGGAATGTACCAGTTTTCTTACATCCCATTGTTAACATTCTTAGCATATTGTGCACAAAATGTCTTATGTTTAATCATGCAGTAAATTGTTTCTAGTTTTCTCCTTTCCAAGAAACAATTCCCAAGGCCCAATTTATTCCATAGTATTCTTAGATATAGATATTACATATCAGAAAGTGAAAAGTATCCTTAGATAAATCTACAATCTATTTTGGATAATCCAACCAGCCAAATGTCCAGGTTCTACAGATCGTTACCAGTCTCGCTTCATGGAAACTCATTAGTTGACTCCATCATACATGACTGTTGATTTGTAAATGTAACAATAGTTATTTTTAAAATTTGGTTCCAGATTAGCATAAAACTAGTTGTCAGGAAAACCCAGACAAAACTACTATCACTATCTATGTTAATATTAATTTAATGAACTTCCCTTTGGCACTTTATTACCATGGTTTATGTTTACCCAACATCTCACTGCTTTCTCTCAGACTTTGGGTCTGACTGCTCATTGTGTTCTCATGTAGACATGAATGTACAATAGTTTCTCCCCCACATTTCATGTGAACATAGCGAACATGCCTGTGGGATGGTGGCAGTGATGGAGTATCTTCACTTTCAGATGGTATCTGGCATTCAGAGTGCTTGTATGATGGACTGCTTTCCCCATTGTGGCTTGGCAAAATTGCATTAAGTATGACATTTCACCCAATAATTGATGCATTATGTACAGTATTTTAATGGAACAGCACAATCCATTTTAATCTGATTCTGAAAATGATTAATCATTCTAAACCGGCCAGCAAACATCCAAAGCATGCCCTGTTGCCTAGACACTTATAGATGTTATATGAATAGACATATCACAGCAAATATATTCCGCATAAATATTGTCTGACCTTATTTTTTTCAACACTGGATGACGTAAATTAGCTGAAATACAGATTTCGATATAATATTCACAGAAGCAAAATTAAAGCATTCAATTTTTTCATTACTCTATTGGGTTGAGTATGGGAGTAGATTGGCATGCAGTAAAATTCTTTATTAAAAAAATCTGTTCCCACCAAGAAAATGTGATGGCAAGAGGTGAGATAATCTTTTTGTTAAAGTTTGTTAAAGTCCTACCGTGCTCATCATACCAATGATAGACTTTAGATCTTTTGTTGTACATGGGTCTAATAGTTACATTGTTACATAGTTAAGTTGGGTTGAAAAAATACCAAAGTCAATCAAGTTCAACCCAATGAAACCCCATGCACATACCTACACACTGAAACAATATATACTGTACCAATATCTATATTAATTGTAGATTTTAGTATCACTATAGCCTTAGATATTTTGTTTGTCCAAGAAATCATCCAAGCCATTCTTAAAGGCATTAACTGAATCAGCATCACAACATCACCCGGCAGTGCATTCACCAACCTCACTGTCCTCACTGTGATGAACCCCCTACTCTGTTCCTTTAAATGAAAAGTTCTTTTCTTCTAGTCTAAAGGGGAGGCCTCTGGTACGGTGATTCTCTTTATGGGTAAAAAGGTTAGTTGTAATCCCCCTCCACTGTACTTTTAATGCGCTTAATAAAGCCAACATCTTGATATTGAAACGCCTGACTCCGTGACTGCTTTGGACGGCGCTCCGTAGCGATACTATTGGAGTATGTGTTAAGCCGGCTAGAAGGAGCCAGATGTATCGCGAGAGCTGCGACTCAGCAGGAGCCGGCGTACCACGGGTGAGCTCCGCCATTAACCGCATCGTTTCTGTGTTTGTTGGGTAAAAAGGTCCCCTGCTATTTGTCTATAATGTCCTCTAATGTACTTGTAAAGTCTAATCATGTCCCCTCGTACGCATCTTCTCCAGAGAAAACAACCCAACCATGACAATCTACACTCATAATTTAAATCTGCACTCTCTCCAAATCGTTTATATCCTTCTTAAGGACTGGAGCCCAAAACGGCACTACATACTCCAGGTGATGACAATGTATTTAATTGAATCATGCAACTTTTTCGATTTGACACTTGAATTATGCAACTTTTTCAAGTTGTCTTTATAGAACCAAAACCAGCCCAAAACCCTTGAAGATCATGAAGGCAAGAAACACCTTCATATTGATAAAGGGACATCTGCCATTTACTGGAGTATTTTCGGATTCGGATTAGTAGCAGCTTTGGAGCATAACAAAAATTTAGAACAATTTTCCCTTCTAAAAATTCAACTTTTTCCCTTTAATAAAAAGACCAGAAAATGTTGAGGTTTAATAAATAGGCCCCTTATTATGCCTACATGGTGTTTACATTTGTACTGCCTTATCTTTTTCAAGTTAAACTCCATGGAGGGCAGAATGGATCCTAGTGGGGCATCTTTTGCTTTTCTTCTTGCATGGGGGGTACCATGGTAAGACTGGCAACAAAAGTTGTGATTAAACGCAATCATAATTTTTTTTCAATGCCAAAAGTATGATTAAACTTGCTCTGTCAAAATATGATAGCATTTCCATTAATTGTTACAAAACTCAACTGTCTAAAAATAAAATAAAATTGCTTGAATGTTGAAAATACACTTGCCGCTGACTTCGATAGAAGCTTGCCTGAATTTAGCGGCTGAATTTTCCCATTCAAATTTTGTTGTATTTTTTCATTTGATTCATTTGGAAAAGATTTGAAAATGTGGGAAACCACTGCCTCAAATTTTACTAACTCTGCCCCATCGAGTACTGTTATTATTTGTACCTTTGACTTGGCTGTGTCTGTTATATAGCTTGTCTTTTTTCGACAAATAAAGTAGCAACAGGAGACGGCTTGCAGACAGTTGCAGTTCATACTGCACCTGCTTTTCATATTAACATGTTTACAATGTGATGTTTTATAGCCAACATTGAGGTCTTTGGCAAAAAAAAACATTTTTAACAGAAATGTTTTTTTTTATAGTGAGCAGAAATTGAATTTATTTATTTCAATAAAAGTTGAATGTGCAGGAATTTTGTCGTGATGGTAATGATGTTATGTTTCACCTGGTGAATTCACATTTTAGTCCAGTAACCTTTCTTAGACAGTAAAGAATTGACTATACAGGGAAAATGTTTGTCAATAATTGTGTAGGGTGAAATTTATTAGGAAAGTGTATACCATTGATGTGAATAGACAAAAGTGCACCCTGAAATCCTCTATAAGCTAATTGTATCTGTGGTGAAGTGTAAGAGTGGGTGATTAGTTTGCTCTTATTAGAGAGAGATTTGAGAAAAGTTACGTGTTTTCGCTTCACTGAAAAATGTGCAAAACCACATATATGGTGAAATTTTGCCAAATACAATGGAGTCATTATGTGTTTTTTGTGCTATTTTTTCTTGCACCATATGAACTGGAGTCAAAGGGCATTTATGGGGTTAATTACAAATATTCTACTTTTTCTCACTGTTTGGCAAAAAAAAAAAACAAGAATTCAACCAAACTCCTAAAGCTGAATCCCTTTATTTACTAATAAAAGTTCTCGAAAAATTGGCTGCAAAAAATATTGCAACAAAATTGGGCGTCAATTCAAATCATGAGACAAAATTGGTTGTCAATTTGAATCGTGCAGCTTTTTTGGAATTTACTTTATCGATTTGTCACCCAAAAAACCAGCTCAAACAGCGAAACTCTCTTTTACATGATTTCGACAGGTTTTAGTTGGAGTATTTTCAGATTGGAATTGTTAGCAGCTTCAGAGCATAATAAATCTCTGAAAAAAACTCTGCATTTACTTCTCGTGCCAAAAACATTTAAGTCAATGGGCATTTTTCTCATGCTTTTTTACCATGCAGGAAAAAAAAAATTTTTTTGTTTCTGCCAAAACAAAGCACATGATGAAATTATAGAGCAGACTTTGGCAAATTGTTACCACATGCAAAAGGAATAATACATTGTCTCATCCCAGTCCCTTAAAACCCCACATAAAATACAGGGAAAAGATTTATTAATTTTCAGATTAAAGTCATTTTGTTACCACAAACAAAAAAATTGCATTAAAACTTGTAAATGTTTTCCTTAGTTGCTAGTACAATTATGAAAAAAGCTTGAATTTTAAATTCTCAATAGTGATGGGCGAATTTATTCGCCAGGCGCGAATTCGCGGCGAATTTGCGCGATTCGCGTCCAGCGAATAAATTCGCGAAACGCCCGCGAAAATTCGCCGAAAAAATTCGCCGGCGTCAAAATTTTTTCCGAAAAGCGGACGCCGGCGTCAAAAACGGGCGCCGGCGTTGAAAAAACGGGCGCCGGCGTCAAAAACGAGACGCCGGCACCGTTTCGCAAATTTTTCGCCGTTTAGCGAATTTTTCTGCGAAACGGCGCAAATTCGCCCATCACTAATTCTCAACCATGATATACAGGTATAGTACATAGTATCCAGAATGCTCGGGACCTGGGGTTTTATGGATAACAGATGTTTCTGTAATTTGGATCTTCATGCCTTAAGTCTACTAGAAATTAATGTAAACTTTAAATAAACCCAATAGGCTGGTTTTGCTTCCAATAAGGATTAATTATATCTTAGTTGGGATCAAGTACAAGCTACTGTTTTATTATTACACAGAAAAGGAAATCATTTTTAAAAATTTGGATTATTTTGATAAAATGGAATCTATGGAGAGGGCCTTTCCATAATTCAGGGATTTCCAGATAACAGATCTGATACCTATACATGTATATAAAATGATAAACAGTCAACAAAGTTGTCAGTAGTCCAAAAAATGGCAATAATTAGAACTCATTAAATGCAACCCCATGCCTTACACCTGCCTTGACAAGGTAGTAAATAAAGGACTACTTTTGCTTGTTACACCTATAACAGCTACTAGGGATGGGCGCATTTTTTCACCTTGTTTCGATGCGGAAATGACGGCCATAGATTTGTATGGTGTTGTGCGTCAAAAAAAAAGCCGCGCGTCAAAAAAATTTCGCCGCATGGCAATTTTTTTTTGATGCCCATAGACATTTCGGACAAATTTTAGGCTAAACTAAACGGGTCAAATTCGCCCATAGCTAGTAGCTACGTGTTTCACCCTTTGATTCATGAGCATTTATAATAAAGCACTAAGCAGCAGAGCTCTGCAGTCTATGGCTTCCTTTACTTTTCTTCATTTGGAGCAATCAAAACCTGTGGTACCCCAAATTCCCTTGAAGATGCAACTCTTGTGCCGGCTGTATACATTATGTATGCAGTGTGAGGTTGGGTCTTAACCAGTCACGGTTGTGTCTCAGAAAGACATCTCTCAAACTTTCCATCCAGACTACTCATAAGCCTTGACCCCCTAAAATGTTCCCTAAATTAGGGTGATTGACATTAGCCAAAGCAGAGTGATCATGTGCCGTGCGTGAGCAGAAAAGAAATATGGAGTGCCACGTGTTCGGAAGTAGGGGGCTGCACTCCTGTGGGGTACCAAACAGCTGGGTTTGTACAGTAAGTTGGGAATTTGCATTTCTAGTCTAAAGAGGATTAAACTTCATGATAAACAGAGATGTCAACTAACTCCTATGTCACAGGTTCAACCTCAGGCATATGTGAGACCTTATTCACATTACTATTTAGTGTAAAATATATAAATATATCAACTATTAGCAGTCTAATGACGAGGGTAGTTGAGGTCACTGTGAAAGTTACTATAACTTTATGATTTCGATAAAATGTTCATTGGACCCAAAAGCTATCTTACTCTCATGACCTATACCATCCTCAAAACCCTCAATTACACTCTGAAAACCTTCTTTTGTAAAAAAAAAGTCCCAAAAAGTCTCTCTTTGCCATAAGCCGAGGTGGAATTAGTTCTCAAGTTTAATCACACTCTTTTGCCGTTATAGCGTCAGTGGCATAATCTAAAAGAAATTGCTTTTGTACAAAGAACTATGTCAGCTTTTGAACTGAAACATTTGGGAGACCTCTGCTTTCATTCTACTTGAATTTCAAACTACAGAAGTTGTACCTGCCGACACAAATCTTTGCCTGAAAGGGTTTTAAAGTGAATCCACTTCTCTCCTAACAATTGTTGTTTATCCCCTAGAAGCCGAAACAGTATTGAGGTTGAATAAAGAGATATCAGAAAAATAAAACATCAGATTCACAGAATTCTATGGCAACAGTGTTCTCTATAAGAATAAGGTGCCGTTCAATGAATACTCCAACAACAATCAATGGCCTTCAGATCCTGCTCATTATAGTGTCTTGGCTCTTATCAGACACACTGAAGACATCTGACCCAGTGACAGCCGAGGTCGGGAACAGTATTATGTTAATATAATTGCTAATACAGATTTGTTTTTGAATTTATGGGAAAAGACCCTAAAATATTGCTATGGGGCTTGTAAATTCCACTTTTGGCACTGCAGTTGGCAGTGCTTTACGCTTAGAAAATTGAAAGGTTGTAAAGTATCGCTATGTACTCGAGGGTGGTTATTCATCAAAATCTGAAAAGTTCTCACAATTTTCTGAAAATTACTTCAACCAAATCTGTATTGACTTCCCCCTGCCTTTTATTTTTCTGAGAATTTCTTGAGGGGGGAAAAAACGTAATAAAAATCTGAATTGTTCGAATGTTTGTGATTTGTCACCGAAAAGTGCAACTTTTTCTGATTTGACGCAACTGAAGACCACAAAATCTTTCGATTATTGTATGCAACCCATCGCAGATCAGAATGTCAACGGGACACCTGCCATTGACTTCTACATGAACTTGGCAGGTCTGAGTTTTTTTGGACTTTTAACAAAATCGTTGTTTAAAAATCACAAAAAAATTCTATTTTTTTATAAAAAAAATGCTGTTGTCCACCTTTCTAAGTCAGACCATAAAAAATTGGACTTTGATAAATAACCCCCTTTGTCTAAAATGTCTTTCTTATAATGTTCACACTAATTTACCTTACTACATATTTGACATTCTAGCCCTGACCTGAATTTTGACTTGTAAAATATATTTAAGTTATAACTGATCTAATAAGGTCATGACTGACCATTTGTAGATTTTATTAAATACATTTGATAAAAATATTTACATTATCAAATAATGGCACACATATGCCTACATTAGACCTTGGATCTGTGCTGGCTAGGTTTTATACGATAATCTGAAACATTTGTGGTTTTGGGCAATAATCAAAAAAAATCAGGCGACAAATCTGAAAAATATCTTTTATCGAGATTTTAGTCTTTTCCTGCACCGCGTTTTTAGAATTCTTTTATTGATAAATAAGGTGAAACTGTGGTTGGGAGTTTGGTCGAAGTTGTTGATCGAAGATGATGAGAAAAATTTGGGTTTTATTAAATAACACTGATAATTCAACAGAGGGAGTCTGGGTGCACATATACCCCAGGCTACGAGTTCCCATAGACAACAAGTGATATTGTACCATATTCAGTATACATTCCTTTATCCAATGCGCATTCACTGATTTCTACACATGACCCTGGTGTCAATACTCCGACTCTATCAATTGGTTTCATTGTTTTCCTGCAGCTACTTGAAATGCTAATGTCTAACTCTCGACTTCTGTGAGTAAGTCCTGAACCTGTAGCTTGAGGTTGTCAATATCATTGAGACCTTCTCTCTTGTCTCTATTAGTTTTAGTTAAAACTGCATTTTATTAGATCCATTTAAAAGATACAATGTCTTGTATCTTTTACTTGGATCTAATACATTTTAGTTTTAACTAAAACGTAGTAGTCTTCAGTTTGGAGAGCAAAGGTCTAATCGATATTGTCTTTGATGGCACATGAGGGCGTTTTGTCTGCTGGCAACTACACGGAAGTACAAAGAGCACGTTTTGAGGCGAGTACGGTACTTTTTATAAATGGGGATTAACTCATGATGCAAAGTTTGGCAGCACAATTTTATTTCTTAGTGTAGTCTATTTGTGGAGTCACGGATAAAGCAAGGTTTATTGATGCACTGGGCATACAAGTCACACCAGTTTTCCTATTAAAATGAATAGTGTGCACTGTGCGCATTAGTTGCATCAATAAGCCCTGCTATATTCAACATGTATCTCCAGGAAGGCATGGCATGAATATTTCATGGTCATGGAGCTCTTTGGAACTTTTATATGTTCATTGAACTCTAATGGGTGAAAAACTTTGCTCAGTGTCAAAAATTTGTCATTCAATTTGTCGTGCATCAAGAAAAAAATGTTGACATCCATAGACTTCAATGCATTTCTGCAAATTTTTGCCGTTTTGCAAATTTCACCAAAGTGAAATGGGTCACATTCACCCATCATACCTAAAGGGGATTATTTATTAAAATCTGAAATTTTCTTACTGGTTTTTTTACTGTTTCTTGTGCAGAAAAAGACTCGATAAAATCGTGACAAAAATCAGAAGCTTAAAATTTTTTGGGGATTTGTCGCCGAAAACAGTGATTTTTTGGGTTTCACACCGAAACCTGCGACTTTTTCACATTATCATGTGAAAACCACAAAATGTTTGAATTATTGATGAAACCCATCGCAGATCAGGATATTTTCCATTTGCAAACAGGACATCTGCCATTGAATTCTACATGAACTCGGCAGGTCTGAGATCCAGTAATTTTTTATTCAGACTTTTAACACCATCTGGGTTTAATACAGTAAATCTCGAAATATTCGAGTTTCTTTTTTCTATGAAAATTTTTCCTATTCGATGGTCGAAGTATCCAAATAATTACTTTGAATTTCGAATTTTTTAACTTCGAAAATTCCCTCCAATTCACTTCGACCCTTGATAAATCTGCCCCTAAATAAACCAAATGGGCTGGTTTTGCTTCCAATAAGGATTAATTATATCTTATTTGGGATCAAGTACAAGTTACTGTTATATTATTACACCGAAAAAGGAAATGATTTTTAAAAAATTGGATTATATGGATAAAATGGAGTCTTTCGGAGACGGCCTTTCCGTAATTCAGAACTTTCTGGATAATGAGTTTCCAGATAATGGATCCTATACCTGTATTATTCTCAGGATCATGCTTATGATTCACTAAAGGTGGCACGTATTTGCACGTGTATGGGTTCATTGAACATACCATGGAATCCTGGGAAAAACTTTAGGTGAAAACACAATGATCTGCAATGTGAAATCCCACTTTGCAAGTATGTGCTATCTATGTAAATATAAACATAATATCATAAAATCTCTCCCCCCCACTCGGCGAAAATATTTTGTTTCAAGCAAGATAAAGTCCTGTCACTCACAATTAAGTAAAGATTCAACACACAGTTTGCACTCGCTCAATATTATCTTCTCCTAAAGGAATATGCAACACATTCACAGAATCATAAAATCAATTGAATGCAGCTGCTATTCTATGCAAAAAAAAAAAAAATTGCATTACTTTATTATAGATAAGCATCACAGTGCATAAATTTCTTCCATCATATTTGTAATTTATTTACTAGGGAATTGATCTGTGATTAACTGCAGCCAACCATTGTGATGGGATACGTTATTACATGTTATGTATGCTCTTATGATTGTATGTAATGTAGCTGTAGCCCAGTTTGTAATATATGGGCTACTGTTCCAACTGGGAACTCCTCATGCTCTAGATATACAATACAATTTTCAAGATCGGCACCCAAAATCCAGAACCAATGCTAGGCTCCCTGGTCTCGGCTCTTGCTTCCGTCTTTAACAGCCGTCTGTCACCTCGGGAGGAGCCCTCGGCCAATCGGCTGCTGCCAGATCTTATAAAGAGAGGAGCCAAGCTAAGGGTTCTGGACGAGCAGAGGGACATGATTGTTATGCAAAAGTCTTTTGGGCAGAAGGTCACAGTTCTAGGAGCAAACAAAAAGCGTAGCCAAACAGGCCGGGTCTGTGCGGGCAGGATTCAAGCGAAGTCAGACATGCAAGGGTCAAAGCCGGGAGTTCAATCAGAATAGTCAAGACAGGCACGGTTCGGGATACAGATATCAGAATAGTCAAATTACCAGGCAGGGGTCAGGATCACAGAAGTCAGAATGGTCAATCAGGCAGGGGTCAAACAAGAAACAGATAACAAGAATACACGAAGATAGCACCCAGGAACTCACTACAATAACGGGCAATGACTCAAACATCAAGTCCCTTTAAATAGTCTTGAATTTCGAGCCATCGTCATAACGCCAGCGTCAATGCGCCTATAAAGAAAGGAGATGCACACTTTGCGCACCCTAAGGAACCGGCATTACTATAGAAGAGGAGCAGCGTGGCGGGCATCCCCGCCGGCCCCCTAGACCACAAGGGTAAGTCCTCACAATAATACTTGGAATGCTTTGTGTGACTCAAGGTTGGTCCCTAAAACTGTTACCTTCTTTTGAACATTCAAGCATGGAACACCATGTATACTCATCTTAAATAGAGTATTTGTAGGAGACCCAAGGGGTTATTTTCCCCTTAGCTCCTGTGACTCAGGGATCTAGTGAAAAATTCCTGTCCTTAGTTAATAAGGGGAGGGAGCACATGGATCTTCCTTTTTGGCCTTCCCCTACTACCAGGCAATGGTTTAACTAGCAGGCACTCTCCCCTCCCACGCCACAAAAAAAATTTCAGAGGGACCCAACACTGAGCAATTCATACCTGGCCTCCCCGCTTGCCCACTCTCCGCCCCTGCCTAAAGGTAGTAGAGTGGCTGGGGAGAATGGGGTAAACCCCCCACAACCTGCTTCCTCTATAGTTACAACAGTGCTACCAGGGATGGACGTGCTGCATGAGTCTGGAGAATATGGCTCCAAAATTCAGCTTGGAACCCTACAAAGATCGGCATCAAGGTAATGCAAGTGGATAGATGTTTTGTCATAGCACTTATAGGAGTTGTGAGTTAGACAGACCAGCATTAACAAGAGTAATAATTGGCTCCTCCGAGGATTAGTGTAGAATTATTTCTTCAAGGTGTCCCTGAGTTGCTTCCACTGGAGGGGGACCATTACATGATTGATGAGACTAATCTAGCTTCTAAATATACGGGTGTCTGAGCTACTGTATACTGTGTAACCTGTGCTATACCAAATGATATATAATTACATTACCAGTATACAATCCTCCCTCACGTCACCCTTTGTTGTAACTGTTTTGAGTCCATGCAGGGGGATTATCTGTGCACTGATAAACTAACTTATCTATATAAAGGCCCAAACATGAAGTAGATTCAATTTCTCTGGCTGTGTTGTTTATCTTAAGGAATATTAAGCTCAGCCCAAGACCTATTCATTTAATGTTGAACAAGGGGGTATAATGCTCCCATTGTTCAACATAACAACACAACACTACACCCACTTTTGTACCTTTACTGGTCCCTTCAGCCCTGTATAGAATGAAAACAGTAGACAGTGCTGCATGCTGTTAAGAAATGTCTGGTCCAATCCCTGTGCTAGAACAGTACCAATTGTTGGAGAGACCACTTGTACCCACAGTTTAAATCCCACATGCAGAATAGTGAGTGTTAGAATTATAACCATTGCAGACACAGTTGTTTGGGGTGTTAAGAAGGGTCATTGTCAGTCATTTAGTTTCTCAATGCCAAGGCATGGCTCTTAGTGGATGATCCTTGGCCATTCTGAATTTATCTAATAAGGTTCCAGATCGGGTAGATGTTCTAGGAATCTACATTACTCATCAAACACAGAAGGTGCCTCAATGTTTATACCTTCTAGATTACACCTCTATGTCTGGGCATCAGGGATAGAAGAGGTAATTTTACCTGCTCCATTTTTGGTTTGGGGTTTTATTTTGCGCACATAAGTTGATTTTGACTATTTGTTCTAGTGTTCCATAGGGATCTATCATTTTAGTAAAAGTCATGTTATGTAAAAGTTATGTAATGGAAAAAAAATTCAAGTTATTCATGAGGCAAAAACTTAACATTCATCAAGCTTGTCGGTTGACTCTAAATGACTTATGAACATTCATTTGCAAATTTACAATTAAAAATAGGATTTATGTTACAGGATAAAAATAACTGGTATGTTATGTACATTATCTGTGTTCCTTTCCTTTAGCAATGCCTCCCACATCTCCTCTATGTTTTCAAACTGAACAAAGTTTTGTTCAGAAAAAAAATGTACCGTATAAATCAATAAAACAGATTTTATTGCCCTTAGGCTGGTTGATATATTCTTCAGTTCATCTTCAAGTGGCCTGGGGCTTCTCCTGCAGAAGTTCTATAAGGAATCAATATATGTACCCTACTGTGCGCAAACACACAACAATATGTGTCATGGTGCTTCAAGGCCATTGCCGGAGTCCCTGTTAGTGTGTTTCATTCTAATTGCTTGTCAGTTGCTGAAACTGATATAATAACGAGTCTCCATCTAAAGTTACTTTGGTTTATATACAGTTACACAGTTGAGAAGGGGAATTGTCTTCAAGGTCAACCTGTTACAACATTATTTGATAAAGCACAGCTTGGTGATGGGCACTTCCAGCAGAACATGTGTTACATGAGATTCTTACATTCGGTGGGCCCTTGCTAGTTGATAAAGGAATGGTTTTGTAATTTCATGTTATACTTTAAAGTACTTTAACCTTTAAAGAAAAGATAACAATGCAATATGAGATCATATGAGATAATATATGAAAGGCTCACCCACAGATTGAACCCTTCCTGATACTAGGGTTCCTGCAGTAAATACTATCCAGAAAAGCGAAAATTAATCTGGGTCCAGGGGTGCTGCTATCATGAGGCAAGGTGAGAATCTTACCACCAGGGATGACAAAAAAAAGCCACCCTGGAAAATTTAAGGCCTGAAATTCTCGTTTTCTAATCAGAATGTTTGATCTTCTAGTACAGAGAGCTTGACTGCACTCTATACACTAGCTATCTGGCCCCATGATCCACTCCAAAGCTACAGAAGGTAAGTCTAAGAGCTGAGGGTAGTGATGGGCGAATTTATTCACCAGGAGCGAATTCACCACAAATTTGTTTTGCAAATTTTTTGCTGTTTTGCAAATTTCGCGGGAAATACCCAAATTTTTCAGCAAATAAAACGGCTACTAATCCCAGTGTCTAGTCTATAGTGGAAACAACATCAGAAGAAAAGTGATGGCATAGTTATTAGTACAGGTATAGGATTCCTTATCAGGAAATCCGATATCCAGAAAGCTTCGAATTACGGAATGGCTCTCTCCCATAGACTCCATTTTATCCAAATAATCCAAATTTTTAAAAATGATTTCCTTTTTCTCTGTAATAATAAAACAGTACCTTGTACTTGATCCCGACTAAGATATAATTAATCCTTATTGGAAGGAAAACCAGCCTTTTGGGTTTATTTATTGTTTAAATTAATTTCTAGTAGACATAAGGCATGAAGACCCAAATTACGGAAATATCCATTATTCGGAAAACCCCAGGTCCCAAGCATTCTGGATAATGGGTCCCATACCTGTATAGGAAAAGACCCTATAAAGCCATTATACGAAGTAAAAGGGATTCACAAATTTTCGGAGCCTCAGAACACTGAACACTCCAGTGACTCACAGAAAAACACACCCTCCTATTTTATCCAAAACCAAGAGAGACCCACCTAGAAAACAACCAGAAGGTAAGGACACAAGAAAAAGAACAACTCCCCAGCCAATAGATTCACACCAGGAGCCAGAGGAAGAACAAGTGACCTTCGATTTATCACACGTGCCCCTTACTCAAATCGTGTTTGTGAAGATTCTCGTTCATCCAGGTCATGGTATATCTGTAGTAATGAGTCAAATCAAATTAACCAAATGGAAAAAGAAAATGAGTGACCCATTTAGCTGCACCCACCCACAGCTCTTGAGCAACATGTTGCTCCCCAAACCCTTGGATGTTGCTCTCAGTGGCCTTAAAGTAGGTGCTAATTTTTTAGTTCCTGGTTTGGAGGCAAGTTTTGGTTGGATAAAAACCAGATGTACTGCCAAACAGCGTCTCCTGTAGGCTGCCAGTCCACATAGGGGCTACCAATAGCCAATCACAGCCCTTATTTGGCTCAATCCAGGAACATTTTTCATGCTTGTGTTGCTCCCTAACTCTTTTTACATCTGAATGTTGCTCACGGGTGAAAAAGGTTGGGGACTCTCTGACTACACAATGGGTGGGTGCAGATAAATGGGTCATTTTTTTTCTTTTTTTCTTTGGTTAATTAGTACTTCACTTGATCCTGCACACCTTTTATTTGTTTCTCTTTCCATTCGATGGAAGGTTCTCCCAATTGTCTATCTCGGTGCATTTTTTAATAAGTCAAATCAACTGGACTTGCTGTGTTTTACTTGAAGACGTTTCACCAGTTGTCCGACTCACTTTCTCAAATTCAGAGTAAGGTCTTAGGCAAGGGTCTATCATATGTACCAACATTTTCATTTGATGCTCTTTAATGATGGGCGAATTTGGGGCGATTTTCCCACGAAATTTGCAAAGCGGCAAAAAATTCATGAAGCGGCGCCGACATCTAGTTTTTTATGCCGGCGTCCGTTTTTTTGGACACCGACGTCCGTTTTTGGTGACTAATCGTTGGCTAATTTTCACTGTGGTTTCGCAAATTTATGGCGAATCGTGGGAATTTGCCGCAAATCTGTGCCTGGAGAATAAATTCGCCCATCACTAATGCTCTTCTCTTTGAGGTAGACTTATGCAAATTTATATGGCTATTGGATTTGAAATCTTATTTCTTTTACAGAGAAGTGAATGAAGTGATCTTCAAGAGGTTTCTAGTAAAACTTTGGATAAACAGATAGCAATGGCCAACCAGCTTAAATTTGAATTTACATTTCTCCAACTGATCATTGACAAATCAGTGAGGACTTTTGTGAACAATATCCAGAGAGACAACCATGACTACATTAGAGACACAAATACGGTAGGAATCTATTTCTGAATGAAACAAGGGCAAGTTGAGCCGAGACACTACCTGCTTTATCAAACCAGCAGATAAGGGTTGTGGTAGAGGTGAGATACGGATATTAAAGTGTATGTGGCCCATGCTGCAAGAGGTACAAGCACTCAGGTGGGGGCACATACACAGGGGCTAGGGGGCACAGAAATATTTGATTTTCTGAGAACCAGAGATTCATGCTCCAGCTTCTGTACCTACATTAATAATATTTCTCTTCAATCTCTGCCTGATCTGTCCTGCTCTTGCTCCACTTACCTTCTAATTTCTCACTCTCCTTCCACCATTTTAACATTTTTCAATTTCTGATTCATTTTCAAGTAGAGCAGAGAGTACAAGAACATCACATGGTGTCCCACATTTCCCATTCTAATGCCAGGGGTCATTAAATATTGTTGTTTTTATCTGGGAAGCCCAATGTTCACATGAAGTGGCTTCTGCTGAAGAGGAAACCATTTTGAAAGTATAATCTGCAATTAATTCTCCCTGCCCCACGAATGAAAATATGAAAATCAGATGATCCAGAAGGGCACAATTTACATGCTTATTATAACAAGCGCCCTGCCCGCAATAACACATTAAATTATATCCACACTGTATAAATAATGCATGGCAAAAACATAATTCAGCATTCTGCCGTATACGTAATGACTTGATGTGCATCTTCCATCAATTGGATAAGAATTAAAGAGAATATTCATTAATATTTTAAAAATACATATATATAAGTAAATAAGGACATATTTTATGCCATGAATTTAAAGGAGATGTAAATGTGAATGCATAGATTCTTCTGAACATTTTTTTCCACAACAATATTAATATGTAGTGATGGGCAATTCTGTCCCGTATCGATTTTGCTGAAAAATTTGCGAAACGGGGGAAAAATTTGCAAAAAGTCAATCGGCAGTAAAACAATTGGCAATTCTGACATGTGACAATTTTTTTGTGTTGCAGCAAATTTTCACCACAGTTTTGCGAAAACATTTGCGGTTGGCGGAACACGGATATTTGCCTGGCGTATAAATTTGCCCAACACTGTTTATACTCAATATACTACTCAAGTGTCTATTGATACAATAAAATTCTCTTTAAACATTTATATTTTTTAAAATTGCTCAGTGTGCTCCTTTGAGAACTTCTATCATTTATGTTTATTATTTTATTTCAAGATATTAGCAGTTTTTTAATATAATAACTAGTGATGGGCGAATTTGGGGCGTTTTGCCGAAAATTTCGTGGGAAATTCGCGAAACTGCGAAAAATTTGTGAAACGGCACCGGCATCTAGTTTTTTATGCCAGTGTCCGTTTTTGATGCCGGCGTCCATTTTTGACGAAATTGTGCCGGCGTTAAAAAAAAACGGACGCCGGCGTCCATTGTTTTTTGACGCCGGCGAATTTTCTTGGCGATTTTGAGAATCGTGGGAATTTGCTGCGAATTCGCGCCTGGCGAATCAATTTGCCCATCACTAATAATAACATTATTACAACAGCTCTATCTGCTGGTCAATTCTGCCAACCTGGCATTAAAATCACATTTTTTGTGAAATATAATCAAATTAAAGCAAATTAAAGCTCTGAATTACAGAAAGTCTGTCTCCCATAGACTCCATTTTATCCAAATAATCCAAATTTAAAAAAAAAATGATTTACTTTTTCTCTGTAATAATAAAACAGTCGCTTGTACTTAATCCCAACTAAGATATAATTAATCCTTATTGGAAGCAAAACCATCCTATTGGCTTTGTGTAATGTTCAACTAGACTTAAGGTATGAAGATCCAGATTAAGGAAAGATCTGTTATCCGGAAAACCCCAGGTCCCGAGCATTCTAGATAACAGGTCTCATACCTTTATGAATTTAATACACTTAATGACATATTGAAAATGTAATGGAATATAGCCATGCACCCAATTTATAATTTGCTTCTCAATTACTGTATAATGACACATCCAAATTCCCATAAATGACTTTATTATAACATGACTCGTTTCAGCTCTAATGGATATCATTTAGCCCCTATCATAAGGCCTCATTATTCCAAGCGTTTGTTTCACATATAAAACTATTGGGGAATACATGGCGGGAAATGACAGTGCAGTAAATTTGTTATACATTTCTAATTAGTAATATACAAGATCCCTGTCCTGCAAATATATAACAATCAGTGTTTCTCTCATCATTAGTATAGCATGATTGCTAAATTAGAGCTGTCATATAACAGGAATGTTTGTAGAATGCCGGAAAAATGTCAAATTAAATTTAGCCTTATAACCAAAGCAAAGTGACTCATACACAGCTGTTCTCTTACATTTCCTTAACCTCAAAAATGATTATATTGTAACCTGAAATTACCCCTGATTTGGATCCAACCAGGTGTGATTCCCTGGGCCTTGGAACACACAATTACCTTTTGCTAAAATGATGCCTCTGGGAAAGGACTGTTTCTGTGGGATAGAAGGTATAGTAGGGAGAGATGGTGCCTATAGTAACAGTGGATAATAGTCTCTGGGAAGGGAGTGTGACTGTGGGATAGCAGGTATAGTAGGGAGAGATGGTGTCTATAGTAACAGTGGATAATAGTCTCTGGGAGGGAGTGTGACTGTGGGATAGCAGGTATAGTAGGGAGAGATGGTGCCTATAGTAACAGTGGATAATAGCTCTGGGAAGGGAGTGTGACTGTGGGATAGCAGGTATAGTAGGGAGAGATGGTGCCTATAGTAACAGTGGATAATAATCGCTGGGGAAGTGTGACTGTGGGATAGCAGGTATAGTAGGAGAGATGGTGCCTATAGTAACAGTGATAATAGTCTCTGGAAGGGAGTGTACTGTGGGATAGCAGCCTATAGTAACAGTGGATAATAGTCTCTGGAAGGGAGTGTGACTGTGGGATAGCAGGTATAGTAGGGAGAGATGGTGCCTATAGTAACAGTGGATAATAATCTCTGGGAAGGGAGTGTGACTGTGGATAGCAGGTATAGTAGGGAGAGATGGTGCCTATAGTAACAGTGGATAATAAGTCTCTGGGAAGGGAGTGTGACTGTGGGATAGCAGGTAATAGTAGGGAGAGATGGTGCTATAGTAACAGTGGATAATGTCTCTGGGAAGGGAGTGTGACTGTGGGATAGCAGGTATAGTAGGGAGAGATGGTGCCTATAGTAACAGTGGATAATATCTCTGGGAAGGGAGTGTGACTGTGGGATAGCAGGTATAGTAGGGAGAGATGGTGCCTATAGTAACAGTGGATAATATCTCTGGGAAGGGAGTTGTGACTGTGGGATAGCAGGTATAGTAGGGAGAGATGGTGCCTATAGTAACAGTGGGATAATAGTCTCTGGGAAGGGAGTGTGACTGTGGGATAGCAGGTATAGTAGGGAGAGATGGTGTCCTATAGTAACAGTGGATAATAGTCTCTGGGAAGGGAGTGTGACTGTGGGATAGCAGGTATAGTAGGGAGAGATGGTGCCTATAGTAACAGTGGGATAATAGTCTCTGGGAAGGGAGTGTGACTGTGGGATAGCAGGTATAGTAGGGAGAGATGGTGCCTATAGTAACAGTGGATAATAGTCTCTGGGAAGGAGTGTGACTGTGGGATAGCAGGTATAGTAGGGAGAGATGGTGCTATAGTAACAGTGGATAATAGTCTCTGGGAAGGGAGTGTGACTGTGGGATAGCAGGTATAGTAGGGAGAGATGGTGCCTATAGTAACAGTGGATAATTAGTCTCTGGGAAAGGGAGTGTGACTGTGGGATAGCAGGTATAGTAGGGAGAGATGGGTGTCTATAGTAACAGTGGGATAATAGTCTCTGGGAAGGGAGTGTGACTGTGGGATAGCAGGTATAGTAGGGAGAGATGGTGCCTATAGTAAACAGTGGGATTAATAGTCTCTGGGAAGGGAGTGTGACTGTGGGATAGCAGGTATAGTAGGGAGAGATGGTGTCTATAGTAACAGTGGATAATAGTCTCTGGGAAGGGAGTGTGACTGTGGGATAGCAGGTATAGTAGGGAGAGATGGTGCTATAGTAACAGTGGATAATAGTCTCTGGGAAGGGAGTGTGACTGTGGGATAGCAGGTATAGTAGGGAGAGATGGTGTCTATAGTAACAGTGGATAATAGTCTCTGGGAAGGGAGTGTGACTGTGTGATAGCAGGTATAGTAGGGAGAGATGGTGTCTATAGTAACAGTGGATAATAGTCTCTGGGAAGGGAGTGTGACTGTGGGATAGCAGTATAGTAGGGAGAGATGGTGTCTATAGTAACAGTGGATAATAGTCTCTGGGAAGGGAGTGTGACTGTGGGATAGCAGGTATAGTAGGGAGAGATGGTGTCTATAGTAACAGTGGATAATAGTCTCTGGGAAGGGAGTGTGACTGTGGGATAGCAGGTATAGTAGGGAGAGATGGTGTCTATAGTAACAGTGGATAATAGTCTCTGGGAAGGGAGTGTGACTGTGGGATAGCAGGTATAGTAGGGAGAGATGGTGCTATAGTAACAGTGGATAATAGTCTCTGGGAAGGGAGTGTGACTGTGGGATAGCAGGTATAGTAGGGAGAGATGGTGCCTATAGTAACAGTGGATAATAGTCTCTGGGAAGGGAGTGTGACTGTGGGATAGCAGGTATAGTAGGGAGAGATGGTGTCTATAGTAACAGTGGATAATAGTCTCTGGGAAGGGAGTGTGACTGTGTGATAGCAGGTATAGTAGGGAGAGATGGTGTCTATAGTAACAGTGGATAATAGTCTCTGGGAAGGGAGTGTGACTGTGGGATAGCAGGTATAGTAGGGAGAGATGGTGCCTATAGTAACAGTGGATAATAGTCTCTGGGAAGGGAGTGTGACTGTGGGATAGCAGGTATAGTAGGGAGAGATGGTGTCTATAGTAACAGTGGATAATAGTCTCTGGGAAGGGAGTGTGACTGTGGTGATAGCAGGTATAGTAGGGAGAGATGGTGTCTATAGTAACAGTGGATAATAGTCTCTGGGAAGGGAGTGTGACTGTGGGATAGCAGGTATAGTAGGGAGAGATGTTGTCTATAGTAACAGTGGGTAATAGTCTCTGGAAGGGAGTGTGACTGTGGGGATAGCAGGTATAGTAGGGAGAGATGGTGTCTATAGTAACAGTGGATAATAGTCTCTGGGAAGGGAGTGTGACTGTGGGATAGCAGGTATAGTAGGGAGAGATGGTGTCTATAGTAACAGTGGATAATAGTCTCTGGGAAGGGAGTGTGACTGTGGGACAGCAGGTATAGTAGGGAGAGATGGTGCCTATAGTAACAGTGGATAATAGTCTCTGGGAAGGGAGTGTGACTGTGGGATAGCAGGTATAGTAGGGAGAGATGGTGTCTATAGTAACAGTGGGATAATAGTCTCTGGGAAGGGATTGTGACTGTGGGATAGCAGGTATAGTAGGAAGAGATGGTGTCTATAGTAACAGTGGATAATACTCTCTGGGAAGGGAATGTGACTGTGGGATAGCAGGTATAGTAGGGAGAGATGGTGTCTATAGTAACAGTGAATAATAGTCTCTGGGAAGGGAGTGTGACTGTGGGATAGCAGGTATAGTAGGGAGAGATGGTGCCTATAGTAACAGTGGGATAATAGTCTCTGGGAAGGGAGTGTAACTGTGGGATAGCAGGTATAGTAGGGAGAGATGGTGTCTATAGTAACAGTGGATAATAGTCTCTGGGAAGGGAGTATGGTCGATAATATCTTCTGGAATTAAATTGTGTCTATATATTATCAGGAATAGTAGGAAAAGAGTTTGCCTTTAGCTAGTAGGTTGGGATTTTAGCAGTGGTGTAACTATAGGTAGCAGTTGTAGGTGGGTGTGGAAAAGAGGGGGTGGACCACAGGGTCCATAATCATCTATCAGCTTAATTTTTGCGCAGCCGCTGTAGTAGATTTACAGTGGGCAGGTGCAGAGTATGTTTGTGCCAGTCCCTCAGTAGATATTTTGCAGTAGGGCCTGGCACTTGTTACATTTAGTGATGGGCGAATTTATTCGCCAGGCGCGAATTCCCGCGTTTCACCGCCAGCGAATAAATTCGCAAAACGCCCGCGAAAATTCACGGCAAAAATTCGCGGGCGTCAAAATTTTTTCCGAAAAAAAAGGACGCCGGCGTCAAAAACGGGCGCCGGCGGCAAAAACGGGCGCCGGCGTCGCAAAAACGGGTGCCGGCGTCAAAAACGAGACGCCGGCGCCGTTTCGCAAATTTTTTGGCGAAGCGAAACTGCGCAAATTCGCCCGTCACTAGTTACATTGTAATATCTTGTTACACTTCTGGATTGTAGTTTTGCTATAGAGAATTTATAGGGCAGTATAGCAATAGTAACACTTTTGTATCAACATTACCCAACCTGCATTCTGTCAAACATAAAGCTTTGTTTTTTACAACCCAACTGCTTTGTTGAACCATTTGTACATTACAGGCTTTCCTTCCACTGGAAACATTCTGGAATTCAGATGATTGGCTCAGTATGAGTTTATTTATTAACAGCCATTGTTTCCGTGCTTTGGCTGAGACAAGCGTTAAATAAAACAGCAGTAGAGGCTGTAAAAAGGCATGCGTTTAACAATCCCCCTGATTAATGGAATGTTGCACACACTTAGCATAGAAATAACTGTTTACCTGATGATGAAAGGTGTTTGGAATAATCCACCTGCGTGTAACATCTGCACTGCCGCAATTACGTTAACCGAAGCTGCTTTTCACAAGAGGTGGCAGCTGTAGCCAATAGGATCTCTCAGAATGACCAATGGTGCGAGGCACATGCAACTCATAATTCCCATGTAAACGACAAGAGCAGGTCATTGGCCATCAGGGCTCCTCAAACTTTTTTGTTTACCAGTGAGCCACATTCAAATGTTAAAATAGCGAAATAAGCGCGCAGAAATCCCCAGGGGTGACAAATATGGGTTGTAATTGACTATTTGGTAGCCCCATGTCTACAGGAGACTCACAGGAACATAGTAAGTTGGGTTGAAAAAAAGACACACGTCCATCAAATTCAACCGTTTAAGTCTATGTGGCAGATTTAATAAAGGGCGAAGTGGCTAACGTTAATGACTTCTCACCAGAAATCACATCCGCAGGTACATCAGCAATTCACTAACAGGCGCAGGGTCAATTTGCTAGCGAAAGAGACCGTCGTTAGCGTTCGTTCGCACTCTATCTTCAGGCTCCGCAAAGTGGAGATTTTACTGAATGTTACCTCTTTGTGTGCCAAAAATGCATTAAAGTTCAAATGACGCTGGCGACTTTTTCTTTTTTTTATGCGGAATTGCCTGCGAAAGTCCTAACAAACTTTTTTTGGGTAACCGGTTTGCTCCAGATATTTCATAAGACATGAAACATTAATTTTACAGTGGGCTCATGTGTAGGGCATTATATTAAAGGGATATTGTCATGGGAAAATAATATTTTTTCAAAATGAATCAGTTAATAGTGCTGCTCCAGCAGAATTCTGCACTGAAATCCATTTCTCAAAAGAGCAAACAGATTTTTTTATATTCAATTTTGAAATCGGACATGGGGCTAGACATTTTGTCAATTTCCCAGCTGCCCCTGGTCATGTGACTTGTGCCTGCACTTTAGGAGAGAAATGCTTTCTGGCAGGCTGCTGTTTTTCCTTCTCAATGTAACTGTATGTGTCTCAGTGGGACCTGGATTTTACTATTGAGTGCTGTTCTTAGATCTACCAGGCAGCTGTTATCTTGAGTTAGGGAGCTGCTATCTGGTTACCTTCCCATTGTTCTTTTGTTTGGCTGCTGGGGGGAAAAGGGAGGGGGGTGATATCACTCCAACTTGCAGTAAAGAGTGATTGAAGTTTATCAGAGCACAAGTCACATGACTTGGGGCAGCTGGGAAATTGACAAAATGTCTAGCCCCATGTCAGATTTCAAAATTGAATATAAAAAAATCTGTTTGCCCTTTTGAGAAATGGATTTCAGTGCAGAATTCTGCTGGAGCAGCACTATTAACTGATTCATTTTGAAAAAAATGTTTTTTCCCATGACAGTATCCCTTTAACTCTCTTGTCTTTATTAAGGTTCCCTGGACATGTATTTGAAAAAGTGGTAACTTGAAACATTTGAACGTCCATACAACTTTAAATTACCCGCCGTATGCAAATCGATCTAAGTGCAAGATCACTAGCAAATTTTCGCTAGTCACAAACGAACTCTAGAGCATCTTCTCTATGAAATGCTCTCACTGCCGAAGTAACACTAGCGAAAAGTCGCCCGCGTTCAGCACCCGGGAAGAAACTCTGCATATTAGTGAGTTGGTGTAGTCGTAGGGCATTTGCGCCTGTCGAACTGGTGTGGGCTGTTTCGAAACTGACGTGAAAATTCACCCGTTAGTGAATCTACCCCTTCATGTTTCCATCAATTATCTATAAAAATAACATTTTCACTATAATGCAGAAAGCTGCAGAATTATTTGTTTTCTACTTCAGGAATTGGATCTGTTACCCGGATACCCATTATCCAGAAAGCTCTGAATTACGGAAAGGCCGTCTCCCATAGACTCAATTTCATCCATATAATCCGAATTTTTTTTAAATTATTTACTTTCTCTCTGTAATAATAAAACAGTAGCTTGTATTTGATCCCAACTGAGATATAATTAATCCTTATTGGAAGCAAAACCAGCCTATTGGGTTTATTTAATGTTTACATGATTTTATAGTAGATTTAAGGTTTGAAGATCCAAATTATGAAAAGATCCATTATCTGGAAAACCCCAGGTACTAAGCATTCTGGATAACAGGTCCCACACTTGAACACGCAAAGTATTTGGTCCTAAGTCACCTAAATGGGCCACTACTGCACCAGAGTAAGTGGGTTGGCTTATATATTAATGAGACATCCATATTTTCTTCTTGATTTTGGTGGGTTGGGGCTCTTACAGACGACCGTTTGAAGCTGCGCTCCCCTGCGTTCCGTTTTAATGCATTCAGCCGAAGGGGAGCGCAGGAGTAGACGCATTTTCAATGGGGCTGTACTCACACAGGCACATGTAGGCACCGAACACAGGAAAAATGCAGCACGTTGCATCTCAACCTGCGTTCAGCGCCAACATGCTCCTGTGTGAGTACAGCCCATTGAAAAAAACTGAATGCGTCTTTTCCTACGCTCCCCTGCGGCTGAACGCTAGTGATGGGTGAATTTATTCGCTAGGCGCGAATTTGCGGCTAATTTGCGCGATTCGCCGCCAGCGAATAAATACGCGAAAAACGCCCGCAAAAATTCGCTGCAAAAAAACGGGCCCCGGCATCGAAAAACGGGCGCAGGCGTCGTTTTGCGAATTTTTCACCGTTTCGCGAATTTCGAGAATTTTTCGGCAAAGCGAAACTGCGCAAATTCGCCCATTACTACTGAACGCATAAAAACGCAACGCAGGGGAGCGCCGCTTCAAACGCTCGTCTGTAAGAGCCCTTATTGTAACACAACATGGAACAGGTAAACTCTGTATAATAATGAATTCCAAGGACACCCCAATGTCTGGAGTGCTGTAGCACATTTGGAATACACTAACCCTAAGAAAATGCAAATATCACATGTTACTAACAAAGACATTGCATCCAAAACCTCTACAGATAATGGGTGATTGATAAGTTGTTATTATCTTCATGGCATTTAATTATACAGAGATACAAGATACAGTACAAATTGGCGTTGCAGGGTTAGAGTGCCCATGAATGGACTGTTAACCAATTTGGAAACCTGTTGCTAGTCTGTATATGGCTGAACTTGTGTACCTATAAAAATATATAAGGGGTCTTTTATTAATGAAAGTTGCACTGAAGGTGCAGAGCATAGGGCCCTATGCAGTTCTTTCTAACTTGTACATCTGATTGATGAGCAAGTTATGGGTCGGGTAGGAATGGGGATACTTACATGCTTCTTCTCACATGCCCTTCATGGATACAGTGCTGCCATACTCAGACAGTGCAGAATTGATCAGCAAAAGACCAAAATTAGCTTGTTTATATACAGTTTTTCTTCTAAATTTACTTTGCACTGGCAAAAAATCTACATTATTGTGCCCATAAATTAAACGTTTTTGACGGGAACAGACTTCCAATTTCATCTTGTCTTCTCAGCAGCACTGTCATAAAGACATCTGAGGATAGTATGATGAAGACATTATAATTGCTGTCTTTTTGGATGAAACTAAAGCCAGCTGTGGCAGGGAAATGTATACGTCTCTGAAGATTAACAAAGCAGACAGACAAAACGTCAGAGGAACCGTTTTCTTGATTGATTGGAAGCAGGAACAAAACTTTTGAATTACAATTATTTGGGAATATATTGCTTGCTATCAGTGAATGGAGGCGTAGGGGCGAGGGGTCATCTGCATAGGATAAGCAAATATGTAGTCGGCAATTTAAGATTGCTCTTGCCTTTCGGCATAAGGAGTTTACTAGGCTATATTCATCATTTTACCCAAACATACTTTTGAAAATGAAGAAAAACTTTGGCACCTAAAAACAGATTTTTTTGGGGGGAGAGTCGATACTAGGATCATGAGTAGTGATGGGCAAATTTGTCCTGTTTTGCTTCACCACGAAATTTGCGAAAAATGGCTGAAAAATTAGCGAAACACGGATTTTGATGCCAGCGTCAAAATAAGTGCCGGCATCAAAGTTGACACTGGCGAAATTATTCACGGCTGTGAAACGCGGAAATTCGCCGCCAATTCGCATCTGTCGAATAAATTCGCCCATCACTAATTATGAGATGGAGATGTACAAATACTCTCATAGGTCCTAGAAGTTGGTGAATAGTGATAAGAAATTGTATCCTGTTTTGTTTTTCTGGCAAATTTGCAAAAAGTCTATCAGCAGCTTTTCCATGGAGACTTTTTTTTTGTGTTCTACAAGGGTTTTGTTGCCACTGTGAGATTTTACATACGTTTCCCAGTAAGAAAATGCTAAATTTTGTATGAATCCATCCCTATTAGTGAATGAGAAATGAGGCTGCCTCTTGTAAAGTACAATTTTTATACACCAGTCGCCATGATTTGTATCAACAACACACCATTTTTGTGGGGGATTTTGCTCATTATGTGTAAAAATAAACAAAATCTCCGGGTCTTTACAAACTGTCATCAAGTTGTGGTTAGGAGTTGAAATGATATTAGCATTTGAGGTAACCCACTGTGGGAACTCTGGAATTAAGGAGGAAGCAGAATCACGTCAAGTCAACCCAGTATCAGTAGAGTCAAGGGTGTCAAGATGTGTGGTCATGGTGCTTTGAAAATTATAGTAAAAAGTAAATACTGTTATTATTTGAGTATTATACTTTGACTCCATAGTCGCCAAGACAATATTGTCGCCAAGACTAAAAAGTCACCATATTAAAATACGCAGATTGATTTTAATGCATTTAGACAAAAAAAATCACCAAAACAAGAAAAGTCACTTCAAGAAAAACGCCCATTGACTATAATGCATTTGGAGTGATAAAAAATTGTTGATCGTATTTACTTCAACGCGTTTCGCTATTTTTTTTGGCATTTTGCTATTTTTTTTTCCAATTTTGAGAATGCTTTCGTCGGACAGATTTTTTTCATCATTAAAAGGCATACCTTACTAAATATGCAGGAAATATGGTTAATGTTCAGTGTTTCTTTTATAGGATAAAACCTAAAAGAAGAAAGTTCACCTCTACCAAACACCCCTAATCTCATCTGTACTTTGATCGTCACACACAGGGCCTTGTGAGGTTGATGCCCATTAAATAACCCTCCTGCCTGACCCTTAAAGCATCAGTGGAACCAGAAAGAATATCTGGGATAGGAATTAAAATTGATTAATATTGATTCCAGTTTGGCTTGCTCTTTCCAAGGCCAAGCTTGATTGTACTGGCTCCTATTAAACCTTTTTTCCAACCACTTAATGTTCCTTGCTATGTTTTCTTCCCTTCACCTTGTTAAATATCAAACTTATTATTCATTTGCTTCAGCTTCCAGATGATCAAATTAACTATTAGAGCTGATTTATGCTTCTTCAAATGTGTACAGTGTTCTTGCCAAGATTTGGATTACAGAGATGAATTTAATGTTAAATTGTATTTGACAGGAGTTCATTCTTGTAGCATTGCATTTTTCTCTGTCACATTGCTGTACCCATTGTCATTAGAAGAAGAATGTATTAAACCTGGACACAGCGAGTCCTGGTTTAGATGCATATAGTGGTATTAACTTTAATCATATATTAAACATTTGTCCAACTGAATCTGGATGAAACACAAGCACGTATAGTCACTTGGCCAGCACCTGCATGCCTAATGTTAAGGTCACATGGGGCCAATTTCTCAACTTAACAGGAGAAAGTTGGTCAGATTGGACATTTTGTTCTTTATGGGACAATGAAGGGTTGGTTATACTTAAAAGTGTCAGGAGTCAAGGCGAGTCCGAAGGTAAGAGCCTCCCCCACGCTTCCCACTGAGTTACGCCCTGAGGGTTGAGACAGGACGTTCCCAGATAAGGAATAGCAGGAGTGCTAGATGAGCCCACAAAATAACAGTTCGTAATAAGGGCTAGCACTTATCTGCAGGAGACGAAGCGAAGTCAGGAACAGGCCGGGTCATACACAGGGAAGGATCAATAAGCAGGTACCAGTTGAGGGAAATCCAGAAGAGTAGTCAGCGAAGCCAAGGTCGAAGTCAGACGAGCAAATACAGAATCCAGGGACAATCAGAAGAGTAGTCAGTAACAAGCCGTGGTCGAAATCAGAATAACATCAGTAATAAATGCTTAGTGTCAGTAAGATGATCACCTCGCACTGGGCCTAGGTCGGAGTGACCTTTTAACCCCTGGACGCATGCTGGCGTCAGAACGCGCGCCTGCGTCAGAACGCGCGTGCGCACGTGAATGCGCGCCCGCGTCAGAGCGCGCGCCCGCGTCGGAACGCGCGCGCGCACGTAAATGCGCGCCCGCGTCCAAACACACGCGCGCATCAGGACACGCGCTCGAAACCGCAACAAACGCCGGAGTGGAAGCACAGGCCTGGGGAGATGTCGGCTCAGCTTGAGCCAGATCTTCTGGATCCCGACATTGCCCCCCCTCAAAATGCAACCTCCGGGTGCATGTGGGAGCCGGTCTGTTAGGATGAGATCTATGAAACAACTCAATAAGTTGAGGAGCATGTAAATTACTCACGGGTTCCCATGAATTCTCTTCTGGAGGAAAACCTTTCCATTGGATTAAATATTGAAGACGACCTCGCCGGTACCTAGAATCCAAGATGGCCTCCACTTCGAATTCCTCAACACCTTCAATAGTTACTGGAGCTGGAGGACTGTGGTCTCTTCCCGAAAAGGTGTTCTTCACCACAGGTTTCAATAAGGCTACATGAAAAACAGGGTGAATTCTGTAAGTAGCAGGTAATTTAAGTTTGAAAGTTACCTCATTCACACGACGAATAATGGGAAAGGGGCCCAGAAATCGTTGACCCAGCTTCTTAGACGGACACGGAAGTTTGATGTGCCGGGTAGACAACCACACCAGGTCTCCAACTCGAAACTCAGAACCCTTCCTTCTCTTACGATCAGCAAAATCCTTGAAGTTGCTCTGTGCTTGGGCCATTGTTTGCTGAATTCTTAGGGTATTGTCCAGAAGAAAAGAAAGTCTTTCTTGAACCGCGGGCACCTCTATACCTTTAGGAAGATTAGGAAGCACGTGCGGATGGAAACCATAGTTAGCGAAAAAAGGAGTTTGCTTGATGGAGGAATGAAGGGCATTATTGTAGGAGAACTCAGCCAATGGTAACAGCTCACTCCAATTGTCCTGGAGGAAAGATGAAAAACAACGTAGATATTGTTCCAACGTTTGGTTAGTCCTCTCTGTCTGCCCATTGGATTGTGGATGAAAAGCCGTGGAAAGAGCCATCTTGATCTTTAAAGCTTTGCACAATGCCCTCCAGAATTTAGATGTGAACTGTACTCCCCGATCCGACACAATCTCGTCTGGCACTCCATGGAGTCTGACGACTTCCTTAATAAACACCTCAGCCGTAGAAGGTGCAGAAGGTACTCCGGAGAGGGGAACAAAATGTGCCATCTTGGAGAGTCGATCCACAATTACAAAAATTGTATTGTATCCTTGCGAGGGAGGAAGCTCTACAATAAAATCCATGGAAATGGAACCCCACAATCGAGTAGGCACTGGTAAAGGACGTAACAGCCCCAGAGGTTTAACATGTGAATCTTTAAACCGAGCACAAGTCTCACAAGAAGATACATAATCCTTGCAGTCCTTAGCCATGTGAGGCCAGAAGAAAAACCTTTGAGCAAGATCTAAAGTCTTAACATATCCCATATGACCCGCCAATGGGTGATCATGAAGAAATTTTAGGGTCTCTAAGCGAAGTGTTTCTGGAATGAAGACTTTGTCTTTCAAAAAAAATAACCCATCACAAGCTTGCAACTCCCCGTGTGGAGATAAAGAAGAGGATGCCTCCTTGATCTTTGAAAAAAGTTCACTCTGAAGAAGAAAGAAATTCTGGGGACGAAGAATCGTATCCGGGGGAAAAGGTTCCTCTTCCTGACTGTGTAACCGTGAAAGAACATCAGCTTTCTTGTTCTTAGAGCCAGGCCTATAGGTTATATGAAAATTAAAACGAGAAAAAAACAATGCCCACCTGGCTTGTCTTGGTTTGAGACGTTTGGCGGTTCGTAAATACTCCAGATTTTTATGGTCTGAAAAAATAATGATCGGGTGTGATGCTCCTTCCAGCAAATGACGCCATTCTTCAAATGCTGCTTTAATGGCCAAGAGTTCTCGGTCAGAAATATCATAATTCTTCTCTGAGGTGGAGAGTTTCTTAGAAAAGAAAGCCACAGGATGAAGAGCGTTGTTATCGCCGGTCCTTTGGGATAAAATAGCACCAATAGCAGTTTCAGATGCATCAACCTCTAGAATGTAAGGCAGAACAGGGTTAGGATGCTTTAAGACAGCAGCAGACGTAAACAGATGTTTTAATTGATCAAATGCTTCTTGAGCTTGTGTAGTCCACTGAAAGTGCTTAGTGGAACTGGTTAAATCAGTGATAGGTGCAATAATCTTAGAAAAGTCCTTAATAAACTTTCTATAAAAATTTGCAAACCCGACGAAACTTTGTACTGCTTTCCGAGAAGAAGGAACAGGCCAATCAAGAATAGCGGACACCTTCTTCTTGTCCATGCAAACTCCGTCAGAAGAGATCACAAACCCCAGGAACTCCACTGAAGACTTGCAAAATTCGCATTTCTCCAGTTTGGCATATAAACGATGAGTTCGCAGACGGTTAAAAACCTTCCTTAGTTGCATCTCATGGTCCTGTTTGGAAGAAGAAAAAATTAGAATATCGTCTAGATAGACAATCAAAAATTGATCCAAAAAATCTCGGAAAATATCATTAACAAAATGCTGAAAAGTCGCAGGAGCGTTGCATAAACCAAATGGCATAACGAGGTACTCATAATGTCCAAAACGGGTTCGAAAAGCCGTCTTCCACTCATCTCCTTGCCGAATCCTTACCAAATTATACGCCCCTCGTAAGTCTAATTTAGAAAAAATCTTGGCCCCACGAAGGTTTTGGAATAATTCAGGAATGAGGGGTAACGGGTAACGATTTTTTACAGTGATCTGGTTCAAGTGTCTGTAATCAATGCAGGGCCGTAAGGAATGATCCTTTTTCTCTACGAAGAAAATACCCGCCCCTGCAGGTGAGGTGGAAGGACGAATAAACCCTTTCTCCACATTCTCGTTGATATAATCTTTCAAGACCGAAAGTTCGGGCTCAGACAGAGGGTAGATACGTCCGAAAGGAATTGGAGCCCCTGGAAGCAAATCTATAGGACAATCATAAATTCGATGAGGAGGTAGTGTGTCAGCTCCCTTTTGATCAAAAACATCTATGTAGTCCTGAAGAAATGAAGGGATGGCCTGTAAACGAGGATCTTGAGATGAACACAAAGCAAATGCTTTAGAAGTGGTTTTGGGCATGAAGAAATGAGAAACACAAGCCACAGACGAAAATTGCAGTACCCCAGTGCTCCAATTTATTGAAGGATTGTGCAATTTCAACCATGGAAACCCAAAAATTAACGGGAAAAGAGGAGAGGACACCACATCAAAAGATAAAGTCTCAACATGATTAGAGTCAGTGATAACAATCAGTGGTGTGGTCTCTAACAACACTGGTCCGGAGGAGAGTTGGGAGCCATCTGCTGTCCTCACCAGAAATGGTTGAGTCTTGGGTCGGGTCGGAATATTATGAGCTTTAATAAATTCTTTACAACCACAGGCTCCTGAGTCTATGACGACTTTACTCTCTAGGAACCCTTGGGGCCACTGTAGAGAAATAGGGACAATGAGCATAGGCAATTCTCGAGAGGAGGAGGATGAGGATGGAAAATAAGTCGGAAGAATATGCTTACCCCCTGGTCGGGTAGGACAGTTCCTCAAGAAATGGCCAGACAGACCGCAGTAGAGGCATAAATTGTTCTCCCTTCTGCGGGACCTCTCCTGGGCAGAGATAGCTGTTCTCATAAGTCCAATCTGCATAGGTTCAGGGACAGTTGTTATAGAAGCAGGGGAGGAAATGGATGACGAAGTTGCAGAGACATATGAAGACAGAGGGGCTTTAGGAAGTACCCAGGAAGCTCCAAAAGAAGGTGTTGCAGCTCTATCTGCGCGTCTCTCCCTTAAACGACGATCAATCTGCACACACAGGTCGATCAAGGCCTCCAATGAATTAGGTATTCCTACTCTGGCTAACTCATCCTTCAGAGTAGGACTCAAACCCAAGCGGAATTGATGTCTGAGGGCCTTGTCGTTCCACTCGGTGTCGGTGGCATAAGTGCGGAAATCAGTCACATAATCTTCAACTGGGCGTTTGCCCTGACTTAGAGTCCGGATTATAGTTTCAGCAGTGTCGGACCTCTTAGGATCGTCATATATTTGAGCCATAGCTGAAAAAAATATGTCCACACTCGCCAATAGGGGGCTTTGGGTTTCAAACAGACGATGGGCCCAAGTCTTGGGTTCTCCGGATAGTAGGGACATAATCACTCCCACCCTGATTTGTTCAGTAGCATAAGATTGACTTTTCAAGGAAAACATGAGTCGACAGTCATTTTCAAAAGCCCTGAATTTAGCTCGATCTCCAGAAAAGCGTTCAGGGAGTGGTATCTTGGGCTCGGGCGTCGGATGTGTGGACGAAGAAACTACTCCTGGGTAAGCAACCGACACTGGGGGGCCAGGAGAAGGAGCGGCAGCAACAGTCATGTCTTGCATCTGGGTCTGTAGTTGTTGATAGCCCCCTTGTAAATCACGAACAGCCCGAGTAAGACCAGCTAATTGCTGAGCAACAATTTCTAAAGGGGAAAGAGCTGGTTCTTCGGACTCCATGGCAAGGTGATACTGTCAGGAGTCGAGGCGAGTCCGAAGGTAAGAGCCTCCCCCACGCTTCCCACTGAGTTACGCCCTGAGGGTTGAGACAGGACGTTCCCAGATAAGGAATAGCAGGAGTGCTAGATGAGCCCACAAAATAACAGTTCGTAATAAGGGCTATCTTATATATATATCTTATCTGCAGGAGACGAAGCGAAGTCAGGAACAGGCCGGGTCATACACAGGGAAGGATCAATAAGCAGGTACCAGTTGAGGGAAATCCAGAAGAGTAGTCAGCGAAGCCAAGGTCGAAGTCAGACGAGCAAATACAGAATCCAGGGACAATCAGAAGAGTAGTCAGTAACAAGCCGTGGTCGAAATCAGAATAACATCAGTAATAAACGCTTAGTGTCAGTAAGACGATCACCTCGCACTGGGCCTAGGTCGGAGTGACCTTTTAACCCCTGGACGCATGCTGGCGTCAGAACGCGCGCCTGCGTCAGAACGCGCGCGCGCACGTGAATGCGCGCCCGCGTCAGAGCGCGCGCCCGCGTCGGAACGCGCGCGCGCACGTAAATGCGCGCCCGCGTCCAAACACACGCGCGCATCAGGACACGCGCTTGAAACCGCAACAAACGCCGGAGTGGAAGCACAGGCCTGGGGAGATGTCGGCTCAGCTTGAGCCAGATCTTCTGGATCCCGACAAAAAGTCTATGAGCAACTCTTGTGTCACTATAAGACATAGCTGTAACCATTTTTCATCTAAAGTTGAGTTGAGTGTCTTTAATTATCAATCAACAGCAATAAACCTTCTGAGATCTCAGTAACATGCAATACCCAAACTAAATTCTTATACTCCTGTAGATTTAAAAGATCATCCCTGGCTTGTTTCACTTTGAAATCAATGTTGGTTGTAATATTACAAAACAGTCATTTGTACATATAAAAGATATGCCACACATTACATTTATCTTCACCTAAGCCTAGATGGTATGTGTATGAAAGATATTCCTGTCCATTCTGGAACATGATGAAAGCAAACCAGATGCAAATTGGCCCCACACATGACTAGTCAAATGTCATTGGTTAGATATGAAGCCCCTTGTCCTATCCAGGTGCTGGTATAAGTAACTGAATGGTCCTTCAATGACCCCAGGCATGTTTATTGTGTCCTTCTCCAGCCATATTGGTCAAGAATGACCTGGTCTGCCCAGTCTGCTATGTTTGAATCAGACATTCATTGGGACTGATGTCTCTGGGCCATTTACACAATTGTACCTATATAACATTAACATAGTAATGATGTTTTAGTAAGGGATATATTATCCGGAAACCCGTTATTCAGAAAGCTCCAAAGGCCATCTTCCATAGACTGTATTTTAATCAAATATTCAAAATTTTTAATAATAAAACAGTAACCTGTACTTGATTCCAACTATTATATAATTAATCATCAATGGTGGCTGAAAACGCCTATTGGATTTTATTAATGTTTAAATGAAATTTTAGAGTAGGCAAGTTATGGAGATCCACAATACAGTAAGACCCCTAATCTGGAACACGCCATCGTCCCAAGCATTCTGGATAATAGGTTGCATACAGTACAGATAAAACAAATATATAGAATGAGTTCCCTGAATAAAAATGCATGGGTTGTATTACTATTACAGGGTACCTTTATAAGATAAGATAAACACAAAAAAAGTGTGTTTCATGGGTCATAAAAGGACAAAGCTTGTTGGGTAGTGGGCATGTTTTAAGAGATGTATACATGTGTATACATGAGTTGTAGTTTAGTAAGTTTGACTTGGGTGGAATATAAGTGTGGCCATGTTTCATTGTGGCCTAATTCTACATGTTTTGTGACCAATGGGTTGATAACTGGGACTCACTTGGGGTGGAGTGCCCTTCTAAAATTGTAGTTTAGGGCCCTGGTTCCTGAAGGTGGCCCTGTAGAAGATAGATGGATGGATAGATAGATAGATAGATAGATAGATAGATAGATAGATAGATAGATATAGACTATAGATAGACTATAGATAGACTATAGATAGAGGTATGGAATACATTATCCAAACACATAAACAAACCAATCATCCAGAAAGCTCCGAATTGCAGGAAGGCCATCTCCCATGGACATTTTCATCAAAGTATTTCTTCTCTTTAATAATAAAACAATTGCTTCCACTTGATTCCCACTAATATATAATCAATCCTTAATGGAGGAAAAACAATCCTATAGAGTTTATTAAATTAGTAGACTTTGGGTTTGATGGGCGAATTTATTCTCCAGGCTCAAATTCGTTTTTAATTTTTTTTTTTTTACACCAATGACAATTCCGATGCCGGTGACAATTAATAGGCACCTATTGACTTTAATGTGCGTTGGAATTGTCGCTGGCATCAAAATTCATGTTTCTAAAAAATTTTTTTGCCATTTTGTGAATTACACAGGAAATTCATGAATTTTTCACCCATCACTAGTATGGAGATCCCAATTACAGAAAAATCCATTATTTGTAAAACCTCGGGTTCAGAGGATTCTTGATAACAGGTCCCTAACCTGTGGAAAGAGTGGAAATAGTCACTGGTATTAAAATAAAACTAATTTAGCTTCAATAATTTAATTGATATGAAGCTAAAGCTCCCCATTTTATTTGCAACCTTGGCAACCAAAGAGCTCCGATCCCCACATAATTAATAGCAATAAAATCCCAATGGGAATAAATCATGTTGTGTTATAATTATATATACATAATTAAACAGAATAGAAACGTGCACGACATGTGAATAAAAAAAACAATCAAATGGGATTTCATAGACCTTCCATTTATTTCTTTAGAAATTAGATATTGTCAAACATTTGTATGCTGTTTTTTTTTTCATTACATTTATAAGCTCCATGCCACTCCATGGCAATTTTCTGTGGCTGCTTTTATTTTCTTTGCATTATTTGTATCCTTTAATTTGTATAAAAATGATTTCATTTTATCATTTCATTTGTTTCATCGTGAAGTTTTGCCTTTTGTAGTCATGAGATTTACATGTTAATAATTTTGCATTGAGCTAAACAATTTTTTAATTATGGTGCCTGCCTTTTATACAATAGAACCTTGCACTTGAATTAAAGAGTCATTTCTGAACCAGAATTTTAATGACTGCATATTGGGAGAATTTTAAAATTAAAAATAAATGGAATAAAAAAATAGCAATTGATAATTATGAATTTCAGTTGGCCCAGATTTCCTACCATTTTTTCCTAAGAGATTTAAGAGAAAGCAGTGCTTCCCTGGTTTCTCTTTCAGATTTCCTTCTTTCCAACCTCATGTTGTGTCCCCTGCTTTTAGCCATTTTCTACTGTAGAAAAAAATGCTTCTCCTTGAACTCTGTAATATTTCATATCTCTTATGTCTGCACAATTTAAGGTGTTTACTGATATTTACTTTGCAATTTACACCTTGCATCATCACAACATATCCACATGTGCATAGTTGGTAACCTGTAATTAATTCATTAAAAGCTGAAAAACTTCTTCATACAGCCTCTGGTTTATGTTTATTTACCATTTGTCCAACCTTTTTAGCAACTCACAAGGGCTCACACAGTGTACAAAGTGCAAAACAATAGGCCAGATTGGGGCCCTGTCCTTACCTCCTGCTCAAGTGATAAATATAGGGTTGGGTGCACCTCCTGAAGCTGTTCTTTGCACATATTGCCAGATTTTTTACCGGCCCTAAATGCAAAGGGCAGCTAGCCTAGGGGCACATTTGTGAATGGGAAGGGATGAAAGCTAGAAGGCCTGAATAAAATGAAAAACCAATGAAAAATAATCACATTCTAGAGCAAAATGGAGTTTGAACACAATGGGCCAGATTCAGAATTGAATCTCATGGTTTATCATGTGAAAACTCACAGATGAGCTTCAATTAGAGGAGAAAAGTGTTTTCTCCAAATTCAGTTCCAGTTTTTTCCCAAAGACTTCAATCGAGTTTTCCCGTGATTAACCATGAGATAAGTTTTCCTGAACTAAATTGCATCTGAAATTAGATCTCATCCATGAGTTTTCATGTAATAAATGTTTTCTCGCTGAATTTAATCTGGCCCAATAGGTACAGGTAGTTGTGATAATTTTCCTGTTTTTGTGTTGCGTTCTCCATTTTCCTTCCATTGTCCAAAAACATATTGGTGATCCATGTGCTTTATAAATAAAGTTATACACACACATATAAAAGAAAATAAATATTAAGCCTTACAGTGATCATTGGTCTTTGAGGTGAGACTTTTGAAAGGGGAACACCTAGGATCTTTATCAAGGTCTCAGATGCAAATCAAATTTAGGATGTCAATAAATTGGGAGAACTACTTACGTTATCCCAAAGCAGACAAAGTTAACTGGATTCAGTACAAACCCTGCAGCCATGAACATTACTAAACAAACCCTCAGCTGCTCTACCACCATTGAGAAGTTATTTTCTATGTTTCTTTTCTTCAAAACAAATGAAGTAAAGCAAATTAAAAAATTTGAATGGAACAATATAAACCTGTGTTTCTGTCTAGCTTCCAACCAGCGCCTTTCTCACTCCCAAGAATTTCACTCAGTTAAACTTTCCTTAGAGGTTGGGAGGCAAGAAGGAAAGAATTGGGCCTGTCACCATAAGAAATAATTCCTAATTATTTTGTATTGTATTTGTCGAACAAAAATAATTATTGAATTTGTGTATTCTTCAGTCTTGAAATTACACAATCACAGCAAGCTGGTATGTGTCATTCTTGGGACACTTACATGTTATTAAGACCAGCTTTGCATCATGACAAAATCTTATGTGCCAGAATGGGGGACCTGATGCCCATGCACCTCCTGGGAAATGTAGAAGTTCTGAATGGAAAGTGAAAGTCTGCCCTGCCTGTGTGAAAGTAAAAAGTCAGCACAGTTTTGACGTATTGAGTGGTCATTTCCAAAGGTACAAAGGGCAATTTCAGATTCAAATCATCTATCCATAAAGCAGTATTTCCTCCTATAATTCCAGCATAATTCCAGCCACTCTCTTGTGGTTGGGTCAACAATGGTTAGAAGTGTCAAAACAGATGCAATTGCCCTTGCATGTTGGCACATCCCATGCAAGTTTAGCATTCTACTTCCTGAGTGATGAGCACATTTTTTTCAGCAGGCATGAATCAAGACAACATTCCACACTCTGCCATTATGCATTTGGACAAAAAAGTTGCCAAGACAAAAAGTTGCTGTTAGAAAGATGTCGCCATCTGGCACAGTTGTGCACCATTTATCCAAAGAGGCAAGCACATGCATTAGTAAATTTGAAGAGTGCAGGAGCGTGTTTGGATGAACGTATAGTACCTTAATGAATTTCATTAACTTGTATGGTTCCACCTACTCTGATGGTTTGTGCTCAGTGGACAAAGTACATGACACATGGACAAAAGAGATTAGAATTCTGCCATATCTATCACAAGGCCAAAAGCAGGGGATTCTAATTTTTACTGTATCTACCCTCTTACCAATCTGATAACAACAAATAAGCCATACTCATCCCTTTGGTTTCTGTTCCTCTGTGCAATTAATTCTTTACAGTGACCATGTTTGTATCTACTCATTAGACTGAATTGCACATTAACATTGCCGATCATCCTCTCTAAACCAGATGCTGGCATCATTTGCCTGGACAAAGCATGCCTTCAGGCATAATGAATATTCATTAGAGAATGTTGTGGGCGACTAAAGGAATTAATTGGTAATGTTTTTCTAACGTTATGTGGTTGGTCTGTGGCCATTCTCTGATATAAAGAATTCTAAATCCCCTGAAAGTACATTATTATTTCAGCAACCCTAGTATGACACACTGTGGTATGAAGCCTTTGTTCTTCTTTTACTTCTTGTGAAATGTAACCTTAAATGGTATCTTAGAATATATTGCATTATCTATGCTTAGCCAACATTCGGCTAACATTATTAATGGGTAACTTTTGTGAAAATGAACATTTTGGGGTTTATTTACTAAGCTCCGAATACCCGAAATTCCCCAAAATCCGAAAAATTTGTGATGTTTTTTTTTATAAAATCGGACTAAAAAATCACAAATTTTTCGGAATTGATTAAACCCGAGGGCTTAAAAAGTCCAAATATAAAAAACACGGCATCTCAAACCTGTCGAGGTTGCATAAAAGTCAATGGGAAAAAAAATCAAAGTCCCATTGATTTTTAGTTGTGTCGGGGGTTTCGGGTAATTTGACTATGTTTTCTGAGCTTTCGGATGAAAACTCAGAAAAATTTCTTGGAAAAGTACATTTTCGGGAAAATGTAATAATAAATAAGCGTTAAAAACCCATGCGGGTTAGATCGGAGTTTGTAGCAGCCGATATTGAAATAAATTCGGACCTAGATAAATAACCCCCTTAATATAAGCTTTGTTATACTGAAATAAGAAATTTACTAAATATAGTAAATTAAAAATTCTGTACTGTTTCTGAAATAATCAATTTAAACGTCACTTTCCCCTCTTAGGAGTCGGAATCAGATTTTTATTTACAGTTAGATATAATATTGACAGATATAATATCTTAGATCTTAATAACTTTTTAGAGACGTGCTCTAATTCCTAGATGATGTATTAGAGGTCACTCATATAACTTCTAGAAATAACTGACTTTTCCACAAATCCTTAGGGTCATTAACACTCTTGGCCTTCCAAAAGATCTGTTGTGCCAAAAAAGTACTACTACTGATATCTCAGAAACCACTTAAATGTAGAAAGCGAATATAAATTGCAATAGTGCTCAGAGGTCCACTGTAAATATGTTTAATGCAATTATTTTTTTGGATTAAGATTCCCTTTAAAGCATTCAGTAATTGTTTGGAGCTTATTTTGATTGCGTTTTCTCAAAGTACACATTTAAGTGTATTTTATGCTTGGATTTAACAACCATTTTATGTTTTACAGAGTCTTTTATTTCTTATCTTAAAAACCAACTGGTGGCTTATTAATTCATTAAGTTCCAGAGGCAGGGTCCCTTCATTTTTTAAGCGCATGTTCTTGTTTGGTTCAAGCAAAATTTATTGATGCATTTCTCATATATGATATGAGATGTTCCACAGAAAAAAATTGCCAGATTGTTGCACCAGAACAATTTATTGTAATCCCAGATATAAAGTGAGCCCTGTAGATAAAGCTTACTGTCAGCTGCCTTTTTCTACGCTCGAGTCACCATCTTTTATAATGGAATATCAGTGATGAAACTTTCTACATTGCATATCTTCTGGGAAAGGATGTGGACAATATCATGGGCAAGAGAGTGGATGTTCATAGTAACATTTTTGGCTAATACTTGATAAAACTAATGGAAAACAAATTACTTATTTCATATTTACAACTTGAGCCCAAAAGTAAGAGGCTGAGCCACACGGCACCACTTGCCAAGCCTTTAAACTCAAGTAAGTTTCAGATTGATCCTAAGTGGTAAAATACTCTAATATGGTAGATTCCAAGTACAGTGTTCTCATAGAGCCTAGTAGCCATGCACGGGATTGCCTATAACGTTTTCTGCTCGTAGCCTGTACCTATTTCTTATGGGTACTAAAACCCCAAATCAAGGTCTAGCCAGTGGGGGAAAACATTGCACTACGGATACAGTGGCATGTTTGTAGGGACTCCTTAACAAGAAAAAAGGTATAAAAGGGTATTATGGGCAATCTACTTCCTAGAACAGAGTACAGGATAAAATTTCTAGAATTGTGTTTATTAATATCTCAAGTGTTTATTTTTTTTTCTTTTTGGATGAAATATTTATATGATTTTGATTGAGTTTAAGACCAGAGAGAATGTCCTGCCGTGAGGAATTCTTCACAGTCTGAAAGGTCACCCTTAATAAAAGAAAGCTTAGATTAGTCTTCCAAATCAATGCACGAATTGAGCTTATTTGCATGTAAATAGATTAATAACAAAATTATTTTTAAATACTTCAAAAGGCTGGCAAAATGTCATCAAACTGTTTTAGAGAATGTGGTTTAGCATTAAATGTAGTTTGACTAAATATATTTAGAAACTATTTTACAAGCAGTTTATTGGAGCATAATGATAACAAAGTAGTTAAACAAAATGTGATTGATGCTAAACTTGTTCATAATGGGAAATGTATCAAGGGTTAAAGGGTAAGAAGCATGTTGGGATGAATTAGTTCCCACATATGACACTTATTCATAGTTGTCATTAGACTCAAGGAACTTGAACAAAAGGTGATGGCACACACACACACACACACACACACACACACTCACACACACTAGCAATATAAATTATTTCTTATTGTTAATACTACTATATAGGATACATTAGTATATATCAGATGGATGCAGACTTTGTTGACCCTCTAGAATTAAATCAACATCTCTTGTTAGTAGCAGACATAATAAGAGGGTAGTGAGCCCATAAAAACTTAGGGGTGAACCCACGAACTGAGGGCATGGGACGAATTTCATAAAATCAGTGAACTACATGAATTCTGATGTCTTGACTGTGATCCCAAATAATTGCTACCACCAATGATATGTGTAGCACCATACAGATGGATCAGAAGGTGTAAGGAAGCCTTACCCTGGTGGCCTAGTGGATGGCCGCTGCGCTGTTTCCTTCCTCTAAAGGCGCGCACCACACGCACGTTCTTCATTTAAAGGCGGAGTCGCGCTGGCGTGATGACACCAACGCGCATTTGGCGCGAAATTCAAATGTATATAAAGCCCATTTAGATTACAGGAACTTGCCCGTTGTTAGGTTCGATTTGTCTTGTTCCTGGGTGCTTCATACTTGTATTCTGACTGATCTATTGTGTTTTGACCCTTGCCTGCCTGATTTACTACTCTGATCTCTCCAATCCTGATCCTGCCTGTCTGTGACTATTCTGACCTCTCCAATCCGACCTTAGCCTGTCCTTCGACTATTCTCTATCTTGATTCCGGCCTGTCTGACCATTCTATCTGCTTGTGCTGGCCCGGCCTGCCCGTTTCTGGTGTTGTTCTTCCTTCCAGTATCCTGGTGAGACGATTGTGCCCCTTTGCTCATCCAGAACCGTTAGCTTTGCTCCTCTCTCTGTTAAGACCTGGCGACATCCAATTAGCCCAGGGCTCCTCCCGAGGTGAAAGGCGGCGGTTAAAGGCAGAAGTGAGAGCTGAGACCAGGGAGCTTAGCTTGGGTTCTGAATTTAGGGTGCCGAACGTGACAGAAGGTCATTGATTAAAAATGAAACTATTACTGACTTTTAACTTTGTCTACGTATAAAATTACAACTAAGATGGAAATTAACTTTTTTTTATTTACTGCACTGCATTTATTAAAAAACACACTGGGGCAGATTTTTAAAGGGCAAAGTGGCCGTCGCTAGCGAAAATTCAACAGAAATACAATGCACAGGGACATCTCCAATTTACTAACAGGCATAGAGGACAATTCGCTAGCAACAGAGACCGTCGCTATTGTAGTTTCGCCCCCTATTTTCACTCAGGCAATCATTAAAATGCAAATTCACTAAAGTGCGAATTTTACAGAATGTTACCTCTTTCGCCAGAGTTTCCTTCACCATGTTAGACCAGGCGAACTGATAAGATTACATCCTCTTCAATCTTTTGTCAGTGACATCATATCCTGTATTGCAGAAAGTCAGAAAAGTTGTAAAAAATGCTGTTATTTTTCGATTTTTTAAAGTGGAATTGCCTTCAAAGTCCTAACTATTAAAGATGTTTGTTTTTACATCTTTTCCCAACCATTTGAAGGGCATGTCACATTTGTTTTAGGGTGGACTCATGTCTAGGGCATTAGAGGGCATTAGAGGATTTCTTTTGTCGTTATTTTTCTTCCTTGGACATGTGTAATAATAAGTGGCCACTTCAAGCATTTGCACCAACATCTCTAATAAAGACATTTATATATGACCTATATGTACCTGCCCTATTCAAATTGACCTACTGTAAGTGTAAGAGTACTAAAGAAGAGTCGCACTGCAGAATTGAAAGCTAGAGAAAGATCGCCATGAAATGTTCACACCGACAATTAACGCTAGCAAACTGTACCAGTGTTCAGCTGCTGAGACGCAACTTGATGATTTTTTGGACAGACATAATATTAAAGGCTATTGTGATACTAAACTCTATAGTTAATATAGGTATGGGTATATAGAATTTAATTAAAAGTAGGGAGGGGTGTGTGTATGGATGCTGGGTTTTCATTTGGAGGGGTTGAACTTGATGGACTTTGTCTTTTTTCAACCCAATTTAACTATGTAACTATGTAACTATGTAACTATGTAACTTTGCATTTTAATTAATTAGAGTACAAATTTGCACCTGGCGAACTGGCGCGAAGTGTGACAGACCTTTCACTGGCCAAAATTCTCCCTTTAGTAAATCTGCTAAATTACATTGGAATAACACAATTTAATCCTCACTAAATCCCATTATATCTACTGGAGAATAAAGGATATCTGATTTACAAATAGAAAGAAAATGTCACGGCTATTTTAATATCTATCAATTATCTAGTCAGAGTCATTAAAATGCCATCAAATTAATAGGATTTTTTGATGACCCCATGCTATTGTATTGACCTAACTGTTTACTCTTCAACAACTACTTGCTGACATCTCTCTTACATTTCCTTAAACATTTTAAAGATTTATAACAGTCCCAATAATGACAGAAACCTGAAATGCAAACTGAAGTGGTAAACATTATTACTTTGTTGTCACAGAGACGCCTATTTATTCATTTTTGAATTGAAGTTTTTTTTCCAATTTGATTAAAAAATAGCAATACCATTCAATTGAGCTTTGTTTCTGGATCACTATACTATCACTATAATATAGCATCAGAAGAGCTTTTTTTCTGGTGCTGAAATTCTCCTTATCTCAAAGATTATTTAAGAAGATGAATTCTTATTGCACAGTGCTTGGTCAGTCTTCTAGTCTGTCATCAATTGCTATCAAATCAGATCAGTATATTAGAAAACAAAACAATTTAGGAGGAAGAGCAGAACAAGATTGCCTTCAACTAGATGGATGTTTTAGAAGAAATTAAATATTTGCAAGAGGACATTCTCAAGAAATCTCAATCAAAACTTCCAGCAAAAGTGTGAGTATGTAGTGGTCATTAGAGACCGGTACAAGGACTTTCTTCAAATATATTTTCTAGTAGGCTGGTGCCTCGCCCAATATAACTTGAGCTGCAGGACAGTACAAACTCAATAAAATAATTTATGTCATTACTAGTCTTGATATTACAGTACTTAGTGTTTGGAATTTGTACGCAGCTGTACATTCCGAGGTCTTTTTGGAAAATTCAACCTGACTGCCATGTCAAAAACAGCCTATTGTAATTAAATAGAGTTGAGAAATCAGTTTTAAAATAAGCTTTTATAGGACATTCCACTCTACAAAAATAATGGAAGGTTTAAATCCCAACTCCTACTTGTATATCTTTATTATATATTTAAGAGTAGAATAATACAAATAAGAGGAATGATACAAATAGGAGGGTTTAGCACTAAATAACAATTAAATACATATACACTTGAAAAGATAAAACAGAAATTGTTTATATCCTCTTTAATTAAAATAATACAATTTGTTTTTTTGTGCAATCTTTAATAAGGTTTTCATTTTTATATGAGAGGTTCAAATGACATGTATTTCTCTAGTGTATATGATTATAATGTAATTGTTTACACTTCCTATCCTCACTTAAGCCTCCTTATCTCTTTCACTCACATTGTTAAGCCAGCCACAGGCATCCCGAGCTGCAGTTTAGCAAATGTTTATGAGCCGTGAGATTACGATTAATTGATCCAGCTACATTTCCCGCCATGCAAGAAGCACCAATATGAAGTAGCTTCTTTGTTTCCAAAATAGCAATATTTTTTTTCACTATTTCACATTATTTTCAGGTAAAGGTTGACACTTTGACTTAATCGAAAGTTGGGTCACAGCTGATCTGTCCTGTTTGAAAAGTGTATTTGTGGATGCACCATGTCAGCAAATGGACAAATGGAAGGTGACCATGTAATTGTATGGCCACTTATATGATATCCAGTATTAGGCAACATTGTCCTGTGTATGGCAATTGCGGAAACAAATAGAGGGTACTAAGTGCTGCCACTGACAAATACCAGGCCATTGTCTTATAATTAGTGATGGACGATTTTTTTTGACTAGCGACAATATTTTTCACAAATTGAAGTCTATGGGCATCTTTTTTCGTGGCGACCAAAATTTGCTCATCACTCCTTATAATTGCCAAAATTTAATCAGATACTCTTCTAGTGCTCCAAGAAGGCAAGGCTTATTTATCAAAAACCACGAATGCCATGAAATTTATTAAAAGATCCAAACTTAGAAAGCAGAATTTAAAAAAAGTGCTGCTGAGTGCTATGAAGACCTCAAAAACCTCTGTACCCCTATTGACAACCTTCCAATTTGGAGCTTACCTGATGGTTTGTGACAAACCTGAGCCACTCCTCAGTGGTATTGGGAGAGACTGGGTACCTTGTACTTATTAGCACCGTAC